>NW_004524623.1:8730652-8746207 GCF_000260255.1 Octodon degus
TTGACAGTACTCGGTGATCAAACTCGGGACCTCACACATGCCAGGTAGGCACTTACGCTGTTGAGCTATCTCCTGGCCCACAAATTTTTTTTTTTTAAGACAAATTGTTGCTCAGGAAAAAGTATACTTTAATGATTTTCAATGGATGAGCATTTTGTTCATCTCTCATTATGGTACTTACGTCGGCAGTTCGTCGTGCTTCTTTAATCATGGACTCTAGTCCACCAAAAACACTGTTTGTTGACTTGGAAGCCTCTCCATCAGATTCACTATCATCTGAATCATTCAGTGTCACGACCACTGACTTATGCTTAGGAAGCTACGAAAAACAATGCACTTATTACTCCTGAAAACCAAAGTAAGTGTATTCTTTTTTTTGCTGTACAACAAATGAGTGTGACCTTGGACACATCATTTAACTTCTATGAACTTTAATACATAAAAATAATGCAGCTTAACAAAATAATCTAAAGCTCTTTCTGATTACACTACATAACTGACTGTTTCCTAGCCTACCAGCACTGGTTATATCCCTAATGCAAAAAATATTCTGTATTCTTAAAGTCTAGACATTATTATCATCTTACTCATTACAGTACTTATCTTTCTATAAGGAACCATGCCATTTAATGTAACTTTTTAAAAATAAATAAAAATTTTATTAATAATATTACTTAATGTTAACCCAGCTATAGTCTCTGTGGTTACAAACAAGGCAAAACAGCTAATGTTGCAGCACCTAACAGAAACAAGACTACAATTTGACTTTGCCACATTTACTTTGTTTTAAAGCCATTAGGAAATAAGGTAAACTGCCAGTTCAGTCTTTTATTAAACTTCATAAGTTCTTCATTATACAGTCACTAGTATTTTAATGAGAACAAGTAATTCAAAAAATTATAGCAATAAAAATATACAACTTCTTAAAACTGACTCTAGGAAAGACACAATTTGAATGGACCAATTCTGTGGGGAAAAGTTGAAGAAAATGCCAAGGAAAAACTACCGCCCAGAGTAGAAAACTTTCCCAAATGTGATCAACAAGTTCCACATTTTCAAGTAAAGATGCTGTTTGTTTCTTTCTCTTTTTTTCTTTTTTTTTGGCAGAACCGGGGTTTGAACTCAGGCCCTTGCACTTGCCTTATTCTACTGAGCTATCTCCCCGGCCCGCTGTTCACTTCACTGATAAATTTGCTTTAAGATTTGTGTGCATATATTTGAATATAAGTGAAGTAGAAGGTATAGAACAGGGCAGCAAAACTTCATACAAATTTCTCACATTAAAAGTAGTATTAAATTTTACTTGTTTTTTACCGAGATCACAGTTCGTGGAAGACGAGGTCCTCTATGAAACTTTGGATTCTGTATCCTGGGCTGAGATACTGTATTAATACTGACTATTGACAGATTGCTTCTTGGCACAGGCTGTGAATTGTTCAGAACTGGAGGTGAAGGTGGATCACTGTTACTGGATGTTTCCTAAACAAGACAGATATGAAACGCTCCAAATGAAATTTCTGTTACTTTTAAAAACCCTAAGCAAATTATCATTACACTCATCCATCCACACTGGTCAAAAGCCCAGTAAGTCCCTAATAACCAGAAAAAGACTATCCTAAAATTAAGCTTAAGAGCACCACCTACAGGTAGGTTCAGGCACCTAAATTACCTCTGGCTTAAAAGCTCTTTTATTTGCTAAAGATTTCAGCAGTTCTTCCCGCAGCAGCATTTCTTCCTCTTCCTCCTCATCTGCAAAAGGTGGCTTTGGAGGCTGTTCTGGGTCCTCAGGTGGGAGAGGCGGCAAAGGCGGCAGAGGAGGTAACGGCTCAAGAGACGCGCACAAGCCTTCCGCGTAAGGCTGGCCCAGAGGAGGCAAAGACTAGTTTTTAAAAAGAAGTCATAATTAAAATAAAATTTTATCAATTGCAAATGTTTACCTCTGAAGCAATATTAAATTAGGAAAAAAGTAAACTTTAGGTTATTATTTTAGCTGAAAATAATACTAAACTCAATATACTACATATCGCAAAACAAGCCCAGAATTCAACAATCATAAAATGTACTACTTTTGCAATTAAAATTATTTTTTTTGAAACACTGATACTTTTTTTCATTTATGCATTTTGTACAGGGTCTCACTACATAGCAAGGCCTCTAAGTGATCCTCCTGTTTTCAGCCTCCCCTGCGCTGGGATTACAGGTATGCGCCACCATGCCCAGACTCCGTCACAGCTCAGCATGCCCCTGGGACGGGGCTGGTGTTGCATGTGGGACAGGGGATCGAACTGTGGTCCCTGTGCTTGCCAAAGCAGGTGCTAAGTCCACTGAGCTATCTCACCAGCCCCACTGATAAACTTTAAGGTAATTATACAAACATGTCTGTTCCCATTTTAACCTCCATTTAACATTTTAAGAATGATAGGAATCAAATTCCTATATAAAATGTTATACAGGAATGGAATGTTATTCTTTTTTTTTTTACAGAACTGGGGATTGAACTAAGGTCCTTGTACTTGCCAGGGAAGCGCTTATTCCACTGAGCCATCTCTCCAGCCCCAGGAATGTTATTCTTATATGGAAATAAGTAGAAATGTTGATACAAAAATAATATATTTAAATAAAAAATGTAAACTAAAAATTTTAAAACTTGAAAATTAAAAGTAGAACCAAATGACTCTGGGAAAGGGCCAGGGAGATGGCTCAGTAGAATAAGTGTTTCCCTGGCAAGCGCAAAGGACGGAGTTCAATCCCCAGTTCCACCAAAAAAAAAAAAAAAAAAAAAGACTCTGGGAATCAAGAACTCTGGCACCAAGAAGAATCACTACCACTGACTACATATACACAGAACAGCATTCTGGATACTATCTATGAAGGAAACCAATTTTACAAATTAAGTGTTTTTGCTTCAAAGATCTTCCAGCATCTCTCTACGCATTTAAGTAATTTGTTTCCCAAATCTTCCCCAAAAAAAATTTCAAAGAAAAGGAAAAAACATTTTCTCGTTCATTCTCTGTTCTAATATTTTCCCTTAACATATCAGAGCTATTTGATAGAGCTCTAACAAATGTGAAATGTAAAGAATCTTACCTATTAGAAGACATTTGGAGCTCTTTGTTGTTTTGGTTTGGTTTTTTTGGTACCAGGGATCAAACTCAAGACTGTGCACTTGCGAGCAATTTAATGCTAAGCTATCTCCCAGGGCCATATATTCTTTCTTAATTTAGAAAAAATTTAAGAACTCTTACACTGTATGATTCCCATTTCCTGGAGTTTTGTTTTTTCTGATTGTGTGTGTGTGTGTGTGTGTGTGTGTGTGTGTGTGTGTGTGTGTAAACAAGACAGTTCTTTTACAAGAGAGACAAAGAAATGAACTTCCACAGGCAATAACATTTTTTACTGGGCTTTCAAGTTTAAAATAACAGCATCTATCAACACAAGAGAATGGAGAGTCCCATAGAAGAATCTTGTTGCCTTAAAGCCCAATTTTCCCAAAAAAGTTAGTCCCGAAACAGTAGATAATTTTTATTTTGCCTTAGAGCAAATTTTCTGAGTACCTACTAGCTGAAAAGCAGAGAGAGAAGGAAACACAACACTCAGAGAAAGTGAACATAAAATTAAAGATTAGCTATGAAAATTCCAATGAACAGCTAGCTGGATAGTAAATAATCAGCTTAATTTTATATATTTCTACCTATTAATACCAATGAACAATTTTGGGTTTTCCCCCCCTTTTCGAGACAGGGTATGAAGTATGTACGTAACCCAGGTTGGCCTTAGAATTTACTATACAGTCCAGGCTGGCCTCAAACTCATGATGATCCTCCTGCCTCTGCTTCCCAGGTGCTAAAGTGCAGGTATGTGCCAACTTAGCTAGCCATGTTGATTTTTAAAGCCTCTTCAAACCTAACTATACATTAATTACATGCCAGTTTTTCAAAATAAATTAGAAAAGATACCATGTAACAGGGGCTGGTGAGATGGCTCAGTGGTCTAAAGCACCTACTTAGAACAAGCCAAGCTCAAGCAAAGCACAGAGACCTCGGTTTAATCCCCCAGCACCACATGCCCGCCCGCCCCCTGGTGGGCTGAGCTGGCCACACAATAGATAGATAAATAAATAAATAAATAAATATTTTTAAAAAAAAAAGATACCATGTAACACAATTTCTTGGACATCAAGTTTAACTTACAGAAACCTGAGGAGGTGGAGGCAAAGAAATAGATGGTGCTGGAGAAAAGTACCCCAATGAACATTCAGAAAAGAATGGTGGCTGCACTGGTGAAGGCGCTGTAAAAATAAAACACAACAAAAAAAGGTAAGACCTCAGAAACTTTCAATTAGAACACAATAAATGTTATGATTTGTTTGAAGAAAATACAAATATACTTTCATATAGGAAGTTAGAATTGTATCGATCTTGGACCAAAATTTAGAATCTCTAAAGAAACTAGATATATAACTAATAAAATTTAAACCAATCTAACACTTCTTCTTTATCCCAGTTGTCTTGTAACTTCATGCAGACATACCTACATACCTTAGGTTGGACTGACCTGAATAAACAGACCTTAAGAATATTTTACTTCTTAAAAATACAAGTATCTATGATTAATATAGAGAAAAATTAAAATCTAGGAAAGCTGAAAACACATTTTCTTTATGAATTTTTACAAAATTATTTTAAAAGCACAGATCATAAAGCTTTATTTTAAGATACGGTGTGTTAATAATATTGTCAATACTTGGGAATTACAATGAATAATCTCTAAGAACCTGAAAATAAAATGATTGACCACACACAGTTAAATTATGGAATAGCAACATTAAGATTATCAAAGCATCAGCATAAAACAATACTCTGAAAATAAGCAGTTTTGATAAAAATTGCGCAAATCAAGCATTTTGTTTTTTTCTAGTCTAGACACACAAAAGTATGACTTTAGATTTGATCTGGTTTCAGAATATGAGCAGCGAGAAATGTACTGATCATGTGATCTTAAAATACACAGGTCATGGAACACCAACTGCACTCTGCTGTGTGCCGCAGACCTATGCTTTAAATTACTGCGAGAACAGGTCTTACGTAGCTGTGAACATCATCCAAAGCCATGTCTCTGGCCCTCAAAAATACAACAGACTCTAGATCACTCAACCTACCTGACGTACAGCCCTACCAGGTCTAACCAGCCTTTCTAACCTAACCTGAGATGTCCCTAGAACTGCTCTCATTTCCAAATTCCTAAGACCATTACCACTGGAAAGAGTAGCAAAGATTAAAAGCAAAATGTGTTTTTATTCTTATCTAAAGAACACAAAATAGCAGAAGAAAGAAAAAAAGATGCAGAACTTCATTCAAACAAATCAACAGGAACTCAACAATTGTTGCTATATTGCATAATGTTGTCTTCAAATTAGTTGTTCAGATTACCAGATATAGGCATGCAACATTGGGGGGTGGGGGATAAGTTTTAAGAAATTAAAAAGGACAAAGAAAAATTAAAGCATCAACTGTTCCCCTGTGGACTTTTCTTTTTTTTTTTTTTTTTTTTTTTTTTTTTGGCAGTACTGGGATCAAAAAATGGGACCTTATACTTGCCAGGCAGGTACTTATGCTAAGCTACATACTCTGTAGACATTTATTTATTCATTTATTTACTTACTTTTTATGAAAGCAGAAAGAAACCTGGCTATAAAGATCACGGAGTTGTTTCAAAGAACAAAGTTTTCATCATTCCCACAATCTTCACTTTTTAGATCCAGTTAACAAAGTTTTTTGTTTTCATTTATGTATCTGGTACAGGATCTCACTACATAGCTCAGACTCATAGTGATTCTCCTGTTTTCAGCCTCCCTGATGTAGCAACTACAAGCATGTGCTACCATTCCTGGACTTGGGGGCCAGCTCAGCATGCCTTGGGTGCAGGGCTGGAATGGCACGCAGGACAGGAATCAAACTCTGGTCCCTGCATTTGCCAAAGCAGGCACTTAGTCTGCTGAGCTATCTCGCCGGACCCAGCTAACAAACTTGTACAATGCTTTTTTATTTAAAGGTTATCTAGGAAAAGGTACTGGAAATAAAGATTAATATTATACATTTGAGGCTTGCTCCCTAAGCATTTATAACACCAAACAACTATGGTTACAAAATTTACCAGCAAACCTATTTCACACGCAAAAAAAAAAAAAAAAAAAAACCTATTTCACAACAAGTTTCTTTCACAGTTTAATGATCATTTTCTAATAACTTTAAATATATGTTTCAAGTTTTGGCTCATACCTGGAGAATTAGTTTCACTATCTGTATCCATAGCAACTTCTTCATAGTTATCATATTGATAAATTCCTCCTCCACTATCAGTAGGTTGCTTATCTAAGGATCGCCTCAGGTCAGGATCTGTAGACTAAGTACAACACATTTTTGTTAGTGTTGAACCTTAGGCTACAAATCATAAAAGAACTGATAATTATTTTCTCACGAAAACAGTATCAAAAATCATGATTTAGTTAAACTTACTATATTTTGTAAATTTCAACTTATATGACAGGTACACTGTCCTGGACATTTTATTAATGCAGCATCAGACAGAATGAATCTTGCAAGTACTATCCATACAGATGAAACCCTCCATTGTTAGCCAAGCCACTAAATAATTAGCTATTTCTCTATAAATAAGATTATACTAAGCTCCTCAATATTTATGGCTTCTGTCATAAACTACAGAAATAAAACAGTAGTTTTTCACCAAGATTATGTGTTTCCCAAAAGACGACAAGGCATTTCAATTAGGAGTAATGATAACTGAAAATTTTAAACTCGGGGTCCATGTTTGGGTAACTCTGCTGTTTTCTAGTTCATTTTTGGCAGGGCAGGGGATGGTACTGAGAATTGAACTCAGGACCTTGCACTTTCCACTGAGTTATATCCCCAGCCTGTGCGTGTTGTTTTATTCTTATGTTTCACTTACAGAAATAGTTTATGTATAACAAATAAAACACTAGCAAAACCTATCCAGATGGAGATGAAAGAGGAATATTCAAATCATTCAACTATTAGAAAAGTCTATAAAAGTGCTTTTGTTTTGTTTTTTGAAAAAGGGTCTCACCATGCAGTTTAGGTTGGTCTTGAACTCACAATGATTCTCCTGCTTCAGCTGAGTGATGGGAACCCAGCTTTGAATTGCTTTTTAAAAGTTCCAAGTTGATATTTGTAATATTCTTTGCTTAAACAAACTGAACTCTTCACTCCTTCCAAATAAAGAACTGCTACTCTTTGCTATCCCTATAATTTTCATGAGCACATTCACTTAGTGTACGTAAAACTCAAAACTCCTGAAATACTGCCACTAAAAGCACCAGATCAAGATTAAATCTCCAGTATACTTCCTGGCACCATGCATAAAAAACAATGACTTTCAGTCATTATCAGTAACCTATATAGTAATGGTCAACAAATGCCTGATGTGTAAATACTAAATTACCACAGGATGATTTAATATTTACAACAGTCCCTAAAAATCATGGCACATTTCTCATTCTCCATCACTAAATAATGAAAACCTAATGAAATTCTGTCCCTAGTAAGAAACGTCTCTTACCAGAATAAGTCTTTACCACAATCCTAACTTTTTTCTAAACGGAAAATGGCCAAAATGCTAAAAGCTGTCTTTTCTAATCATAAAAAAAAAAAAAACATTTCTTTTTGCTAACCAAAATTTTAACTTCTTATAATATGTGTATGTATAAAAGACTCATTCTCAATTACACCTCATTTTCCCCCAAGAGTTACTTATATAAGAAACCCTACCAAACACAAAGGACTTACAGGTTGATTTATAAGACTACAATGACACTTAATTTTGTGCAATGTTTTGATTTTACACTTTTACAGTTCTTACTTTACTTCTTGATCTCCTCTTTCCACCAACCAATTTCATGAATCTATTGTATTGCTCTTCTTGATTTGAGAGATCTCGAATTTTTCTGATTTCTTCTTCCCTTTTTCTTCTCTCTTCTTCTTCAGCTTGTTTCCGTTGGTCCTCTTCTTTCTGTCTTTCCTGCTCCTTTTGTTGCTGTAGTTTCTTCCATGCCTTTGTTTGCTGCTTCCTCAATGCTTGTTTAGCTTTAAATAAAAATGAACATGGGGGCTGGAGAGATGGCTCAGTGGTTTAAAGCCCCTACTTGGAACAAGCTTGGCAAAGCACAGGGACCGCAGTTTGATCCCCCAGCACCACATGCCAGCCAGCCGCGCCCCCTGGTGGGCTGAGCTGGCCACACACACACACACACACACACACACAATAAATAAATAGTTAAAAAATTTAAAAATAAATACAATAAAATTTAAAAATGAACATGGATAGCAGTTACACAGCTAAAATTTTACAAGACCCAAGAGGTCCAAAAAGTATCTTCACTGACTCATGTATACAGATTCGCCTCTTAAATTCTGTTCATATAGGATTATTCCCCATTTGGGGAACACTAATTCCTCAAACTCAAAACATCCTGAAACTCAAAACATCTTTAAATTATAATGACACAAGAATTGAACTAAAATAACAGAAATAATCACCTGTAGTGCTAATTTTTTTGGCTGAATGTGTTTTTGTACTGGTTTTAACTTTCTGCTGGGCAGTTTTTGTCTTAGTCAACTTTTCTTTGCTTTCTTTCATCACTTGCTGTTCTTTCTGTTGCCATTTTTTACTGGCTGACTGAAGAGCCAAAAGTCGAAGCTGTAATTCCGAGAGCTCCTCTTCATCTTCTCCAACTTTCTTTAATTAAAAAAAGTAAAAATGTTAAGTTGGATCATTCAACCTTACATTTTATTAAATCAAATATTTTATTAGAATTTAAAGTTAGCTTTGAGGCAAATATTTAAAAGGCAAATATGGAGGAAATAAAGCAACTAATTCACTTCCTATACTCCACAACCATAATTTAAGCAGGGCCTAGTGGCACAGGACTATAATCCCAGCACTCAGAGAATCACTACAAGTTCTAGAGCAACCTGGGCTACAAAGTAAGCTCAAGGACAGCCTCAAGTGCAGAGTAAGACTCTGTCTCAAAAAGAACCCCCACACAAAAAGACCCTAATTTAATTCCTCTAACATAACCACAGTAGATCAACATGTCAGCAGTATGTGTACAGATACAAATGCGCAGGACTGGAAGAGCAGAGTACAATTAACAGAACAGGATCCAAAACTAAAAGCTTACACAAGTTAAACAGTACCTGTCAGCTATCCAAAATTGAAAGAGTAAAGCAATGGCAATAAATGCAAGTGGTCCTGTCATCATGTGAGTTATTTATTACTCACAAATGACAGACAGCACAGATACAATGACTGTCAAGATTCCAATTTGTAAACTCAAAAATACATTTTTAATTTTTAAGAGCTTTATAATGTTGAGTGAAATAAAAGATATACAAGTTTAAATACCATATAATATCACTCATTTGAGGCAAAGTACAAATAACGAAAGATGGCTAGAAGGGGACCAGAAGATAGACCTCTTGCAATGGAAAATGGTCCATGGGAAAAAAGCAAGAGGAGTTCAGAAGAGTAAAAGGGGAATTAAATAGCATAAAGATATGCCATGTACAAGAACCTAATAACCACAATTCATGTAAATATCAATGCTATCAACAAGAATGAAAAATGGGACAGGGAACTAGGGTGGGGGAAGGGCATTAAACAACAACAAAAAAAGACACAAGCTGTGGTATGCATTGCAGTGTATACTATTAACCATTCTCCAAGATGACTGTACACTGCATAAACTGAAAATATGCACTAACAAAATGAAAACAATTTTTTTAGTGATGAAGGAACAAATTTGTAGGGACTGCTTACATTTGAGTATTTTATGTTGTAAAGCTAGACATTTATCTGAACATTTAAAATATCTGAATACTTCAGGCTTCCTCGAGGAAACTAAAAAATGAAGACATGATAAAAGCACATGTTTGGAGGGCCGGGGAGATGGCTCAGTAGAATAAGCGCTTCCTTGGCAAGCGCAAGGACCTGAGTTCAATCCCAGGTTCCAAAAAAAAAGCACATGTTTGGGAACTTTCTCCAACCAAAATAACTCCCTAATTTTTTCATTCAAACTTTTAAAAATTAATGTTTTAAACTAATGTGTAAGAAAAAATAAAAACAAGTCAATAAACTGATACATAAAAAATAAATGGGGTAGGCACCATGCTGTGCTCTGGTACATTATCCACTGTATAATGTTTCAACAAACATTAAATATACCTATTCAAACATAACTCCTTTATGGTGAAATCCTTTAGGATTTTTGAAACACACTACGGAACTGTTCCCTAATGTTGCTCTACTATGTGATAACAGCACATAATTTTACTCCCAACTGCAGATTTGTGTTCATGGGTTAACCTTTCCCATTCCACTCTCCTCCACTTTTTAGGGAAAAACTTAAAAATTGTATCTATTCTCCACATTTAGTTAAAATATAACTGACAATGCCAGGCTATCTAAAGTAGAGGTTCTTAATTGGAAACCAAGTATTTGTCAAAGATGTGGGGAGTTTGAAAAGGCCTTTAAAATGTTGCAGAAGGAGTGAAGACTTCAGTCTAACATTGCAAAATGTTAAGGCTGCCTTGTAACTTTTTCTTATTGGTCAATTGTAATCATATTTTTCTTCTAGAATCACATTCTTACTATTACTAAGCATAAAGAACATAGGGAGCTCTATCTAATGGATTCACCTTAATATTTACTACCATGAATCCTTTAGTACTTTAGTTAACCATACTGTTACCCTTACCATTATAAAGAACTACAAGTAAATAATACATTTTAAAATTAACAGGGCCGGGGAGATAGCTCAGTGGCATAAGTGCCTGCTTGGCAAACTCAAGGTCCCAAGTTTGATCCCCAATACTGGATGGATGGATGGATGGATGGATGGATGGATGGATAAGAGACAGACAGACAAAATTAACATGATTCTTATCTGAAACATACCAAATTGTATTCCTTGGTATTGAAATGGTACACCTGTGCTAGCCAATATGGTAATACTCAACCACATGTGGCTATTTAAACTTAACTAAAATTGAATTTAACAACTGTACTTAAGATATACCAATCTGTTTTAAGTTTTTAATAGCTATGTGTGGCTGACAACTACCATAATTGAAAGGAAAGCTATGGAATATTTCCATTAATGTAGAAAATTCTACTCGAAGCCACTCTTGATCTAGAGTATAACTTCAAAAAAATTATCAACACCGTCCCACTGAGATTTTGCAACTACAGTGCTTTGTTGAAACGACAGAAAGAAATCATTGGGCTGACCAGCGGACTACAGTGTCTACTTATGCAGGTGCGGCAACTGGTGCGCAGAGACTGGCGTGCTATGCCTACCCTGCCCTCTGGGCATGCTGAGCCAGTGACTGAGATTGGGCGTGGTGGCGCATGCCTGTAATCCCAGCGCTTGAGAGGCTGAAAACAGGAGGATCACTACAAGTCTGATCTATGAGACCCTATAGACCCTACAGACCCTGTACTAAACACACACACACACAAAGAAATCACTGCGTCTGTTATACAACTAACTCTATGCTATCTAAAACAGCTATGTGTATGAGTATTGAACCAGGAATTAAAGAACCTTATTCAATTATTACTCTGACACTTATTCTCTACATTACTTTAAGCAAGTCATTTAATCTACCCAATGAATCTTACTTCATCTATAGGACACATATGATGTCAACTTGATAGGATTATTTTAAGAACATTAAAGACTTGTTTATGAGTATGTATCTGTATGTATAGCCATCCAAACTTCTGTGTATCTGTCCTATCATTCTTATTAAATCCAGAACTATCTTTCCTAAAGCTCACTGGCTCTTTTTTTTAGCCCCCCCCCCCACTGGCTCTTTAAATCATTTTAATTTATTCATAGCAACAAACTGAAATCTCTAAAAAGGAAAAAGCTTGAGTGATTGAGTTCTGTTCTACAAGTTAAACAGTTTCTAATGCTTCTGTACTTCAATAAATTGAAGCTTTGCAACAATCCGGGGAACTCAGGACATTAAACCCATTTTGGAGAAAACTAAAAAGACAAGCAATGGATAAATACCTCATTTAGCTAATAAAGAGGAGTCACAATTTGGTGTCAGATCAAAGTTTCACAAAGAACAATCCACAAAAAACTCAGAGAAAAAAATTTCTTGATTAATTTTAAAAGTTTGAAAACCCAAACAACAAAGATTATCTATAGATACATATAAAGCTTCAGTGCAATATAATTTGCAGAATCCCAGTGGCGAAAGACTCCAAGACAGCTTTCAAGAATTTATCTGAAGGTTTATAATCATTACAAAGTCGATGCAGCAACAAAAGAAAAGGTCCCAGCAGTGCCAATATCAGTCTCACAGAGAGCCAATCTCAAAACACAGTATCTTACCTTTTCAGACAGAATATCTGAGGTACTAATTCTTCTTAAATTTTGTTCATCTTCTAATCCTTTAAAATAAAACAGCATCTTTTGAAATACTCTAAAAGATACCCACAATCAATCTAAAATAAAATAATGCCATACAGTAGTTAGTATTATTTTAAAGGGTTATCATTAGAGGGTCTAATTTGCTCAATATTATGTCCAAAAGAAAAGAATGCCATTAAAGGGAATAAAAATCTAATCAAGCCTCCCATAACAGCCTCATTCTGAAACTTACCAGGCAAAATTATCTAAGTATTAAATAAATTAAAACTACACTCAAATAAAATAGTCTGTGAACTAAAAATAAGCATGTCAAATAAAAACAAAATTTATGCAGTAGGTAAAAAGCAAAATTACCAAACTATCTAATATTCTATTTTTGGCAGAATATTACCATTAAACTAATTTAGTCTTCTAAAGGTGAAAGGAATTCAACATTTAAAGACTACATTGGATTTATACATTACAGAAGCAATTTCCTATTTACTTAGGAAAACACCAGGAGAGTATAATCTAATGAAATTAAATCCATCCACATTTTCCTCAAATTTTAGGCTTGAGCTCAGATTTCTGAAGTAGTATATTAAACTTTACATATTATCTAATCTACAACAGCTTTAAAATGCAGAATCCAGTATATTTACAATAACACTTGGCTACTATTTTTGTTAATAGATGAATTTAAAAACTAGGAAATCTCTCAGGATGGATCACCATTAGTTGGAGGCCAGGCAGGCCTACATAGTGAGTTCAAGGCCAGCCTGAATTTGCACAGTGAGATCCTGGTTTGTCTTTGTTTTTAAAGAGACAGTAAGAATACTTTAGGACACAAAAACTTAACAAGTTAAGACAGAAAAATTCATTAAAAGACAGAAATGGAAAAATCAGAAAAAAACCACTAAATATAATAAAGATATCTATACATCACTGCTCTGTACTACGGGCCCCTCACATGCATTTTAAATCTCCTCCCTCCTACTATTCACATCCCTAACTTTTCTTTAGTAGTATAGCCCTCTCTCTTATGTCCCCAACAGATCAGGCAGCCTGCATTAGTTATTAAGCTAGTTCAGTGATTTCTAAACTTGAGCATGTTGTGCCAGAAAACAGAAGGGATGGTTAAATATAGCCTGATGTTACCCATTCTCAGACCTCACAATCAAGTAAATCTGGGGAAAGATATGACCTAATGACCATCGTTTGAAAATGAGTGTTCTCTCTGCCTGGAAACCTCTTCTTCAAATATCCACTTGGCTATCCTATCACTTCAAAGTCTGTTTAAATCTCACATTCAAATTGAGAGCTACTTAAATCAACCTATTAGTGATGCAATTAGTTGCCTCTATTCCCATCCTACTTACCCTGCTGTACTTCTCTAAGAGTTAACTTACACATCAGCTTTACTGTCTTTCCTTCTAAAATGAAAGCCTATGAAGGCATAAGTAACTATTGGGAAAGAGTGATACACACATGTAGTCCCAGATAAAGAAGTCCCAGATAGAAGAATGAGAAAGAAAAATCATTTGAGCCCAGAAGTTCAAAGCCAATTTGTGCAACAATGAGACCCTGCCTCTAAAAGAAAAATAAAGGCAAGCCTATGAGAGCATAAATCTGCTTTGTTCAATAATGAACCTCTAAAGGCCTAGAACAAAATGCTCAACTAATTTGTGAATGAATGGGAGAAAGAAGTGAAAAGCACCCACTGAATTGTACAACTCGGTTATATATAATCTTGCTGTGCAGTTTCATTTTTGCTATGGGGACAGAAAAGTAGACTATACTGGATTAACAAGGGAATAGGAAATGAACAGGCGCAGGCCAGCTTTTCCAAAAATCTCATTGTAAAAGAGGAAAAATACTTGACAGAAGTTAAGGAAGAATACACAATGAAGGAGGTGGCATTTGAGTTTTTAGATGAAAAAGTCAAATATGTTTAAAATAAGAATACCTAAAGGGAAAGTGGCTAAAGATACAGCAAAATAAATAAGAAATAGGACAAAAGGGCCATCATTTTCTTACAGAAAAATTTTCCACACTGATGCCAGTTCTTCTATCTAAAACACACAACTGGGGGCCAGGGAGATGGCTCAGTGGAATAAGCGCTTCCCTGGCAAGGGCAAGGGTCTGAGTTCAAACTCTGGTTCCACAAAAAATAAATAAATAAATAAATGAAACACACAACTGATCACACTGTTTCCATATTTGAAGATGTTATGACAACCCACCCAATGTTTAAAAAAAATAAAACTCAAATTCCTGAATAAGAATTTCCATGTTGTTTTCAATTCAGCTCTAACGTGCTATAAACATATCCACTTTGTCCTAAAATCATACCCTACAGACCACACACACACATTTGATCAATCTCAATATCCTTAAAAGGTCCTGTCTGTCTGTCCATTCATTTGGTTCTAACTTCCTAAATGGAAAACTCATTCTTCAAGATGCTTATCAAACATGATCATCTCTGTGAAAACTTCCTAAATCCAAGTGAGTATATTTGATCCTTTCTTTTTACACTGTAGGCTTTCACGCATAACTCTCATTCTATTCTTCGATAGTTATTTGTATGGCTTCTCAGTCTTCATAGATTATGCTTTTCAAAACTGCCTGTATATAAAATTCAAACTTCTAACTTCTCTGCAGAAGGAAAAACCATGTTCCTGAGAATATGTAATCAAAACTGGTCATTAATCAGGCTTGCATCAAATTTACATCATATGGGTGACCCTTTAAAACTTCACATATCAAATTACCCCAGAGCAATTATCGACCATCATAAACCAAGTATGGTGGCATATGCCTATAATCCTAGCACTCAGAGACTGAAGCAGGAGAACCTCCAAGTTTGAGCCCAGCCTGCCTCAAAATATAAGATTCGGTCTCAAAAATGCAGAAAAAGGGCTGGAGAGGTAACACAGTGTGGAGGTCCTTGGTCAATCCCCAGTACTGGGGGAAAAAATAACATAGAATCCACATTAAAAAATTGACAAGGGGCCAGGGAGATAGCTCAGTGGAATAAGCACTTGCCTGGCAAGCTCAAGGACCTGAGTTCAATCTCCGGTTCTGCAAAAAAA
>NW_004524623.1:8746307-8747017 GCF_000260255.1 Octodon degus
AAAAAAATTGACAATAAATAATCTATACAGCCCTTTCAAATACACACACACAGAGATTTACACAAATTAATCACACATTAGTAAAACACATCTCTACAAGTATTTCCAAGGATTAGTTATCATACAGATATCATTCTCTACCAGTGTTATGGACTCAATAGCAAAGATACTTTAGAAACATTTCCAAATAGATACAAGTCAAAGAAAAACAATAATTAGAAAATATTTAGAATGAATGAGGAAGCCAGGAGTAGTGATGAATAACTATGACTCCAGCACCCAGGAGGCTGATACTGGAGAATCACCCAAGAATTCAGGTAGTTCAAAGTATGCTCAACTCCACAGCACACAGAGTTCAACATTAGCCAACTACATAGGGAGACCCTGTCTCAATACAAACAAGCAAAAGATCACCAATAGAATAAATTATAAAAAATTATACAGCTCAGCTTATATTTAGCAAAAAGTAAAAAATTAATGATGTAACAGCTTCACGGAGTGAAAAATAGTGTAAAAAGTACGGCCTTGTTTCTGGGGAAATTAAGGAAGGGGAAAAACTAAGATAAAATGTGTAAGTGAGATAAAATGTGTAAGTGCTGCAAATAATAGAGGTTAAGAAATGCTTAGTAACTATAACTTTTGCAATTAAAAGAAATGGACACATTGTTAGAAAAATATAATTTGCTTGAATTCCCTTAACAGAAAATAAG
>NW_004524623.1:8747367-8761137 GCF_000260255.1 Octodon degus
AAAAAAATGGAAAAATCAACGGTTCCTCAACTGGAAAGTAAATGAACTATATACAGTGAGTCAATCTCAGAAACATAGCAAAGAAAAGAATATACTATCAATATACTCAACTATTTAAATGAATTTCAAATATATTCTAAGTGAAAACAAAAGCTAGAATTAAAAAGCATATACTGTGTGATACCATTTGTGTCATATTCTTGGAAAAGCAAAACCACAGGGACAGAACAGTACTTATCAAACTGGTTAAGATTTAGGGAGTTTACAAAGTGAATTGAGGGGCCAGCCAAATAGCTCAGGGGATTAAAGCACCTGCTTAGGCAGACTCAGCAGGCAGGGGTTCGATCCCCGAGTGTGCTGTGCCATGCAGTGGTAGCACGAGATTAGGCATGGTGGCACACGCCTGTAATCCCAGCTCTTGGGAGGCTGAACACAAATGCATCACTACCAGTCTGGTCCAATCTACATAGTGATACCCTGTAGACCCTTTACGAAAATAAAAAAAGAGATGAGGAAATTGCATTAGGGGTTGCAAATGGAACTATCCTATATACTAACTGTAGTAGCTAAAGATATTATCTACTTGCCTGCATATTAAAATGTCAACTATTTTTTAAAATGAGTAAATTTTACTACATATATATTCTACCTTAATAAAAGGAAATAAAAATAAATCTGTGATTTATATTACTATGAACTACTTACCTGGGCATAAAAGGGTGGTTTAACACCATACAATTAATGTAATTCATTACATTAATTATTATAAATGTTCATAAAATGAAAAAAGACATGACAAACTTCAACAACCACTTAAGATAAAAATCTCAAAGTAGGAATAGGAAAAAGCCTTCCCTTTACACAGAAAAACTTCCTTAAAAACCCTACAAAAAAATTTATATATCAAGTGAAATGGCAAATGATAAAAGTATTCTAGTCACAAAACAAAGATGCTACTATTATCACTTATGTGCAACACTGTAAGTCCAGGTTAGCATGTCAGACCAAAAAATAAGTAAATAAAGATTAGAAGGAAGCAAAAATTGTTATCATTAAATAATATGAACAATTACGAAAAAAAGTACAAAACAATTTAGAATCTTTTCAATAATATGCACTTTCAAAACAACTAGTTACTCCTTTTAAGCACTGCTGGCGTCTTTTTGAGATGGAGTCTCATTATGCAGCTCAGGTTGGCCTTGAACTCACTTCGTAGCCCAGGCTGGCCTTGAGCTGGCAGTGACCCTCCTCATCCTCCTGCTCCAGCCTCCCACAAGCATGGATTACAGGTGTGTGCCATACACTGGCACTCCTTTGGAGTCTTAACCACAATTTAAAATATCTAATCCATTACCTTGACTAGATTCAGTGGCCTCGGATTTCAGGGAAAGCTGTTTCGTACCATCTTTACCTTTCTTCAATCTGTTCTTATCCCCTGGTAAAGTCAATTTTTGCCTGAGTGGTTTTAATTCAAATGCCTGAAAAGTTTTAACCTGTGTTTTCTCTTCAGGAGCTACTTCTTTACTTGAGTCTTTTGTAATACTGACATTATCAGTGCTGGTTTGGTCCTCAGAGTTCGTTTTACTAGAGTCTTCCTGTGCATTTTCTTCTTTGCTACTCAAAGCTAATTTTTCATCCTTATTGATACATTCTAGCTCCAACTGTATTTGCTTATATTTCAAAAGTAAATCTTCAAAAGTTTCTTCCCCACAGTTTTCACTTTTTGATGAATAATTCTGTTTTCTTGATGGAGATCTTCCAAAACTTTTGGCTGAACAGCACATTAAGGAAATCAGTTTTGAAAAGCTGAGTCAAATTTAAAAAAATGCAGATGAATTTTCTTTTAAATTTTTCAAGAACATGAATTGATAATTTTAAATTACTATATTCCATTTAATGTGAATTTAATACCCACTTTCATTAAGTACCCACATTTTAATTCAACAAGCATTCATGAAATAGATCATTTATAAAATCATTGGTTTCAATAATTACCATTACTATCCATGGAAAATCTACCTAGCTAGGTTATAGATAGCATTGTCTTTCCTGTAAGTACCAGGAAATCTCAAAACAATCCAGATGTTAGGTTATAGATACCAGTGTTTTTTTCTCTAAGTACCAGGAAATCTCAAAACAATCTGGATGTTTAAGATTTTTTTCTGAAGGGTAAGGACAAAAATTGAGTGTAGATAATCTACACTTCAGGTAATCAGGAGGAAATGTTTCTTGTCTTTAGATTCTTCTCATCTCTCAAATTTTTTAAAAACTAAGACAATAAACTGACAATTAGCCCAATTTATGAATTAGAGACATTTTCTTAAAAGTGTAATACATAACAAGCTCAGAGCTCAACTACATTAATAGTCAACATATGCAGAAGTTATAAAAAATAAAATATTCAGAATGTATTTTCTAAATTAATTCACATTATATAAACATTATTACACCTTGTTTTTCTAGCCAGAACCTTACATGTTTTTTATTTTTTTTTCCTTACATGGTTCTAAAACAAATTATTTACAGATCATTTTCCATTGATTACAATGTTACATTATGTTCCATGAATGATTTTTTTTCCTGTTTAACAATCTACAGGACAAGCAGACAGCAAAAGATCTTTAACCTCTCTAGTAAACAGTACAAAATTGAGAATCACCACCCAATGTGAGAAGATAAGCTGTGCCATACAACAGAAAGTATTTTACAGTTCTATAGCAAAACTTCTAGAAAAAGCTTTCTGATACCCTCAGAGTGAAGTTTTTGAAAGAACACCAGTGAGTTCTAACCTACTCACTCTAGGACCAAATGAAAGTGGGTTTGTGCCTTAATTCAACAGCAACTGCTCAAACTGAGTGTCTACTAATATTCTCTAACCTTACTTTGTAAGGTTTGACTTCGCTTCAGCATTTGATGCTGTACACCACTGCTCCCCATCCATCACTGTCCCCTTGTTTCTCTACCTTTGTTAAATTCATGACCTCTTTTCTTGATTCTTGAAATAACTGTGCTCTCTAGTAAGCTCTCCTTTAAGACTCTTGCTTTTTGATTTAAAGCATTCAAAGTACTCCCACAGTTCTACATAACATGAGAAAAACTGGCCCAATTAGATACAGCATTTTGAATTGCCTATCTCCCCACAAGCCATGTCCTGTAATTCTGACAAAATAATCATTAGAATACAGTACAAATCTAATCAGTTAACTCTCGTTTAAATTTCAGTAGAATAGTCCTAAAACTCATTCCTTTCAATGGGTATCTTATGATCTGACCTTTTGACTTTTTCAACTTACCTTTTCCCTGCTAATCACAATTTGTCCCCCACTGAATAAAAACCAGGTGAGGCCCTGGGACTCTCTCTTAGTTCCGGAAAGCCATCTTCATGGCTGGACTTAGAGCCCCTTGACTCCCCGATGATTGAAAATAAAAATAAATAAATAAATAAAACAATTTGTGTATAGCTTTGTACCTGTTTCTCCATTCAACTCCACCTCACTTCACATAACCTCCTGGTTGAATCCAGAATTATTTTCTCTCCCCTCTTTTCTTAAGCACTTTTATACACAAATACTGAAATTATCTGCATTTACATCTGGCTTTGCCTCAAGCCATCTAAATGTACAACTGCAACAATTAAAGAGTGAATAGATTAAAGACCTTGGGAAAGTATTCAAAGCCAAAAGACTCCATAGATTAGCAAAAAGTGAAATAACTAAGGAATAGGAAAATTAGGAAAAGCAATTGACTTATGACTGACTAATGTCCTTCATGACTACACAAAACCTCTTAACTTTAATTATGTAGCTAGAATAAAACCAGTACATCCCAGATGTAACTTTAAGGTGCAATTTCCAATTTAAATCTTAAAAAAGAATTGTTTCTAAAAATAAAATTTTAAGGGCGGTCCAAATAGCTCAGTGGATTAAAGCACCTGTTTAGGCAGATACAGTGGCCAGAAGTTCGATTCCCGTGCCCGCTGTACAGGGGTGAGGGGCACTGAGACTGGACATGGTAGTGCGAATCTGTAATCCCAGCTCTGGGAAGGCTTTCAACAGGAGGATCACTGCGAGTCCAACCTACACAGTGAGACCCTGTGGGCCCTGTGGGCCCTGTTCTAAAATACAAAAATAAATAAATACCAAAATTTAGGTCCTGGGAAATAGCGGCAGCAAGTACAGGGTCCTGACTCTGATTCTTCACACACACACACACACACACACACACACACACACAAAATTATAAAACCTAATAAAAATTAACATGCTATACAACCTTTTCAACGGCAACTGAAAATGGAATGATGTTTTCTCTTGGTGACAGACAATGGCCTAATTATATTAGTTCTCATCTGATTTAGAAGTTTAAAACAGTCATCATCCAAGTGAGACTTAGGCTCAAAGACAAAGTGTCTAATATTTTGAAAAATTCAAAGTGAACAAGAATAAACAGCTATACTAGAATCTGATTTATTCTGTTTAAAGCTGAAGCTACTGAAATTACTGAAACTAAAAAAAATTAGGACCAAAAAGTCTGTGTTCAACATATTTCATTTCTCAAAAAAACCAAAAACTTCATTTCTACATTATTGAAAGCCATGTATCTGCTGTCACTTTTTATACAATATTTATAGACATTTTTATTTTCACAATGGAAATACAAATTAAGCATATAATACTGATATGAAAAGAATTAAGGTTTACACTACAAATTTTAATTGCTTGTATTATGCAAAAGTAGCTGAGAACTAAAAATTAAGTTTTTCTTTGCAAATTCTGACATCATTGCTAGGATGGATTATCGATACCTCATGATGAAAACCTTGGCAAAGGATCTAAATAAGCATCCTTTTCGTAGAGGGCAGCATTGTAAAAAAACAGCAAGAGTGTTTCTGACAAGTTATATTACTATTAATATTGTTGTTCTGGCTTTTCGGGGACAGTCTCACTATGTAAGCTCAGGCTGGTCTCAAACTCACAGTGATCCTCCTGCCTCAGACTATCATAGTGCTGATATTACAGATGTGCACCACCAGGCACAGCTTGCTTTTAACAAGTTATTACAAAAATCAAAGTCACTGAGATTGCATAATTTCTTACACTCTATTTACAATTCCATATGCCTGCTTAATAGAAATGTGTATAAACACAGAAATTAATAAAGGTATATGCCAAAGGCCCAAACTTTTACTGAATGCACAGAAGACAAAGGCAAGAAGACGAGGGCCACTCATCTCCCCATTTTCTTTCTTTTTTTAAACGTATTTAGTACATGATCTGCAGAGTCTCAGTACACAGATCGGACTCCCAAGTGCTGGAATTACAGGTGGGCGCTGCCATGCCCAGTCTCAGGATGCCCTGGGGCAGGGCCAACAAGCAGGGCAGGCAAAGCATGCTAGGGCTCAAACCTGGTCCCTGTGTTAGGCAGGAGCTTTAAACCTCTGAGCTATCTGGTCGGCCTCACCTACTTTCCTAGCACTGAATAAAATAAGAATAAAGCTATACGCTGTCATAGCCCTTTTTGTATACCTCAACTTGAACTTTTTCACTAAACTGCGTTTATTTCTGTCTGTCTCTCCAAAATAAAGTGCGTAAGTTTCATTTCTATATTCTCTTTTAAAAACTCACATATATGCTTGAATAGCCCTTCTGGTTTTGGATTCAGATCAACAAATCCATGGATTAAAAAAAAATATTCTGGACACAAATTTTCTAATCTTCTTGAAAGAATATTCATTGTGTTTAAAAGTTAAGTACTTAATAATTTGTGAAACAATTCTCACATGCTCTTAATACAACGTCTAGTTGCATAAGTAAGTTTTTTCAGAGCACCAAGATCAGAAGCTGCTATTACCTAATTAAACATTGCTAGCCCCATTAATCATGCTATCTGGGACAGCCCATTCTGGACCTAAGCATTCTATAAAAATAATTTTGAGTATCTTTCAAATAAATATAATTATATGTAAATTTTATACTAAAAATTACATGAGAATTACAGCTCCTAATGAAATTCCTTCGTAAATTTCTATGCAGTTATTACAGAGTAATTAAGACGTAATTCTATAAAACAGGAAACCTTCAGATGACTAATTTCTTGGTATAAATCTTCAGTAAACTCAGTAATGTTGAAGATAACTGAGAACAAGATTTAAGAGAGCAACAAATTATCACGTATTTTGCTGTTTTCTTTCTAAACTTGTCCATAATCTGAAACAGGTCTCCCTATCTAATACTTTAAAAGTGCTGTTAAACTGTCTGGCCCCCATGCAAACACCACTACAAGTTACAAAATATACGAAAGGCAACATGTAAGTCGTTAATGAGCATATAGCTTTCCAAGCCTATGAAAACCTTTAAAAACATCTAAATCGATATTGTTAGTAAAGACACAGTATCTCTTTCCCCGAACTCTAAGGCAGCAAGGAGGTTGCGGGAGAAAGGTAAACGCAATCACAGAACGGTGAGAATTGGGAGCTGAACAAAAGTTTACGATTTCCAATGCCAAGGCGCAATACAAGTCACAGTACAGTATTTTCAAAAATATTGGCCATTTTTTCCTGCCTAATAATCTAAGTCACATGCAAATAAAACTCAAAGTTCTCGTATCAGAAAAAAAAATCAATACACTCTTACATTAGTTTGGGCTTCCAATATACTATCCAAGTCTTACCATCTGTGACCCCCTAGTACCCCAATCCATAACAAGGTAATGTCAAAAACCGATGATGCAACCTCAGCAACATCGCGAGTGTGCCACATGGAAACTCCCGAACAACTCTCAAGTACACTGACAAGAACGAGCGAGCGGCCCGGCAAAGTTACACTCATCTTATGGACCTAGTTAATGACGCAAAGGGGAACTTCAGTGACACACCCAGGGCCGAGCGCCACGGCAAGGATACAGCTCTTCCGAGGCGGAGAGGGCTCTCGCCAGCTCTGGCTGCTGCTGAATCCGGGTCCCACTCCTCCCCCCAGAGGTCTGCACCCCGGCTTGCCTCCTCGCTCACCCACTCCTCGACCCCGACTCCAGCGGCTCCCACCCCTGTACGGTCTGCCTCGAAAGCGGAAACGGTCCAAGGCAATGTGGCTCCGCTCCCAGAAAGACGGCCGGGGGCTGCTTTCGGACAGGGAGCTCGAAGGCATCCGCACCGAGGGCGGATGAGACCGGAAAGGCTCTTTGGGTCGGTAGCTGCTGTGTCCCCTGAGGTGGCCCCGCTCCGACGCGTGCCGCGAGCGCGAGAAATTCCTCAGCGGCTGCTGGGAGGACGAGGACGAGGACGAGGAGCCGCCGCCGCCGCCGGATCCGCCGCCCCGGGCCGGGTGCAGAGGCCTCCGGCGCGGGTACGGCAACAGCCCGCCGCCGCCGCCGCCGCTGCTGCTGCTGCTGCTCCGGCTCCGGATCTGGCTGTTATTATCGTCGTCACTGATCTCCCCATCCTCGAGCTCCCCTTCTTCCTTCGGCGACAGGCCACTGGAGGCCGGGGCCGAAGTGTCCGCGGTCGCCATCCGGGGAGCAGCGCCTTCCAACACCGCCTTAGCCCTCCGTCCGGGGATCCGCCCGACAACTGCCTTCCTCCTCCGCTCCCTCCTTTCCTAACGGACCTAGCAGGTGTGGCCCTGCTGTATCCGGACACCTAGGGGTGCTGCGCCCCAACTTCCCCGCACCCCAGCTCTTTCACGCCGGACCGTCGCAAGCCAGTTCCCTCTCCTAGCGCCCCCTTGCTCCTCAGCGATCAGGAATCTTCCGCCTCGCGAGAAAGGGGCTCCGCTAGCGGCCGAGCCCGCGCCGTCACTTCCGGCAGCACGCCGGAAGCGAGGTTTGCAGTTCTCGCGAGAATGCGGACCGCACGCGCTGAGATTTGTCGGACCCGTCTAACACCTGGCGCGTCCTTCCGGTCTACGCCACGCCCATCCTCGGGTCTAGCTCGGGACCTGTGAGTGCGGGCCGTGGCGGGCTGGCTTGGTTTTAGCGACATCTTTGGAGAAGTTCGCAGTAAACTGAGGGGAAAACTCCTCTTTTAATTGCTCTAAAGACCGTTGCCAAAGGGACGCAGTAGCCCTATTTCTGTCGGGGGGCGGGGAATGGGCAGTGTCCGCCATCTTGGTGAAGGCACCGGGAGGCGCCTGAGCTCCGGGGTGGTCGGCTTCGCTGGCTCGAAAGCGGCACGTTAATAATAAAGGGAAGGTTGGCCCTCTCGCGCCCCACCTCCATGTGCGCCCCTTCTCCCCGCCCCGTTGTCACCGCCAAGCTCGGTGGTCCCACCGCCGGCCTCGATGGTTCTGAGCTTCTGCCTGAGGGAAGCTTAGCAGCTAGCGCCCCCCAACAGGTTTCGCTCGGCGCCGAATGAGGGGGCAAGGGACATGCCGACCAATTGTGCTGCGGCGGGCTGCGCCGCCACCTACAACAAGCACATAAACATCAGCTTCCACAGGTAATCCGGGAAGGGGAGTGGGTGCTGGAGCGGCCTCCCGGGCTTCGCTGGTCGGAGGAACAGGAAGATTCCACAAATTTGACTTTCCCAGCCAGCGTCAGGGAAGGACTGATTTTGTCCTTTATGTGTGTCTGTCCGTTTTCGTTTGGGGGAAAGAACTCATTTTTTTAAGAAGTTCAAATGCTGTACGATGACGGCTCTAGAGAAAAAGTGATGGGAGGATACTTATTATTTTCCGCTCTTCCCCTAAGTATTAGACTGTTTTGTTATGAATGACGCTATAGAGACACAAAGATCTTTTCCCCTTCAAGTCTACAACCACCCTAAATCACATGCCTATTAATATTTGGAAATACCACTAGGTGAATTGACATGAGAAGCGATTAGGTTTCTGATAATAACTGCTGAGTAACGGAGTCATTGTCACCGATAGCCATGAAATTCAGCGATGTTAAAGTGCAGAAGATAAATTTTCTTTTCTCGAACAGAGCACTCGAACGTAGTTTTTGTTTTTCCTTCATTTGCTGGAAAAGCCATCAAAATTCTTTAGTTCTATCAAATCAAAGCTCTTGAAAGCACTTTGAACACTGCTTGGAATATGATAGGTTCTTTGATAAATGTTCACCTTCTCTTCAGGTGCCTGCTATCTGCCTGAAGAAAAGAAATACTAAAAAGTTAAAGTGCTGAGCTCGGCGTGGTGACACAGGCCTATAATCCCAGCACTCGGGAGGCCGACAGAGGAGGATCATTGGGAGTTCAAGACCAGCTTGAACTAGGAAAGCTTGTCTCAGTCAAAAAAAAAAAAAAAAAAAAAAAAAAAATTAACAGTTCTGATATTTTTTTTTTCTCTAGGTAGGTCAGGCTGGCCTCGAACTTTCAGTAATCCCCCTGCCGTGGCCTCCCAAGTGCTGAAATTACTGGTGTGCACCACCATACCCAACCAGTTCTGACTTTAGAATATAGGAAATTATGTCTGTGCCCTTTCCTTACTTCACTATTACTAAATGCACCCCCTCAGTAAAAGCTGACCCTTAAAAAGAATTCTGTGATTTTTTTTTAACTACTTCATGCACATACAGTGTTTTATTCATTCATCTGTCATATATATGGAGTTCCTAATTGTCCAACAGTGTGCTAAGGAGCCATAAAGTTAATAATTACAGTTAAGTGCCCCAGAAAAGACCCTCAGAGAGACCTCAATTAGCCTTGGAAAGAAAGAACGGGGAAAAAAAAACCCTCAAAGGATGTGACATTTCATATGAGAGGAGAGGAAGACATAGACTTTGTCCACTATGCTAGTTAAGTATTTTCTCTTTTATTCTAAGAGTACTTGAGAAACCCTGGAAGGTTTAAAAAGAATAATGGCATGATTAGATTTACATATTTAAAAGTACTCTGGCTGTGATCAGAGGAATTAGAGCATTACTTAAAGTGGTAGTCAAGCATCATCAGAGTGAATTTGATGAGAAAAGAGTTTATTATAGAATGTTAATCTACTTGCTCTGTCTTTCACAGGGAAATCCTACTACAATGTCAGCTGAGCAAAATACTACCCCTTAGTTGCTAGCATAATGTGTACTTGATTGGGGGATGAGAATTAATAAAAAATAGGAAGCTGTACTATGTGCATATCATTGTCCGCTATGAACATAACAGTTTCACTAACTTCTGTCCCTCTCTGACACATTCATAAATACTTTATCCTCATTTTTAAGTTGTTACCTAAATTTACTGCCTCTGTTTTTCTTCCTAATCCCCTGAAGTCTTTCTCAAATAATCTTTTGACACTGCTCTTGTTCACATGACCTGTGTTTTTCCACATTCATTTTTCATGATATGTGTTCATTTCCTCCTTGAAATAACATTCTTCCCTTAGCCATGTGTGTTGATGTATGCTGGTAATCCAAGCTATTCAGGAGGCTAAGGAATGAGGATTGCAAGTTCAAGGCCAACCTGCGCAAAATAGTGAAGATTTTGTCTCAAAGGGGTGGTGGGGATTAGCATATGCTCTGAGTTCAATCCCTGAGGAGAAGGGAAAAAAAAAATACTCTCTATATCATAATTTGTTGTTTTTTTTTTTTTTTTAAATGTATTTGGTTGTCGCAGGGTCTAACTATCCTGCTTGGACTCATAGTGATCCTCCTGCATGTGGTGCCAGGTATCGAGCTGTGATCCCTAAGCTTGCTGAAGCAGGCACTTTAGCCCTCTGAGCTTTCTGGTCAACCCCTAGCTTTGAAATTTCTTTATAATAATTTTGTGGGGTTTTGTTTCAGTCTCTTCTGCTAGCTCAATCCAGTGTCTGGATATTGTGAGTTACATTTTCTTTATGTAAATGGTAGATACTATAAAATTTCTTTAACCATTTAGATTTAGTCAGAGGTATGATAGTTGGAATTTGAGTGGCCATTTTTTTTTATTTGTTTAAGGTTTCCCTTGGATCCTAAAAGAAGAAAAGAATGGGTTCGCCTGGTTAGGCGCAAAAATTTTGTGCCAGGAAAACACACTTTTCTTTGTTCAAAGCACTTTGAAGCCTCCTGTTTTGACCTAACAGGACAAACTCGACGACTTAAAATGGATGCTGTTCCAACCATTTTTGATTTTTGTACCCATATAAAGTCTATGGTAGGTAATTTATTTTTTAAAAAGATTTTTTTAGCAGCTTTTTGTTCATACAAAGGAGCAGAGTACATTGCTATTTATATATAGTGGTATGTTCCATTATCACATATCTTCCTCTAGTTTTTTGGGGTTTTTTTAGGTTTTTGTTGTTAGTATATGTTTGCCATACATAAGTAATAATTATATTCATTCTGAGGAATTGGTACTTACACAGAACATCCTCATCGTTTTTGCTTCCGTTTCTCTTTCCCATCCTACTGTCTCCTCTGTTTATCCCAAGACCTTCCCCTTTGGTAATAAATGAGCAATCTATAATTAGAATTCAGGTGTCCTGACTCAAATATTCTTTCCCCAATTTAAGTTGTTACATTGGATAGATAGAGCATCACTGATGTGAATTTTTGAATTAAAGATGCCCAACTGGTAAAGTCTAAGTATTCCAAAGTCTGGAAACCTTGAAAATCTGAATCACTCAGGTCCCAAGCATAAGGAAGAATCAGCCAGTACTAGAAGTTTTGCACAATTATCAATTATCAATAAATATACTATTTGCAAAGCTGAGAAATTTTAATAATCAAACCTCTAGCATCACTCTTATTTTAGAATGACATAAATAACGTGCTAAGTGCTGTAAGAGCAACACATTAAGTTATAGGATGTAAGGGTACAAGTTAGAGTGAAGTGGAGCTGAAAAGACTTAAAAAAGCTCAATCGTTCATTTAATCTAGGTTCCAGAACTTGAGAGTTTGGAAAAGGTATCTGACCTTGTAGAGAAGAATTGTAACTGAAGGTAAAAACAAAAGCCAGTGGGCTAAAAAGTGAGAAATTATCAAACGTTAAAAAGTGATTTTTTTTTTATTTTAAAGGAGAAAAAGTACAGAGTGAACAAATTAAAATTGATCTTATATCTAGTTAGGGAAGATCTGATCAGAGAGGGAAAGTTAAGATAGAGAAATAGAAAAGAAAAAGAATAAAACAAACACAAGGTTTAGCTTTTAAAAGGACGTATGTCACTGGACATGATGGTGCATGCCTGTAATCCTATCACTAGGGAGGCTGAGTCAGGAGGATTACTGAGTCTTGAGGTTAGCCTAGGCTAATGGTGAGACTGTGTCTCAAAGAAACAAACAATGAAAAAAGGACACTTAATTTTCCCTCAGGGAAAAAAAATTTAAAAACCACTGCTTTTTCTGAATTATTTGTGATGCTTAAATTTGTAAATAGGCATAAGAACAAAATTTTTTTCACTTGTGTATCTTCAACATGTTGGCACCTCAAACAGTGCTTGGACCATAGTATGTATTTAGCTGTTTATTGAATTTCAATTGTACCTTACTCATGACATCTTGATTATTTGTCCAATAAATACTTACTAAACTTTGCATCATGCCAGAATCTAGGGTGGAAGATAGGAAGAACAAAAGAGTTCTGGGAAATTCCCTGTGCCAAGGGACCAGCTGTAGGTTTCATGAGAGCAGGAACCGTATTTGTCCATCTTGTTCACTATTATTTCCCCAGAAATCTATTCATAGTACATGTTCAACAAGGTTAATAAATGAAATGAAAAATTATGGGAAAAATAAATGAAATGAAAAAGTGTTATGAAGATATGACGCAATCTGGAAAGATTATATGTAGTGGCTTAATATTCTTGGAGTATAACAAGAGTTCTTTGGGATTCTGATTTGGGCAAAAAGTTCCTGGCCAGATTTTAAATCCTTGAAGATGGAACTGTAAGCAACAGGTTAATCTGTTGAAAAGCTTGATACTTCAAAATACATTTCTGTGGATCCTTCCGTTTTTATTTCAGTAGTCTCCAAGTCTGAAATATTCATCAAATTGAGAGAGTAATACATAAGATTAAAATCAATATGATAGGCAGTGTGTACATACATTTTGAAGTTGCAGGAAATTAATAAATTGCAAAGAATTTTTAAGGTCTCCGTAGAATCATACTCAAACTTGGAAGTTGCTTTGGAAATCCGTTGTTTATTTTCAAATCAATGTTTAAATAACTGGAGAGAACAATCAAAAGGAATTAGGTAGGGGCCGGGGAGATGGCTCAGTAGAATAAGTGCTTGCCTGGCAAGCACAAGGGCCTGAGTTCAATCCCCAGTTCCGCAAAAAAAAAAAAGGAATTAGGTGACTAGAATTCATTCAACCAATGAGAAATTTAATCTAGAAGGTAGTCTACTGTTGTTTCCCATCAGTCTTTAAAGTCACTTCTTAAGAGGAGAATTCGGTACTCTGCTATCAAGAGCTGGATAGGATTTACTTATTTGTGATATTTATAACTTATGTTCAATTCTAATTTTATTTGGCTCAGGAACTAAAATCAAGGAATCTTTTAAAGAGAAACAAGAATTGCTCACCAGCTGGACCATCTAATCTAAAATCAAACATTAGCAGTCAACAAGTACTGCTTGAACACAGTTACGCCTTTAGAAATCCTATGGAAGCAAAAAAGAGAATAATTAAACTGGAAAAAGAATTAGCAAGCTTAAGAAGAAAAATGAAAATTTGCCTACAAAAAGAACGTAGAGCAACGCGAAGATGGATCAAAGCTACATACGTGATGAAAAATTTAGAAGCAAATAATGTATTATCTAAGGGCACATCAGAACATATTTTACCAAATGCCTTAAGCAGTCTTCCTTTGGAAAATTTCAAGATTCTTGAGCAACATCAGCAAGATAAAACATTACCAATTCTCTAAAAAA
>NW_004524623.1:8766910-8775342 GCF_000260255.1 Octodon degus
ACCACTGAGCCATCTCACCAGCCCAAGATTATGATTTTCTTACAAAATTTTTTGGATTAAAATACTGTTCTTGGCTAGGCATGATGGTTCCCACGTACAATTCCAGCACTCAGGAGGCTGAGGTAAGAGAATCCCTATGAGTTCAAAGTCAGCCAGGGCAACACAGCAAGATCTCACCAAAAACTGTCTCAACCAGGAATTTAAACATAAATAAAATATTTGTTCTTTATTCAAAAATACTATGTTCACATTAAGAGCAATGGAGCCAACTATCATGAACCTAACGGATGTGGTCCCCATCCTCCAGACTATAGGTAAAAAATACATTTACTTATTCATGCCCTGTACTTCCTCTCCACATCTCTTTTTGAATGAGGTGAATTTAATACTACAAATTGGTCTTCAACAAGTTACTTAGGCTCTTCGTATTTATTTGTGTTCCAGAAGTTTAAAAAAAATTGGTGGGTGTAATATCAAGAAATAGAGTTCATGCTTATCTCAGTGACTTCTCGGTGTGATAAATTCTTTTGTGTATATTGCAAACAGTAACTCCTCCATTCTCTTTTTTTTTTTTTAATTTATTTGGTTATTGCCTGGTCTCACTATGCAGCTCAGATTCATAGTGATGCTCCTGCTTTCAGCCTCCCAAGTTCCGGCATTATGGACTCTGGCAGGTTTGGCATATCCTAGGGGCAGCCTGGCAGGGCATATGGTACACAGGCTGAAGCCACAGTCCCTGTGCTTGCCTAAGCAGGTGCTTTTGTCCGCAGAACTATCTCGCTGCCCCCCCCCCATTTTCTTCAACATCCTGTTTCCATGTTCCCCCCTCTCTCCAGTACGGGGGATTGAACTCAGGATCTTCCGTCCTCTTTTTATCCCCCAAACATTTCCATCTCTCTTGCATTAGTCATGTTCCCATGGCTCAGGCACAATACCTAACAAGTATAATTAAGAAAGGTTTTTTGTTTGAATTTGGCAGTTTCAGATCAATCTACCTGTGTGGCTTCAGGGTAGAAATGCATGATGAAAGAGCATAGCAAAGGAAAGCTCATTTCACCACCCACGGCAGCTAGGAAGCAAAGAGGCAGGGACAAAAATACACTCAGACCACATCCTCAGTGACCAACCTCCTCCTCTGAGTATGAATTCCCAAGTGTATGTATCCACCCATGATCACCTCCCAAAAAGCCCCATTTCTGAACACATGGGACTTTGGTGGACATTTTTATTTTTGCAGCTGGCTCAGCCCACCCTGGGATGGAGCTGACAGGGATTGAACCTCAGTCCCTGTGCTTGCCTAAGCAGGCACTTTAGACCACTGAGCTATCCCACCAGCTGTGGAGGACATTTTAGACTATTGTCCTGTAGCTTAGTCACTTGGCAAGCTGTGATCTTTCAAGTTTGAGATTTGACAATCATGTGATACCATCCTTAAACACACCAAAGTGACATGAATGTGTTTTAGTTTTATACATAACTTGGCACTTAACTATGTAATTGTCCACATGTCTATTTTCATCTTCTATGTTCCCTTAAGGCAGAGGTGTGTGTGTGTGTGTGTGTGTGTGTGTGTAACAGTGGTTTTCTTCATAGTTTCTCACACCCCCTTTTTGGAGTATGTATACAAGAGATTGTATATAAAATCTGCAACTTTCCTAGTAAGTAGTGCTGTTTCCCTTTAAGATAACATTTACAAGTACTAACTACCAAAACTATCATATAAAAATCCATCTTTCTTTATATCAAAGAAAACTCCAGGCATGGTGACGCACATCTGTATTCCCACCTCTGGGAAGACTGAAGCGGGAGCATTGCCATGAATGTGAGGCTAGTGTGGTCTATATAATAAGGTCAGGCCACCTTGCACTAGATAACAAGACCCTGTCTCAAAAAAAAAAAAAAAGTGTATTGTGAAGTTTAAAGATTATTAGTTTAGGGGCTGGTGAGATGGCTCAGTGCTCTAAAGCACCTACTTAGAACAAGCTAAGCTAAGCAAAGCACAGGGACCACCGTTCAATCCCCCAGCACCACATGCCAGCCAGCCCCGCCCCCTGGTGGGCTGAGCTGGCCACACACACACAAAATAAATAAATAAATAAAAATTAAAAAAAAATAAAAAAGATTATTAGTTTAATAATGAGCTTTCTGTTGTTCTAGGATTATGATAGTAAATCTCAAACTCATGTTTTCTATGCACAGAAAAACAATCTGTAGTAAAGACAATTAGGGTGCTTTGAAGAAAAAGAAGACATCCTGCAAGCGGACTCCACCACCACGAGAACTGGAGGTCAGTGGCCCAAGTCAATCCCTGCCGTCTTTTCATGTCTTCTGGTTGAGCCAAGTGGTCGCGCTTGATCTCACGCTGGCTGGCATGGGGTGCCGTATTCAGCGTGCGCAACTAACAGCAGATTGGTACTGGGTGCAGGGCTCAACTTAATCCCGTGTCAGGCTCCCATTCTGCTGTTCTGCACCAATGGTTAAAGTCTCCTCGACCAGTAAGTTGAGTGGAGCTGCTTCAGCCAAGCTGTCATGCCCTAGCCTCCTACTACACTATAATTTAATACACAATTTCAACTGGATCAAATCTCTGTGAGAAAGCATCATCCCAGCCATCCAGAAATGGACTGGACACAGTCCTCAGTGTGGCTAACAGATGGCACGGCACTCCTAGATGGGCCATAGTTTCCTCACCAAACACCAACTATAATTAGGCAAGGTCACCTTGTTACCATGATGAAATGAAAACAAACACGACCAAGTTTAATTTTGTCTAAAAGCAAGAGAAAAAAATAAGGTCATTCTCTACACCATAAAAACATTCACTTTTATTATTTTTTAAATTTTTTATTCATTTTAGTGAAAAAATAGCAATGAACAGTTTCAAAACAGGTTAGTAGGACAGTTATAATGATTAATACATTGCATATTGTCTTTGTAGTATTCAGAGGACAAGATGCAGACATGATATTTTGTCTAAACAGTTTTAGTACAAACCTGTCTTCACTTTTTTTATTAATACCAACAGCTCAGTATGTCTGGTAACACTGATACTGACCAGGCATCATAGTGGAGTAATCCAATTATTTAGAGAACAGAGATTAAAACAGTTACATAATGAAGTTTTGCAGACATGAATATGTACATATATATATATATATATATATATATATATATATGGCCTCATAATAAAAGGCTATTGTAAGACTAGTCCTGCTACATAGATTCAGTTCTTAGTGAACTAATGTTCTATTAAAGGAAAAACAAGTTGTTTGAGCATAGATTTTGAAACTAACACCGAGTTTACAAAAAGTATAGTTTCCACTATTAGTGGAAACAATGTATATTAAAAAGTAATCACGTAAGTTTGCAGACCAAAATTAGAGGAAAAGGAGAGCCACAAGGAAAGCTAACATTTTGGCCCTAGCCTTCCAAGGTCAATTAAGACTCAGGACATATGAGAACTTGTACTGTAAAGTCATGTAACTCAGTAGTGTCCCAAATTTGCTGATCAAAGAGATTATGGAGCCAAAGAGGAAAGTGATCGATGACGTAGAGTGTGCCTAAGGAGAGTCACATGGAGAGAAGACACTCTCAGGCTTTCACAGAGAGCACATTGGCCAAGCAATGGCCAAGACTCATCCACATGGCTGACACTGACAAAGGTTCTACAATCTGAGGTACAGATCTCAGGATAAATCCTGAGGGTACTTCAGTGACCTTATCAGACCCAAAAGCTACAACTCGTTGCATAGGTCCTGCTTTACCTTGGTCTTAATCATCCAGCAAAAAAGTATAAAAATGAAATATAAGAAGTAAAGCCATGGTGTTATGTTGAGCTGTAGGGGACTCAGGTGAACAATTTCTGATACTGCCAGTGAAGCAGAAGACCCAATGCTTTTATGGGCTACTGGACTCTTAGAATATTTTGCTGAGTTTACATACCTATAATATTCAAATAACTTAACAAAAAGGGATACAGATGAATGTCCATTTTGTATCTGTGTATTCAAAATGGTTAGGATAGATATATAGTTACATTCTCTTAATGAATAGAAGGATTTGTTCTACTGGTTTTTGTAAATAGGATATCAAGACCGCATCTTGTACAGCAATTAACCCCTAGGAAGAATGTATGCAATGTGTTAATTATTGAAACTGGCCTATCAGTTTGGTTTGAAACTGTCTCGTTGCTATTTGTTTCTTAATAAAATTATGGAAAAAAAAAAACGTAATCACGGCGTTCTATGCCCAGTACTGCATGCCACGCCGGCCCCGCCCTTGGGCGCACTGAGCCCGGGACTGAGGCCCGGCGTGGTGGCACACACCTGTAAGCCCAGTGCCAGTGAGGCTGAAAACAGGAGGATCACTGCAAGTCCTATCTGTGTAGTGAGGCCCTGTACCAAATACATAAAAAACAAAAAGAATCATGATTAGTGGGCTACACCACGGTTGTGTACTATGCCTGAAGTGGCCCCGTATTGTCTTCTCACCAAGTAAATTAACTGAAAAATAATTCAGAACTATAATGTAATTATGTTAACACAGGTAAACAAATTAATTTCAGGTAAGATGTGAAATCAGCCACAGAGTGGGATTGTGAATGCTGATGAGAGGTCCTAGTTTATAAATGAACTGACTCAACACCGCCTCTGCGGGTCAGGGGTTTGGGAACGGACTGCTGTATTTCCACTGCAAGATGCCAGGACAGTTACTGGACAGCTCAGAACTGGAGTTAGCTTTGCCTTCCTGTCTGGCAGTGAGCAAACCACAGACACTAAACAGCTTCATTTTAAATGATATTCTAAGTCCCCAGATTGCATTTCTGTAGCAATATTTTTCCCTGCCCCACACCCAAAGAAATAACATTTGCTTTGAACTTAATAACGTCAGAAGTATTGAAATAGTACACTTGAGGTGGCCTTGCTGGGTCTAAATTCACCTGCACTTTGGTGTTTTCTTCCTAGCCCACTGTCTCGCTTTCCCTTTTGCAAGCGCTTCAGCGTCCGTCTCAGCTCCCTGCGCTTCGCCTTTAATTCCACACCCGCGCAGGGAGTGGCGAGGCGCATGCGCATCTGAAGGAGCCGAGGCGCGTGCGCACACGGTGAGCCGCGGGCCGGGGCCCGGGGTCTCCGGACGCGCAACTGGGGGCTGCGCGGGCTCCGGTCGGAACTGGACGCTTTGCCTTCGCGGGCGCGCCCCGCAGTCTGGCCCGGTTTCGGGCGTGCAGCGCTGCGGCCCTGCGGCCAGCGTGGGGCGGGGCGCTGAGGCCGCCCGGGCCGCATTGGCCCCCGCCGCCCCGCGCGGTCCCGGCGCCGGGGGAAGCGTGGGGACCCCGGGCTGGAGCTGCGCCCGAGCCGCGCTCCCCACGGAAGCGGTTAGCGCAGCGTCCACGGCACGGTCCCCGGAAGCAAGGCGTCTCGGTTTATGTTGGGTTTCTGTTTGGTCGGTGGACGGTGTTGGCATTTATGTTGGACTATAGACCCGTGTTTGTGGCCGCCTAAGTGACTCTCTGAGAAATCCTGTCTGTTCTCTCCCTCAGGTCCTCATATCCCTGTTTTCCATGACAGATTTTGACGACAGTATATACAAAATATACATAAAGATGATTACTAATATAGTAATATTGAGCTTGATTATTTGCATTTCCTTAGCTTTCTGGATTATGTCAATGACTGCTAGCACTTATTATGGTAAGTAGAAATGGTCTAAATTGCTTTCCTATAATTGGAACGTACACCGAACTCCTATTCTTGGAATCATGAATGGTTATCTTTACTTCCACGGCCTCGTTTTTTTCACATGGTATTATAAGCAATGCCACGAACGTTTTAGTCTCTAGTAAATGACTGTTGCAAGAATGCTAGTTATACCCTTCCTCAGAGTGCCTATGTTCCGGTAGTTCTTTTGTTGGCCTTGGATGAAAAATAAGCAATGTGAAACGGGTTTTTGAAGTAATTTCAGTGACACTATTAATTTGGAATAAGAATCTTAGAAACGTTGTCAGCTTTATGCATCCTGTAAAATTAATACAAACGTAAAGATGGTTTAATGTTTACATTTGGGCAGTTTTAAGGATTTGTCTGCTGTTTGGTCACTCAGTAGAACAAACTGGACGCATTGGTTCTCCCCAGTACCCCAGAACTCTGGGACACTGAGGCAGGAGAATTGCGAATTTAAGTCCAACTTGGACACTGTAGCAATCCCTTCTCTCAACGTGAGAACATTTTTAAAGGGGCTTGGAATGTAGTTCTGTGCTGAGAGCCAGGGTACAATCTCCAGTGCAAAAAAGAAGTACAAGACTGGGATGTAGCTAGTGGTAGAGTATTATTTGCCTGTCAGGCTCAAGGTCTTAGGTTTGATCCCCAGCACACAAATAGAAAGACCTTTTATTTATTTTTTTTAATTTTCTTTTTTTTTCCATAATTCTATTGAGAAACAAATAGCAATGAGACAGTTTCAAACCAAATTGGTAGGACAGTTTCAATAATTAACACATTGCATACTCTCTTCCTAGGGGTTAATTGCTGTACAAGATGTGGACTTGATATCCTATTTACAAACACCATTAGAACAAATCCCTCTATTCATTAAGAAAATGTAACCATATATCTATCCTAACCATTTTGAATACACAGATACAAAATGGACATTCATCTGTATCCCCTTTTTTGTTCCATTATTTTAATATTATAGGTGTGTAAACTCAGCAAAATATTCTAAAAGAGTCCAGTAGTCCATAATAGTATTGGGTCTTCTGCTTCACTGGCAATGTGAGAAATTGTTGACCTGTGTCCCCTACAGCTCAACATAACAGCATGGCTTTACTTCTTATACTTCGTTTTTATACTTTTCTGCTGAAAAAGACCTTTTAAAGCCTGAAAAATAAACGTAAGAGTAGTTTGAATACAGATCTCCAAGGCTGTGAACTTGCTCCAGAGCATGGACATACCTATATGTAAACTCCCTTGGCACTCCTACAAAAACGTAGTGGACAATTCAAAACAAACCCTGGGAAGCAAAGTGAGAAAATGAGCTCTTAAAAATGATTGTGTACGATTTGATTTGAAACTGTCTCATTGCTATATGTTTATCAATAAAACTTTGAAAAGAAAAAAAAAATGATTGTGTAACAATTGCCACTTCAGAACAAAGCCCTTCGGGTGGGAGAGATGGCTCAGCAGAATAAGCGCCTCCCTGGCAAGCGCAAGGGTCTGAGTTCAATCCCTGGTTCTAACACAAAAAAAGAACAAAGTCCTTTTGCGAAGAGACATACAAATAATCAGAAACATGTTCTTCAGGATGCAGAAGTTCTTCAGGGCTGTTCATGAAGATGTGCAGTAGGAGAAAAGATTTGAGGGCAAGAAGGTTCTTGTCCAGTTAAATTCCTTAAGTGGGAACTTATAAATCAGTGTCTCCCCCTGGGGCCAGGCTGCTATTGCAAATGAATGAAGCTCTAGGAGTGTTTGTATATTAGGCCTGGGACAGTGGTTTTCATGTCCAAACAGGATATTTCGTACTTTTGTTGATTGTTTTTCCCTCTTTGTCTTTTATTTTCCTGTTTCTTTGGTAGAAACTTGAATACGAGCTATAGTTCATGTTTTATGTTACCTTAAGGAAGTCATTCTATTGTAATGTTAGGAGTCTTACCAGGAGTGGTAGGAAATTTAAATGGGAAAGGGAGACACCATGTTAAGGAGGTGGCCTCTCTACACCTTAAGTTAACTCTGCTACCTAATGGGCAGAGTTTCTAGCTTCTAAGCTGAAGAATCGGAATTTTCATATGAAATCTCCTGATCTTTACATATTGGCTCAGATTCTTTGAAAACAGTGTGCTGGCAAAGCAGGACCTAAGTAAGCTGGATGCCACTTGGGGAAAAATAAATTTCTAACTATTAAATCAGATTTATGTAGCTTGTCAGAATGTTACTTCTTTAGTTTCACCTAAAGGCAGAGGACTAATTTGATCCTGTTAAGAAAAAGTTAGTTCTGTGTAGCCCGTGAAATGTAATGCCCTCTTTTAAAAGCTGAGGGACCAGAGATTCATTTCACATAATTCATTTCACATAATTCATTTCACATAATTCTCCAGTAAGAAATTGCCCCTGGGAAAATACACAAGTCTCAATATGTTTTACTTTTGTGACTTCATCTTAATTTCTGTACTGATAACATTTTAATCCAGATTGCAGTTACCAAAGCTGACTGCTGAAAGAAATCTAGGTGGACATAACACAACTTGTCTTCAACTTTTACCATTTTTCAGGTAACATACGGCCTATTTCTCCTTGGCGTTGGCTGTTTTCTGTTATTGTTCCTGTTTTGATTGCCTATAATGGCTTTAAAAAGAAAAGTCTAGATCACAGTGGAGCATTAGGAGGTAGGTGTGTTTTTATTTTGAATTTTAAAGTACTTATTTTAGTATTTTAGTGTTT
>NW_004524623.1:8775537-8792253 GCF_000260255.1 Octodon degus
GGGATCAGACTACAGTCCCCGTGCTTGCCTAAGCTGGCCTCAGCAGGTGCTTTAGACCACTGAGCTATTTCGATGGCCCCCAGTGTTATGTATTTTAGACATTGGTGAAGTTATACATTGGTCAACATTCCCATTTCGTCAGAATTTCAGGAACATACACTTTCAGTAAGTCATAGAAATGTAACTTTGTAATTGATTTAAAGTAGGTTTTTTTTTTAAAGTATAACATTGATTTTATTATTTCTTTCTCAAGAGTTTTCTTCAGTCCATTAAGCCCCAGCTCCCCTTACGTGGGCTTTGGTGGAGGTCGTGGGGCAACACCAGCAGGTCTAAATCGGGGTGGAGGAGTTCGGTCCTTACGGGCTTCACGAGATCTATTTCTGACCACTTTGCTGTGAAGGCACAGCTCACACAGTAATGCAGCTTCACATACAGCTTGGAAAGCACTTAACCATCGAGGACACTTGCTTTGGAAATGTCCCTGACTGCGGCAGCCTCCACTGTGTTCTGAATGACAAACTTCTTAATGGTCTTATCCTTGGGTACTCACTGGGCGCAGTTTGTGCAGTGAACAGGCTGCACGTGACCAGGGCCCTTTTTGGCATAACCGTTGTTCCTTCTTTTTTTTGTCATCTTGGAAAGGGGGACCCAAAAGAAGTAAGTTACTTTTGAGGACCTTGATTACATTTCTCTTTTAGGTGGAAGATTAGTCTCCTACTAGCAAAAGTGTTGAAGCATTCCTCCTCTGTGTAAAATAGAGAAACAGTTGGAAAGAATACATCTTGGAAATTACTGGTAGTAATCTCAAATGGAGAAGTTCAAACTTAGGTATTATAGATTAGTTTTTCAGAACTGAATTAGGCAAATATTTACTGAGCACGTACTTGTTTGCCCCACTAGAAGCAAGGGCTACTGCTCTGAGCAGAGAGGGTTTCAGTTCTCATGGAAATTAGTTCTTTAAAGCCAATAGATAACAAGTAAATAAAATCTGTAAGTTCTCAAAGAATGATGGAGTTTGTGAAAAAAATTAAAATATCAAGTGTGTATAGTGGTTGATATGGACCATTCATTTATAGATAAGCATCAGATGTTTTCCTCTAACAGTGTAATTTAGAGCTGAGTTCTGAAAAAGCCAAGCAATCCGAGAGAAGCATATTCCATATTTTTGTGGTCTAGGGATCAAGCTCAGTACCTTGCGCTTGATAGGCAGGTGCTTATGCCGCTGAGCTATCTCCGGCCCGAGAAGCATGTTCCTGACAGAAATACAAACACATGGGTTCTGCTGTAGATTGGCGTAGCTTGCTTGAGTGAAAGCTATGCCAATATGTGGTTCAGGGATTCTTAATACTGAATTACTCATATTGAATAGTATTCAAACCTGATGAAGCCTTTCCTTTGCTGCTACCCTAATCAGTAGATATTATCAAATGTGATGCAGGCAAACAGTGGAAGTTCTAAAGCCAGGTACCAAAACTATAATACATATGTTTCTAGAAGTACTGAGGCCGGCCTTGGTGGTGGTAAACACTTGTAATCCCAGCATTGGGAGACTGACGCAGAAAGATTGCTGTGAGTTTAAAGCCTGCCTTGTCTATACAGGCCAGCTTGATCAAGACCCTGTCTCAAAAAAAAAAAAAAAATAAAAAAAAAAAAAGGGCCAGCCAAATAGCTCAGTTGAGGCTCAGGGGTTCAATCCCCAGACCTGCCTTGCTGGCCCGACTCCCAGGGTGCGCTGAGACAGCAATTGAGACTGGGCGTGGTGGTGCACACCTGTAATCCCAGCTCTTGGGAGGCTGTAAACAGGCGGATCACTAGAAGTCTGATCTAGTAGTGAGACCCTGAACACCCTGTAGACCCTTCCCTAAAATACAAAAATAAAAATAGAACAAAAAAAGTATTCTGATACTATAATATGCTGTTTGATCCACTTGAGAATAAAGGATAACTAATAAATTATAAACTCCTAGAGACTAAGTGTATCTTACGTTTCTGTGTCTTAGGTGCTTTGGATAGTGCTGGCTAAAAATAGATGCACAGGAACCAGATGTACATTAATTGTAAAGCCTTGGCTGCTTTCCTAACCGTTTCATTCTATGAAATGATTGTTTGGGACGACGACGACTACTGCTACTACTACTTCTTCTCCTCCCCCTCCCTCTCCCCCTGTTCCTCCTCCTCCTCCTCCTGTTCCTCCTCTTCCTCTTTCTCCTCTTCCTCCTCCTCCTCCTCTTCCTCCTTCTCCTTCTCCTTCTCCTCCTTCTTCACCAAGAACTGGATGTAGGAGTTTGCACTTGCCAGGCAATGTCTGGGACTTTTCTTTCCTTAGGAATAAGAAACTGGAGCCAAGTGTGGTGGTACACACCTGTAATCCTAGCACTTAGGAAGCTGAGGCTGGAGGATTGCTGCAAGTTTGAGGCCAGCCTGGACTACATGGCAAGACTGTCTCGAAAAAACAAATAAAGAAGTAATAGGAAAATGTAATGCTGATTCAGAGTGTATTATAGTAGTTGGGAGTATGACTGGTGGATGACTGTTAGGCTCAGTGTTGTAATTCCTCTCCATAAAAGGAGAAGTCTAGCACTCAGCTATTGTGAGCCACCATCCATGTTAAATGCCTAGCACAGTGTCTTGACAGCTGTAGTCTATCACCGTCAGTTCCTATTGTTGTGTCCCTTCCATCCCTACAATTCACAGTCATAAGAAATTTACTAAGGTTCGCCATATGCTTTTGGTGTGCTTGGGATTCATGACTAAGAGTAACAGACCTTTCTAGAAAGTCCAGGTGTTCAGAGTCCTTCATAACATAGGAACACATTCCAGTGTTGATAGAACAGGGGAGGAGGAATGGAGCAGCGCTTAAAGGCCAGGCCAGAGGCATCTTCTGGAGAGAGTGTCCCCCAAAAGAGGAGAGGGTCACACAGGCAGGGTGTGTGGGAAGAGTGCCTGCAAAGTGTGAAGCACAGTTCAGGTCAGGTAATTCACTCCAAAGAAGTATTCTTCCCGTTGTTGACAGTTCTCTCTAGTTACTGAAAGTTTTTCCTTAAACTTGTTAACATGGACAGTTTTTTATTAAGTTTTTGACTTGGCAAGTTTAAATTGATTCAAAATTCCAAGAGTCAACTCTAGTTAAGATCTGGTGTTGTCTTTCTAAAGTAAAAACTTCACTTTTTCAGGTAACCAGAGTTGATCAAAGCCAAGAAAACTAGATGAATGTTGCTTATTATCACAAGGAATTGATTATAAGCCAGAGTGCCACTTTATTAATCTGATAAAAGGTGGACCGACCAGGCAGACTGGAATACAAGCATTGCTTACTGTTCAGACATGCCCAGTTCTTGGGTTCAGGCCAAGCGAGAAGGCAAGATTATAATTAGAAGTTAGCTTGGATAAATATAAAGTCTGAGAAACAGTAGTGCAGGTCCACAGGTCAAAGTGTCCCCTCCCTTGGTGGTGGTCAGCAGGGTGCTAACCTCTCTGTTTTGCTTCTAGCCTTCATTTTCTGCATTTGAGACTAGCCAATATCCTTTTGATGCCCATGTTTGTTTTTTGTTTTCTATAGGTAGAATACATACAGAATCATAGATTAGATATGAATTCATTAGATGACCAGTTTTAGTCCTACCTCCCCATTTGTACTCAGGCTGCCTTAGCAGGAATTTTGGGTCTAATTCCCACTACCAGACATCTATCAGTGGTGCTCTTGTAGTCTTAGTTGGCACCTGTTGAGTATGGAATTTACCTGCCTTAGGCGCAAAAAGAAAGCAGTATTATCCTTAAGTCTTCAAGCTCACTGCAGCATTCTTCTTATATATACGAACCCCTTATCAGTGATAGAGATTCATGAAATGTGGAAGGAAGGTGAACTAGAATGAGCTGGAGACAGCTGCTCCTAATCTAAAAATTCAGACATAGCAGAGATTTGCCAAAACTTCCAGCATGTTTTAAGCTACGTGAGGAAGCCGTGTCTTTAAAGCATGTGTTAAATTCATTTCCTCAGTCTAAAGCTGTCAACAGTATTAACACTGATTGCTTTCTGTAGAATTTTAAGTTGATTGGAATAAAAAGGGATATAGGTGGGTTTTGTAAAATCTCAATTTAGATCGTTTTAGGACCATTCTGTTTTGAATTTAAGGATGAGAATAAACTGTTAATAGTTTGGGAGACACTTTGCCTTTCACTTTGTATACTTCCATATGTTTTGACTTCCCTCAAATATCTTGGAATTACTTTTGTAATGTTTTAAAAATCAGTTGAGCCTGGCACAGTGACACATACCTATAATCCTGGTACTGGGGAGGCCGAGGCAGAGTAATTGCTGTGTATTTGAGACAAACATGAATTACATACATAGTAAAACCCTGTCTAAAAAAAAAAAAAAAAGAAAAGAAAAAAGAAAAAACAGGAAGAAAAAGTTAATTGAACAATTTATAAATTCGATAGTAATACTGTAACATTTATATTACTGCTATTGAGCTTTTGCTACCAGAACTGTTGCTGTTAAAACCATTGACATTAATAAGGGCATCTTTTATTTTGAGTAGTATAATAGGCATATTACAAGAATAACCTTATCACCTTGACAATAAGTTAGTGATACAACAATTAGTCTTATTTCACCAATGCAAAATTAAGTCTTCAATAAGAATTACGATATGTACATGCACCACCTCCCCATGATGATTAAAATCATTATATACTGCAAACACATAGTAATAAAAATGAAAATATAAAAAGAATTGTATCTGAAAGAATCAAGTCATACACAGGCAAGTGGAGAAGCTGGAGTATAAACTCGAGACTGATTCCACAGATGAAACATTGCCGGTTTATGCCATATTACTGATACCTGTGATCACTATGAGAATGCACTAAAGTAAAATGCTAGTAATTGAGCACCTTTAGAAGAATCTTGGAAAGATTCTTAGAACGGAAAGGGTCATTATGGAAGCAGAAACCTGCCTCCCAATTCTCACTTAATAACGTCTATGTGAGATTTATTAAATGAGTAGTAAAATATTACTTTATATCATTGTATTATTTTATATATACTTTGTTATATAATAGAATTCTACTTTATATATTATGGGAGGAGAATGTAAAAAGATAGAAACTTAAAAATGCAACCTCCTTTTCCACAAAAGGATATGGTTAGTTTGAAAATCCTCAGTCATCTAGTTAGTGTGTATTGTATATGTTGTTCAGTAATTAAACAATGCTATTCTTGTATGTAACTTGATTAGAAAAAGTGTCTAAAATAGAATCTAAGGAGGTAGCTCAGTGGCATAAGCACCTGCCTGGCAAGCACAAGGTCCCTGAGTTCCATCCCCAGTTCCGGGGTGCAAGGGGGTGGGAATTTGAGAGATCAAAATATGGTAAAAAACTATCTTATCACTTTAGCCAGTTTAACATTGAGTATACTGCTTGATATTAACAGTAAAATACAGGAGGCTGGTGAGATGGCTCAGTGGTCTAAAGCACCTACTTAGAACAAGCTAAGCTAAGCAAAAGCACAGCGACCGCAGTTCAATCCCCAGCACCCCATGCCAGCCAGCCCCGCCCCCTGGTGGGCTGAGCTGGCCACACACACACACACACAAAATAAATAAATAAATAAATTAAAAAAAAAAACAGTAAAATACACACGTTTTGAAAATGTGCATTAGATGTATAATGTGCAAATACCTGAAAAATAACAGTTCATTCATGTATGGATTAATTCTAATTCCATGTTTGTTTCTTTCAGGGCTCGTGGTTGGATTTATCCTAACCATTGCAAATTTCAGCTTTTTTACATCTTTGCTGATGTTTTTTCTTTCTTCTTCAAAACTCACTAAATGGAAAGGACAAGCAAAGAAGCGAATAGATTCAGAATATAAAGAAGGTAAGATTAGGCTGGGGAAATAGCTCAGTAGAATAAGCATTTGCCTGGCAAATGCACAGTCCTGAGTTCAAGCCCCCATTCCACAAAAAAAAAAAAAAAATAAGGTAAGATTAGATTCATTTGACATTAATCAAACTGGTGAACCATTTCATACTATCATAAGTTTTTAACCAAAACCGTTGATTAAACTGCTAAAACAGGTAAATTTTATTTGAGAATGACTTTGTGGCCTACTATAGTCTAGGAGAAAACAACAGAATGTTAGTATCATTATTTTAAATTTATTAGTAATGGTAGGAAATGTGGGCCAAGGTGCCCTACCACCTTGAGTCTTAAAAATTTTTGACTGATTTTTCTTAAACCTTAAACCACAAGTTTCTATCACTACGTGATTTTCCTTCTGAGGAGCAAAAATTTGTCTTTTTGTCTGCTTGGGCCCAGGAGGGCAAAGGAATTGGGTTCAGGTGTTCTGCAATGGGGCCGTGCCCACGGAGCTCGCCCTGCTCTACATGATAGAAAACGGCCCCGGGGAGATGCCCATCGACTTTTCCAAGCAACATACTGCTTCCTGGATGTGCTTGTCGCTCTTGGCTGCCCTGGCCTGCTCCGCCGGAGACACCTGGGCTTCAGAAGTTGCCCCAGTTCTGAGTAAATGGCAGCCGCGGCTGATTACAACCTGGGAGAGGGTTCCAGTTGGTAAGTCCTGATTTTGGATTTTTTTAAAAAATAAAATCAAAGAAAGCCTCCTTAATTTGGTGTATTTCTTATTTTAGAGCCTTTGCAGAATTTTATTTGGTCTCTTTAATTGAAAAATCGCTCTGAGTGTTAAATTGGTGATAGTAAGTATTTGTAGGAAATGTTAGCAAGGCCTAGATAAATTAGAGATAGACCTAGACCTAAAGAAACATGGAGATTAGCCCACAGACCTACCAGGCAACAAAAACTAAAAAAGAGGGCCTAAGTTCAATCCCTGGTTCTGAAAAAAGAAAAAAACCTAAAAAAGAAATACAGTATTTTTCAAAAACTTAGTACAGGGCTGGTGAGATGGCTCAGTGGTCTAAAGCACCTACTTGGAACAAGCTTGGCAAAAGCACAGGGACCACGGTTCAATCCCCAGCACCACATGCCAGCCAGCCGCGCCCCCTGGTGGGCTGAGCTGGCCACACACACACAATAAATAAATAAATTTAAAAAAAAAGTATTAAAAAAAAAAAACTTAGTACAGTGGATCCTTGACTTACAAACTCAATTCATTTGTGATGGATCAGTGAATTAATTCATTTATAACTCAAGTTGGTTGTAAGTCAAGACTGTTTTTCCCAGAAATACCCATAATGCATTCGGAACATCCCAAAGCACCCCTTCACTGTCCTTTTCATAATAAAAAAGGTTGTATAATGGGCATTGTTGGAATCCCCTCCTGGTTCTTGTCTCAGTCCAAAAAGTCAATATATATATAATCCCAAAAGATACATTATTGGAATCCCAACAAATTAATTCCAATCTACCACTCCCAGTGCAACCCACAGCAAAAGTAAAGACACTAAAACATATTTATAATTATTGGGGAGCCAGAGGGCCCTAAGTCCAGCCACGAAGATGGCTTTCTGGAACAAACAGGCTGACCCAGGGCCACATCCAGGTTTTATTCAGTGGAGGAGGAGTGGATTGAGAAGGAATGACTGAGAATTGTGGGAAGTAGATGAGTCCTGTGAGCTGAGCTAGGTAGGTGGCCTGCATTTACGTCTGCCATATGCAGAGAGGATATGCAGAGAGAGTAATCTGCATTATGCTATTGAGATAGTTTCTAAGGTTTCTGGGTCTGGTGCTTCGGCTCTGATGTGTGATCTTTCAAGCCCCAGGAAGCTTCTATTCTCGAGGCTCCATCCCAGCCAGCAGCATGGAGCACTGGCTCTTCATCCTGTCTCAACCCGGCTCACATTAAAGAGCAGCAGGTGTGGGTTATCAAAGAAACACAGGTGCTGCCTTCAGAAACTACTACCAGCTGCTTTCACCTAGACCAGTATACATTGCTTAAGGCAATTGAAATTGAAAGGATAAAGAGAAGTCCTAGCCAGCACCGTACATATCAATACAAGGAAATAGGGTCAGGTTCAGCCAAAATGGAGGCAATCACTCTTTTTTCAGGAGAGCTGCTTAAGTGGTCCTCCACAATGCATAATTTACCAAAAATACCAATAATTTTCCAAAATTACCAGAAATATATAAAATGTACATACTGTACCAAAAACAATTTCCTGCCAAACTCGCCATTTAAGTAGAAATCTTTGGCTTACAGGAAGGTAGGATGAAATGGAAGGCGGTAATTGTTTGGAAGGAGAGTCCCTTTCCATGAGAACATCAGAAACCTGGCTTTGTCCTTGGAAGAGTTTAGCCTTCGAGGACCTTCTGGTTCTAGGTCTCATCCTTTTTAAAACCAAAAGGTGGCCTAAGGTTGTATCTGTCTTTGTCTTTAAAACTGTTCTTTTCTATTGTTACTGCTTTCTTTGTTTTCCCTTCTGTCCTTAGCTTCTTTTCTAGCTTTTTGGGTTATTAATTTTTTTTCCAAACTAATTTGTTTATTTATTTATTGGGTTATTAAATTTTGATAGCAGTGATCATAGTAATTATGTGAGGCACTGACCAGAACCATGTGCACAAACACCCATGTCTGAGTTCAGACCGATGCTTCCATACTCTTTTCTGGGCTTGCAAGTCTTTGGTTTTTTGGGGATTTTTTTGGCGGAACTGGGGATTGAACTCAGACCCTTACACTTGCTAGGAAAGTGCTGATTCCACTGAGCCATCTCCCTGGCCCCCCTAGTCTTTGTCTACAATCATAGAAGCAGCTGGCATTTGCATCATAACTCAAGAGTTTGGTCTTAAGTTAAACCTAAAATTCTGATCATAACCCAAGTTGTTCATAGATGAAGCCAGGCATAAGTCAAGGGCCCACCATATGTAATTTTTTTTTGGGGGGTGGGGGAAGGGTCTACAGAGTGTTCAGGGTCTCACTACTAGATCAGACTCATAGTGATCTGCCTGTTTATAGCCTTCCAAGAGCACCGGTACTAAACACTTACAAGCTGTGTCTTAGTTACTTTTCTCATTTCTGAGACAAAGTAGCCAACACCCAAAGTTAAAGGAAGAAAGGTGTATCATTTGGCCCAGAGCTTGTAGAGATTTCGGTCCTTAGCCAGTTCCAAAGCAGGGATATGTGGCAGGGGACATTGCAGAGGAGAGACAGTCTACAGCAGAACAGCACAGGCAGAAGGCAACAGAGCAGCAAGCAGTGGCAGCAGCAGCAGAAACAGCAGCAACAGCAAGCCTTTGCTCTGTCCCTTATATTTTGTCCAGCACACATGCTTGAGGTACACACCTTTAAGCCCGCATCACATCCTTTTTTTTTTTTTTTTTTTTTTGTGGAACTGGGGATTGAACTCAGGTCCCCGAACTTGCCAGGCAAGCACTTATTCCACTGAGCCATCTCACATCCTTAAAGTGTCACACACCCTAGGCCCAGCCACCTCCAGAATGCCCATCCACAGCTGTAGGAGAGTTAGGGCTAAATCTGTATATGTGGTGTAACATTCCCTGTACCATGTAATAGTTATTCACATCATGTTAGAATTGTAAGTAATCTAGGGATGATTTAAAGTATGTGGCTGGTAGGATATGTGTAGATGGTGTACAAATACTACAGCACATTGTCTCAGAAACTTGAGCATCCATGGGTTTTGGGTTGTGTAGACAGTGCTGGATACCAGGAGCCGCTGTATGTCTAATTTGTCCATCACTACTCTCAACTACTGTTACATTTTTCATTGGCATCTTCCTCTTACCCTTATTTCCTTCCCAGTTCTCTTCTCCTACTTCACAGTCATCTTCCCTTTTTCTTCCTCTTCATCATTTTTACAATAGCTAACATATTTGTAGTACTTCCTATGCCAAACATTGTTCTGACAGTTTTACATGGATCACTGCTTAGTACTCATAATAATCATGGTTTTTTTTCGTCCTGTGAACAAGGAAACAAGATACACAAAAGTAAGTCTGGGGGCTGGTGAGATGGCTCAGTGGTCTAAAGCACCTACTTAGAGCAAGCTTAGCGAAGCGCAGGGACCGCGGTTCAATCCACCAGCACCACATGCCAGCCAGCCCCGCCCCCTGGTGGGCTGAGCTGGCCACATACACACACACACACACAAATAAATATATAAATGAAAAAAAAAAAGGTATGTCATCACTAACCATTCTGTTTTGCTGCTTAGAATTCAAGAGTTATTTAAGAGCAAAATCACGCTTTTCTAAGTAGTCTGTGGTCTTGATATTACTTTAAAAGGAGTACTTTCTAACACATATGGCTTTCTCTCACTCAGATGGAATCTAACAAAATTTATCTCATTGAAATTGAGGGTACCTTGGGCTGGGGAGATAGCTCGGTGGCATAAGCTCCTGCCTGGCAAGTGCAAGGACCTGGACTTGATCCCTAGTACCTCCTGCCATGCTGGCCCTAAACCTGGGCGTGGTGGTGCATGCCTATAATGCCATCACTGGGGAGGCTGAGACAGGAGGACCACTACAAGCCTGAGCTGTGCAGGGAGACCTTGTAGCAAAAACAAATAATTATACAGAGGTGAGGGTACCAGCAGCTGGGAAGAGCAGAGAAGAGGGCAAGGTATTGGAAGGTTGATCAGGAAAGTACTAAATTATAGTTTAACTGCTGATACTATACTGCAGCGTAGGGTGATGAGAGGTATTAGTAATGTAGTATATATTTCTAAAAGGCTGGGAGAGAGGATTTTTGAGTGTTTTTCTATAATGAAATTGTAAAGACTGGGCGTGGTGGCGCTGGCCTGTAATCCCAGCTCTTGGGAGGCTGTAAACAGGCGGATCACCACGAGTCTGATCTAGTAGTGAGACCTGAACCCTGTAGACCCTTGCCTAAAATATCAAAAAAAAAGAAAGAAAGAAATTGTAAGTATTTGACGAGAGAGATGCATTTACCCTTATTTGAACATTACATTGTATGTGTATTGAAATGTCATATCGTACCCCATAAATATATATGATATGTATGTGTCAGTTAAAAATTTTAAAAATGAAAGAGAATCCTTTCTTTAATCTTAAATAAGTACTGCAAGCTTTTCACTTCCCTTGACTTGTTGACATCTGTTGATCATTAACCAGATGACTAGCTGCGTGTTTTGCTTCAGGGACCAATGGAGGAGTTACAGTGGTGGGACTTGCTTCCAGTCTCCTTGGTGGAACTTTCGTGGGCACGACATACTTCCTCACACAGTTGATGTTTGTGAATGATTTAGACATTTCTGCTCCTCAGTGGCCAATTATTATATTTGGGGGTCTAGCTGGATTACTAGGATCTATTGTGGACTCATATTTAGGAGCAACAATGCAATTTTCTGGTAAGAACATCACTTTATTATTACAATTTTTTTAATAAATGGTGAAGAAAAATGGAAAATTAAAAACTGAAGCAATGAAAACAAACCCAAAGACACAAGATGCGGAGGGACCAAAAATGACAGGTCGATGTATCTTGTACAATTTTTGGTTTTTACCCTCTCTTGTTGAATTAACTGAAAGAGAGTTAGTTCTGAGATCAGTGATTAGAATGGAGAGTACAGTAGCACAAAGAACAGATGCTTTTGCTTGTAAGCCATTGCTTTTAATGTCAGGAAAGTGGAGTATTTGGGGTGAGGTCATTTTAAGGTACCTCAGTTGCATTTGTTTTCTACAAATCCATTTCATAAATAAATCACTGACCTAATTTGACAATATAAACATGATCTGCTTTTCTACGACCTTAGTCGTGCTTGCTATGCTCAATGCTGAGGCTTTAGCCTCTGAAGGAAGATGTAGAGTTAGTTTTCCTAAAATTTTCTGTGCTTTGCCTCCGAGGCACTCGCATCCCGTCAGTATGCTGACAGATTCCCTCGCATGGATGCTGGCTCCGCACTGCCAGCCACCTTTGCTCCGTTGGTTGATACCAGGCTGTCAGGCTGGAGATGGATCCCCTGAGCCTAGCAGGTCTAGTGCCCTCCAGACTCAGCGATAGCCTCCCTCCCCTTTCACTCCTCTCCCCACCAATCAGAATGTTTGTTCTCTAAAATGTCTTAGTTTCGTTAGGAAGCAGTCTGGTTTTAATTAACACTAAAGGGTCAGAGACTCCACATACTCAGTACACTTTTCTTTTTTACTTCGATAGCAGAGGTTTACATTTATCAAAGGTAAAAGGAACGGGTTCTGCAGAGCAAGGTTAGGCCAAATAAACGTGAGAAAATAAGTACATTCTGCAGAATGAGAGCAGGCTATTGAGAGAGAACACAGTAGCCCACTTTTCTTTTTAAAGAACATAAGTTTTATTCTACATTAGGCTCTAAGAGGGGAATCATATTACATATTCAGTGGTTTAAAGAAACACTGTAAGCAGTAGGACCAGGTTAATTCATTGTGCATATCATTGGGTGCCTTCTGTTCATGCTGCTATTAAAAATAGGGCCATAGGCTAGGTAATTACAAAGAGCAGAGATTTATTCTTCCTAGCTCTGGATACAGGAATTTCAAAGTTAATGCACCAGCAGGTGGGGCATGGTGAAGGCTTGCTCTCTGCTCCCATGCACCTCGGTATGCATCCTCACAAGGTGCAAGGCATGAGGCAGCTCTTCGGAGATCTCTTGTAAGGGCAGTAGACCTGTTTTTAAGGTTGGTCCCCTCATGATTGGAATATTTCCAAAAGGCCCTGCTTCATGCAAATACAGTGGGCCTTGAATCCTAACATGAATTTTGGAAGGACACAAACTTTTAAACCATAAAAGCCTCCTTTGGTGCCCACACCTCGCCAGGCCTTGTGTATAGTGTGGAGGTCACAGACTCAAGTCCTGCCACAGAGGTTTCATAGGTTGGTGTTAGAGAGGAGCACCAAGAAGACAGCCCACACTTGGCAGGTTCATACTGTCAGCTTTTCATGTTCTCTCATTTACTCCTAGAACAGTAAGGTACTGACAGAACAGCGTTGGGATGCGCTGAGACTCATTGATTCAAACAGGCTTTTTTAAAGTAGGGGCTCCATATATCTCATCATGTGAAGTATCTACCAGGGTCACTTCACAGGATACTGATAATCTTTCAAAGATCATCTCCTTTACAGAAAGAAAGCTAATTTGTTCTTGTTTTAAATCAGCCACTCAGATCTTCTGTTTGTTTCTTTTCCACTCTAGGCTTGGATGAAAATACTGGCATGGTGGTCAACAGTCCAACCAATACAGCAAAGTACATATCAGGAAAACCTATTCTAGATAACAATGCGGTGAATCTGTTTTCTTCTATTCTTACTGCCCTCCTTCTCCCAACAGTAGCTTGTGGTTTTTGGCCCAGAGAGTGAACTTTACTTAATTTCCAAAGGTTGGAACTGGTTGAGTGCAGCTAAATTTGCTATTCTAAGTTTCATCCTAAGAATCCTAGTTGTAATGCCAAAATGTAAATGCCAGCTCCTTTCATATTCCATTGTAGTGGTATCAGACATTTTTTTCTTCCATCAACTCCCTGTAACAGCTGATGTCTTTCTAGGAAGAAACAAATGCATATTTTATGTATATTTTTCTTCTACTGAATGTAGCTTCTTAAAACAGCGGAGCAATATTTTTCCTATATTCTGTTGCATATTGAACTGAAAGTTCTACATAGTCAATATGTTTGGTTTTTCTTTTGTAAACCAGTGTAAGATCTAAAAGTGGTGAAATGTGAAAGTGTCTTTTGGAACAGGGAAACACCACTATGTCAGTTGCTCTGTTTTCAGTGGTTCGAGATAAGCTGGTGTGTACAGAAGCTTGCGTGTAGTATCCTGAACTGCCATGGCCTTGCCACTTCTAATTTTGAAATGTGTGGAGGTTGGTCCCTAGTGAATTGTATGGCCTGCTCCACATTTTTTCTTCCATCTTCCAAATTAGTAATAACAAAAGATAAATGCCTTTTCTACTTGACCATTATAAGTTTGAAAATATTCGGTGTAGCTAAAGAAAGAACAAATTTTATCTTAACAATGTGCACCCTGATATACACTTTTGAATTCATGTTCAGTGCACTTCCTAGTTTTCTTTGAAATGTACATAAAAATCTGCTTTAGCATGGTATTCTGAAGTTACCAAAGAGTCACTGGAAGCTTGTTGTCAGTTTTCTTTTTTAAGTTTTTGTAAGTTACTAGAAAGTGCCATGATTGCTTTTTCCGTACCTGAGCTGTGCTCACCTTTACATTCATTAACCCTCAACTAGATTGCATTCTGCTTTTCAACTTTGTTCTTCACTGTGACTTACCTGTATTGTGCAAAGATTTTGACATGGAGCAAATTATTTGACTAAAGCCATTTTAAATATTTCTCATGTAATTTCTGTATTTTCTTCCCCTGGCCCTTTTTCATTCTTAAAGAAATCAAGAGAGAATTCCATAAATAAGCTACCACTGAAGTGGATATGTTTAGAACTCTTTATTGGTGACTTTTCTATAATGATGATCTAGAACTGACTTGATTTGAGCAAAAAAACAAAATAGTTTACACCCGTAATTCTTAAAACATTTAACTTAATAGCTTACAACTAGTGGTTTTGAACTTTGGATATAGAAAGTGGACATAATTTTTAAAAGTCACTTGTATCTGAGCTCTGATACAGATTTCAGCAAATTTCTCTTGGTTACTTTTCTCATTTCTGAGACAAAATATTTAACACCCACAAGTTAAGGGAGGAAAGGTGTATTTTAGCTCTTGGTCTGTAGAGACTGCCGTCCATAGTCAGCTGGCTCCAAAGCAGGGCAGCATGGCAGAGGGGCATCATAGAGAAATAGTCCATGGTGTGCTGGGCAGACGGCAACAAGCAGCAGCACGCTTCGCTTCGGTCTCTGTATTCCACCCAAACTACAAGCCTATTGATTGGTGCCACCCATACCAGGTGGGGCCTCCACTACCCATGCCCTGAATCCGATTATTGCACCCTTAATCCACATTCACACACACTAATCCAGACACCTTCAAAACTCCCCTTCTATGACCACATGAGGCTTTGAAGGTCCATGTGGCTATCAGCCATCGCATTGTTCCATGTCCCGAATTACAACATAGCTGATCTGGGATAGTATACCCTGGATATTGAAACTTTTTAAAGGTCTCATTGCACATTAGAATCATGTGAGAGGTTTTTATAACCGCTGTTGCCAAGACTTTTTTGTAGTCCAGGTAAACCTGAATATTTTCAAGTAAGGCCATGCTTTGATTTTACTGTGACCTACTCCACATTTGGGTATTTCTAGAAAACTGGTAGACCTTAATGTTTAAATACCAAACCAGAATATCCCAAAGCTCTGCATCTAACAGAAACTTTTAAAAACTGGGGCTTTGCATTTTTAGAGATAAAGCCTGTTAGCATCAGCACTGTCGGTTGCTTGTCTTTATGGATTAAGCACTTCTGTTAATTATCCAGTATCCTGTAGCTGCCTCACCAAATCATTCATGTCTCTGTCTCTGTCTCTGTCTCTGTCTGTCTTTCTGTCTATTTTTCTGTGTGTGTGTGTGTGTGTGTGTGTTATCCTAACATAACTTTTCCTAGAGATTCATTCTTGTAACAGAAATACTCACTGGGACCACTCTGAGATTGGTGCAATCATTGTATTATTAAAACTTCAGAGAAATGATGCCTTAGAATCATTTACTTGAAAACATAAATATGTTTTGGAATTAAAATTTTTCAAATTTTAGAAACTTAATAGAATCTTTTTTTATTTAATGAGATAAAGCTAAAATAGTCTTTGTCCTCTTAACAACCTTCGTCCTTTCCTTACCTTCTTTAAAGTAATTACTGATAAAAATTTAGGATATTTTTACGTAATATTTGTTGCAGGTGTATTTTAACATACTTCTCAAAAATTAACAAATTTGTTTTTAGTACTTTTTTTTTTGCTGCCTTAAGTTGGTGCTTAAATTCAAGAAAAATGTGCAAAAAAGATTGAAAGACTATACAGCAAAATGTTTTATCTCTTAAGATGATAAGTGTTTTTAGTTTTTGTTAAAATAATTTTAAATGTTTAAGTATATAAAATATGTTTTATTAAAATACATATACATAATTGAGAATACAGCTAAGTGGTGGAGTACTTCCCTTGTATGCTTGAGGTTCTGGGTTTGATCCCAAGTACCACCTATACACACACATACACACAAACACACACACACTATTAATTTTAAATGCTTAAGTCTATGATCAAATGCACTTCTTCTATAAATCAAGACAGAAACCTTAAAGTAAACAATATCTAGGAATTACTTCCCCTTTTCCCCATCTACTCCCCCATCATTTTATTTTTAAATCAGATTTTATTGGTACATTCTAGAGCTACACAATGATCACATTTATTGTAGAGAATTTGTAGTTGTATGTGATATAACTTGGCTTATTTCCCCTATTCCCAGCCCTCCCTTTAACCCTACTCATTTTTTAAAATATATTCTTTTTCTTTATAAAATACCTTATTAACAATTAAGTAAAATGGACATGACACATGTACAGAACACTCTGTCCCAACAAGAGTAAATTATGCCTTTTCTAGTGCTTGTGGAACATTCTCCGGGGCAAATTCCACATTAGGCCATAAAATAAATAGTAACCAGTTCACCAAAAATGAATCATGCAAAGTATCTTCACCAGTTACAGTGGGGTAAAACTAGTGTAGGGTTTTTTGTTTGGTTTTTTTTTTTTTTTTTGGGATTTTTTTTTTTTTTTTTTTTTTTTTGGAGGCTCGAAATGCCTTTAGGGCATGTCTGGTTTGC
>NW_004524623.1:8798560-8803908 GCF_000260255.1 Octodon degus
CTGATTTGTAATGATTTCTTGAATGCTGAAAAATCACATGCAACAAAATTAAAAAGGCAAATGGGAATGCATTAAATTTTAAAACCTTTATACATCAAAGGACACAGTGAATATTGAAAAGCAATCTACAGAGAGAAAAAAATTTACAAATTGTGTATCTGTGAAGAAGTTAATCCTCACAATATATTTTTTTAAAAACCTATGACTCATTAAAAAAATAACCTGATTAAAATACAGACTAAGATCTTGAACAGATATTTTGTTGGAAAAGGATATAAATTGTCAGTAAGGATATGAAAAGATAGTCAACCTTACTAATTATCAGAAATGCAAACAAACTGAGCTATGATCTCACAGCCATTAGAATGGCTGCCAAAAATCCTGAAAGTGTTGAGAAATATGTGAAGAAAACAGAACTTGTATATGTGGTGGGATGTGAAATGGTGCAACCACTACAGAAAATTGTTTACAGAGTTTTGTTTTGTTTTTTCACAAGATGTTTGCCCTGAGAAGCCTCAGTCTTAGTGGGGTTTTTGGAAGGTGACTGAATCATATGGGCACTATGGAATCATTCGTGTGCTTAGTGTACCATTGGGAGTTTGGGGCTCAGTTGTAGAGGCCGGTTACTGGGTGCATGACATAGAGGGGTGTGTCTCCTTCCCTGACCCCTTGCTTCTCTCTGCTTCCTCTTCCTGGTCATCATGACATGAACAGCTCTCCTGCATCACAGTGCCTTACACTGTGCCATTTTATCGGTTTGATCCTGCTAAAAAGAAAATGGAACTTATGAAATATGAGCGAGAATAACCTCTCTTGTACATTGTGAGATAGGTGTTTTGTCCCAGAATATTAAGACTAAGACAGAGGTTCATCCAAAATTAAAAATAGAATTGTCATATGATCCATCAATTTCACTTCTGGTTATATATTCAAAATAATTGAGAGCAATATCTCAACTAGATATGTGCTATCTCAGCCTACTCAGCGTCTGCTTAAGCAAGCACAGCGACCATGGTTTGATCCCTGGCACAGCATGTGGTGCCAGCCCCACCCCCAGATATGCTGAGCCAGCAACCAAGACCAGGCATGATGGCACAAGCCTGTAATCCCAGCGCAGGGGAAGCTAAAAACAGGAGGATCACTATGAGTCCAAACTGCATAGTGAGACCCTGTACCATCTTTTCATACTGCCCAGGCAGGGGTCCATATGGCGTTCTTGATTCCCATCATAACTTGCAGGGAAACTTCACAATGTCTGGAGCTCTTGATGTCCTGCAAATGAAAGAGGAAGACGTCCTCAAGTTCCTTGCTGCAGGAACCCACTTAGGTGGCACCAACCTGGATTTCCAGATGGAGCAGTATAGCTATAAAAGGAAAAGTAATGGAAGTTCTGGAAAGATGGTAGAGGGGTAAGCAGCAGAGAAAGCACATCTCAGATTTGGCGTCCAGATGCTGGAATATGGCAATGTGAGGAAGAGAAGAAGGAGGGAAGTGGGTCCCTGACCCAGGAGAGATCTGAAGTGAGAATTGACACCCACAGGGAGAGCATAGAGAGAATCTTCAAAGAAGGAAGTATCGGGTGGCACCTTCTCCCTGAGTCAGGACTCACTGAGTGGGAGGAAGCCTTTTTAGAGAGCAGTGAATGGAGGAGTGGACACTAGGGTCTGCACGGGCTGGTGAGTGGCCTCGATTCAGCCAATCTGCAGGAGAGGGCACTTGGCTGGGAGTCACATTGGAGAGGGGCTAATGGAGCTTAGAAGTCAGAACAACTGCTGGCTCCCTCTAGCAGCTCCTAGCTGAGTTCAAGCCCGCAGAAGGTCCACTGATGATGACAAATGGAAAGGTTTAATTGCAGCCTCTTGGTCAGGAGCCAGCCTAAACTTCAGGAAAAATTAAAATATGGGGTTGCTGAAATGACCCACTCCCCTGTCATAAAGCTACTGTTGCCTTGAGGGATAAACCAACACAGATCTGGACTCTATCTCCACATGTTGCCTAGCAGTGACAGCAGAGATAAACCAAAGGACATATTTTTTTCCATCCTCTCTTTGTGGGGGAGGGGGAGTTGGGGGTTTTCTTCATTTTTTTGATCTTGTTTTTATGAGTGTGAACATGACTTTTTTTGTGTGTATCCGGTGGTTGTTTTGTTCTTCCTTTTAGTTCTTCCTTTGCTCTTTCCCTCCTGATTTCTGCACTAGTTTCCCAAAATTTGCATAATCCTCCTTTGTCTTCCAGCCTTGCTTTAATCTCTTCCTATTCTTCTATTTCTCTATCCACTCCCCCAACCCTTTTTCAATTTTCTTTCCTAAGGGTAGAATTGGCATATTGAGGACTTACTGACTGCATACAATTTTCTGATTTCTTTCAGATTTTGTGGATATAACCACAAACCTAATTCATACTATTAAAGGTGGCAAATTAATCACTACCTCAATTTCTCATCTTTTTTTTTTTTTTTTTGGAACTGGGGATCAAACTCAGGCCCTTGCGCTTGCCAGGGAAGCACTTATTCCACTGAGCCATCTCCCCGGCTCCAATTTCTCATCTTCTAAGCTATGTTTGACACTATTATCATTGGTGATTGTAATAACTTAGCCACAGTGACATAATTGTTCTAACCAGCTGTTCTTTCTGGTACATGGGCCAGTGGAAAAGAACCAGGGTCTGGACCAAGCAGATGACTGCTCATCCCAATAAATTGAAGAGACAGGATCTTACGTCAGACAAAAAACCTAAAAGCTTGAGACACCTTGAAGACCCCTCTCAGACATAGTCATATCCTAGGGGATCTAAGTACTAGCAATAATTTTATTTAGCACAAGCAAATTTCAAGCATCAATTGAATAATTAAACTTTTTTTAAAAAGTGGAAAATGAAAACACACTCACACAAGATGCACCCCCAAACTTTCAGCTTCCAGAAGACAAGTCCAGGGAGTGATGAGGTGGGACAATCCAAAAGCCACCTACCTACCCTCTCTGAAGAGGCTCTCTCTTAACAAAAAATTAAATAAATGAGGCTCAAGAAAAAAAAAATCAAATAAATAATTTCTCAGATAACCACAGAGATAGTGACCACAATGAAAAATATTCTTAGTGAACCTGGAGCAGAAACAGACAAAAAAACAGAGTAGCTCAGGAAAATGAGAAAAAAACACAAATGCCTAACATAGGAAAGAAATGAAATCTCTCAAAGCAGATGCAAGCAGATATCCAGGAGATTAAAAATTCCAATGAAAGTATTCACAATAAAACCAATATGAGAAACAAAAAAACAATGTGCGAACAAAAGTCTTGATATAAAAGACAGGATTGTAATCAGCATGAAAAGAAAAATATCTTTAAAATAGAGATTAGGAAAATCAGTGTAGCAGCTGCTAAATGATGCAAAGGAGAATAAGCAAAGATTGACGAAAATCAATGAAAAAGGAGAGCACACAAATGACATAAAAATCTTGTTCACCACAATCATGGCAGAAAACATCCCTGACAGAGAGAAAGAATTTGACACACAGATAAGTGGGGGGTATAGAAGTCTTAACTAACCACAATTTTTTTTTTTTTAAAAAAAGCAAGCATATAATTGTCAGCATTCCAGAAAGTGAACACAAAAACAGAATGTTAATGTCAGGCCTAATGGTTCTCTTCTACAGTCCCAGTAATTGGGAGGCTGAGACAGGAGGATCATTGTGAGTTCAAGACCCAACCTTGGCTACGAAATGAGCTCAAGGCCAGCCTGAACTGCATAATGAGGTCTTGTCTCAAAAAGACAAAAAAAGAAAAAAACTAATAGAGTAAAGAAGCAATCACCGGGGGCCCAGCCCTAGCTCAGTTCTTTAAGTGGCTGCTTCCACAATGCTGGCAGCCTCAGTTTGCTGTAGTTCGATCCCCACAACACTCCAGCCATGCAAAAGTGCCCTAAAGGCATTAAAGGAGCAAAAAAAAAAAAAAAAAAAAAAAGAAGCAATCACCTATAAAGGAAAGCCCATCAGAATCAGAGGTGAGTCCTCAGCCATGCCATATCACCCTGAATGCACCCAGTCTCATCAGAATCAAAGCTGACTTCTAAACACAGACGCTCAAGTCAAGATGAACTTGGAGTGAAGTGTTTCACGCCCTAAAAGAAAACAACTTCCAACCCAAACTGATATATCCCACAAAACTTTTTCAAAAATTGATGGATAAATAAGATACTTCCAGGACAGGCTGGGGAGATAGCTCAGCAGACTAAGCACCTGCCTGGCAAGTGCAAGGACCAGGGTTTGACCCCTAGTACTGCATGCTATGCTGTACCTGGAACCATGGATGTGCACTGAAACCAGGCATGGTGGTGCATGCCTGTAATCCCAGTGCTGAGGAGGTTAATACAGAAGGATCACTACAAGTCTGAGCTACATAGCAAGACCCTGTATCAAATTCAGAAATGAAAAAAAATAAAACTTCTAGGACAAAGATCTCCTGAGGAAATTCAATAACACCAAACCAGCGTGTCAAATGCTTAAAGACATTTTAAATATTCTGAAAGATATTCTAATAGTTAAACAGAGGGGAGGGAGAGGGATCCAACAACAGGAATAACATGAGAATAAATCAATACATAACAGTAATAACCATCAATATTAATTATCTCAGTTCGCCAATCAAAGAAACAGACTATCAGAATGGATCAAGAAACAAGATCCAATAGTATACTGCATACAAGAAACACATTTAATTCTGTTTGTTTGTTTTTTTCTTTTCTTCTTTGGTACCAGGTCTTGAACTTAGGACCTTGCACTTGCCAGGCAAGTGTTTATTCTACTGAGCTATCTCTGCGGCCCACGAAACACATTGAATACCAAAAAATTCATAAGACTAAAGGTCAAAGGACAAAAAACAAGGAATAGCTATTCTCTTTGCAGACAAAGTAGATTTCAAACCAAGACCAAAAAAAAAAAATCAACAATGATGTATTAGAACTCCACCAAACTTTTGGAACAGTGGACTTAGTAAATGTCTACAGAGTGTTCCACATCACAACATCAGAACACACATTCTTTAGGGGCCAGGGAGATGGCTCAGTGGAATATGCACTTCCCTGGTAAGTGCAAGGATCTGAGTTCAATCCCCTGTTCTGAAAAAAAAAAAAAAAGAAGAACACACATTCTTGTCAGCTGTACAATGGGCATTTTCCAAAACACCACGTACTGGTTGATTGAAATGCAAAGGAATTGAAATTATCCCATGCATATCATTAGGTCATAGTGTAGTGAAACTCAAAATCAATGGCAAAATAAACCACATAACAAAGGCTGAGGGTATACCTCAGCAACATTTGATCCCTGGTACTGGAAAAAAAAAAAAAAAAAG
>NW_004524623.1:8804008-8804529 GCF_000260255.1 Octodon degus
GTGACTGTCTGGGTTGGAACCCCAGAAGCTTGAGCTTGAGGGCTTTGTTTAAGCAGGCACTTAAACAACTGAGCTACTGGGCAGGTCCCCCAAAACTAGTGTAAATAGCACAAAGAAAAATGGAAAATTCCAAAAATATGTGGAAATCAAGCCACAATCTTAAACAGCTAATGGGTGAAAGAAATCATAAGGGAAATTGAACAATACATTGATACAAGTAAAAATGAAATATAGTGTACCAAAATTTGTGAGATGAAACAAAAGTAGTACTAAGAAAAGTTCAGGGCCGGCGAGATAGCTCAGCAGACTAAGCGCCTACTTTGGCAAGTGCAGGGACCAGGGCTTGATCCCACATGCTACACCAGCCCTGGCCCTGGGGTACCCTGAGCCAGAACAAGTCTGGGCATGGTGACACATACCTGTAATCCCAGCGTTGGGGAGGCTGAAAACAGTAGGATCACTACAAGTCTTAGCTGCGTAGTGTGAGACCCTGTACCAAATACATAAATGGGAAAAAGAAA
>NW_004524623.1:8811025-8812381 GCF_000260255.1 Octodon degus
GAGGAGGAAGAAGAAGGAGGAGGAGGAGGAGGAAGAGGAGGAGGAGGAGGAGGAGGAGAAGGAGAAGAAGAAGAAACCACAGAACTTTATAAACACATGGAAATTAAATAATACCCTTCTGAACAATGAATGGGTCACAGATGAAATAAAAGAAGAAATTAGTTTCTACAATTAATAATGGCAATACAATATACTGAAACTTATGGGTCACAATGCAAGCACTCCTATGAAGGAAATTTATACCAGTGATACCAGTATCAGGAAAAAAGTTTGCGTAGGCAACTTAATTTTGAACCTCAAGCTTCTAAAAAACAAAAAGCAGGTCAAGACCTAAGCTCATATGAGGCAGAAGTTATAAAGATGAAAGCAGAGATTAACACAATGGAGCCTAAGAAATCAATACAAAGAACCAACAAATCAAAGGGTTGGTTCTTTGAACAACTAAATAAAATTGACAAGGGCCAGCCAGACAGCTCAGTAGACTAAAATACCTTCTTAGGCAGGTGCAGGGACTAGGGTTCCATCCCCAGCCATGCCAGCCAGCCCCCCAGGGTAAGTTGAGAGGGCTATTGAGACTGGGTGTGGTGGAGTGCACCTATAATCTCAGTGTTTGGGAGGCTGAAAACAGGAGGATCACTATGAGTCTGATCTGTGTAGGGAGACCCTGTAGACCCTATAATAAATACATCAAAAAAAAGTGAAGCTTTTAACTAACCTTATTTAAAAAAAAAAAAAAAAGACCAATCCATGCAATTAGGATGAATAAGGTAAAATCATAATGAATCCTGAAGAAATCCAAAAGAGCGTCTACACCTACTTCAAGAACTTGCATTCTAGGGTCCTGGGAGATAGCCCTGAAGTCTAAGCGCCTGCCTGGCAAGCACAAGGACCCTTGTTTGATCCTTGGTACCACATGCCATGCCATCCCTGTGCTGATCTAGCCACTGAAACCAGGCATGGTGGCGCAAGCCTGTAGTCCCAGTGCTGAGGAGCCTGAGACAGGAGTATCACTATGAGTCTGAGCTACATAGTGAGACCTTGTACCAAATAAATAAATAAATAAATAAATAATTTTAAAAATTTGTATTCTAATAACATGAAACAAGCAATATGAAATGGGCATTTTCCTAAATGCATATGAATTACCAAAGCTGAATCAAGATATAAGTATTCTAAATAAACCAATATTAATAAAAGTGAAGATGAAATTAAAAACTTAAAACAGGGCTGGTGAGATGGCTCAGTGGTCTAAAGCACCTACTTAGAACAAGCTTAGCAAATCAGAGGGACCGCGGTTCAATCCCCCAGCACCACATGCCAGCCAGCCCCGCCCCCTGGTGGGCTGAGCTGGACACA
>NW_004524623.1:8812481-8813422 GCF_000260255.1 Octodon degus
ACCGCGGTCCCTGTGCTTTTGCTTAGCTTGTTCTAAGTAGGTGCTTTAGACCACTGAGCCATCTCACCAGCCCCTATTTTTTTTTTCTTTTGGAAAAATTAATTGACAAATCCATAACTAGAATAGCTAAGAAAGAATTAAGAGACATGCCTAAAATCATAAATGAAAGATTATTGGTGTCAAATTATACTGTAACCAGTTGTGTTCCCCCAAAATGTGATATGTAGAAAAAATGGCTAGAAAAATGTAACTAATCATGAAGAAATACAAAATATGAATAGGTCAATAATGAATAAGAAGATTGAATTAATAATCCAAAAACTGGCACATTAAAAAGAAAAAAAAGACCAGGACCATATAGCTTTAGTGGAAAATTTTACCAAAAGAAGCAGCAGGATCAAGCTGAACTTCTAAGGCCATCATTATCCTGATAGCAAATAAGATAGACACTACAAAAAAACTACACAGCGTCCCTGAATTCTGATGCAAACATCTTCAACAGAACACTTAAAGGATTATATGCATAGTTAAGTAGTATTTATTCCCAAAATAAAGATGGTTCAATATAAAGAAATCAGTGTAATACACTTAGTACAAAAGGACGAGAACCACACAGTGATCTTTTGGGGAATTTTTTGTATGGTTGATTGGTTTTGGTTTGATTTGATCTGGTTTTCGAGACTGAGTCTCACTACAAGTTCAAGCTGGCCTTGAACTTACTACCACATGATCTTGATTGATGCATGACTTGACTGAATACTGCATTCAGCACATCCAGAATAGAAGGAAATTACCTCAGAATAATAAAGCCCATGTCTGAAAAGCCTACAGCATACATTTTACATTTAGTGGTGAGATACTGAAAGTTTTTTTTTCAAATATCAGGTATGGGGTCAGGGTGCCTACTCTGGCCACTTTCAGGATAGTGTTAGAAATCTTAG
>NW_004524623.1:8813522-8815187 GCF_000260255.1 Octodon degus
ACATGCCAGCCAGCCCCGCCCCCTGGTGGGCTGAGCTGGACACACACACACACACACACACACACACACACACACATACACACACACACACACACAAATAAATAAAATTTAAAAAAAAAAAAACTTAAAACGAAGAAATGCCAAAGTATGAGCAAATTGACTGCTGAGTTCTACAAGAAATTTAGAGAAGACCTGCAACCGCTACTTCTCAAACTTTTTTAAAAAATTTTATTCAGGGCCGGCCAAATGGCTCAGCAGATTAAAGCACCTGCAAACAGATGCAGGAGCCAGGGGCTGGATCCTTGGGCCTGCCATGCCAGCTCTGCGCCCAGGGCACACCAATATGGCAATTGAGACTGGGTGTGGTGGTGCGCACCTGTAATCCCAAGTCTTGGTAGGCTGTAAACAGGCAGATCACTATGAGTTCGATGTAGGAGTGAGACCCTGAACACTCTGTAGACCCTTCCCTAAAATACAAAAAAAAAATTTAAAAAATTATTCATTCATTTATTGATTGATTGATTGATTTGGTACAGGGTCTCACTACAAAACTTGGACTTTTAGTGATCCTCCTGTTTCAGCCTCTCCAGCACTGTGATTACAGGCCTGCACCACCGCACCTGGTTTCAGTGATTGGTGTGGTGTGCCCAGGATTCTGGGGCTGGCATAGCATGTGGTACTGGGGATCAAACCTGGGTCCTTGCACTTTCTAGGCAGGCACTTAGGCTGCTGAGCTCTCTCTCCAGCCCTCAAACTCTTGAAAGGAAAGCAATATTCCCAAACTTATTCTTAACCTAACATTATTATTATCCTAACATTAAAACCAGAGAACAACCCAACCAATAAAGAGAACTACAGGCCAAACTCCCTAATGAACATAGGTGCAAAAGACCTCAATAAGATACTGACAGAGTGCATCAAATCATCATGAAGATTGCACATCATGACCCAGTAGGATTTATCCCAAGAATTCAAGGATAGCTCAACATATACAAATCAGTAAAGATAATACACCATATTAACAGCACCAAGGACAAAAATTATATGATCATCTCAATAGATGCAGAAGAAGCTTTGATGATGTCCAGCATGCATTTGCAATAGAAATCCTACAGAAAATTGCAATAGATGTTCTTTATCTCAATCTGATAAAATCCATCTACGACAAACTTGAAATTATGCTATAAAGCGTCTGTAATTAAAAAAACAAAATCAAAACCAAAAACAAAACAAGAAGTTCAGCATGGTGCTAGAAAAAACAAAATCAAGCAAACTCAAGGATCAATGGAACAGATTAGAAGATGCAATACAACTTCAGACATACTCAGCCACTTTATCTTTGACAAAGTGCCAAATACTCTCAATGGAAGACAGATATCCTATTTAATAAATGGTGCTGCAAGAACTGGTTTTCCTCATGCCAAAGTTATAATTAAGCTCTTATCTTTCATCATGCACTAAAAGTAAAATCAAAATGTTTCAAAAATCTAAATATTAAGACAGGGCCAGGGGCTGGTGAGATGGCTTAGTGGTCTAAAGCACCTACTTAGAACAAGCTTAGCAAAGCACAGGGACCGCGGTTCAATCACCCAGCACCACATGCCAGCCAGCCCCGCCCCCTGGTGGGCTGAGCTGGCCACACACACACACACACACACACACACA
>NW_004524623.1:8815502-8822440 GCF_000260255.1 Octodon degus
TCTGTTATTCTTTTCAAATGCAGTCTCCCTCCCCCATTTCCTATTTTATTATCAACCCGGGTCCCATTTTCTATTCACCCAAATAAATCTTTTATTTATTTGGTGCAAGGTCTTGTGATGCAGCTCGGACTCATAGTGATCCTCCTGTCTCAACCTCCCTAGCACTGGGATTACAGGCGTGTGCCACCACACTTGGTTTTAGTGGGGAGAGGTGCAGGTTTCCATGGCCGGCAGGGCATGATGTACCAGGGATCAAACCCAGGACCTTGCGCTTGCCAGGTAGGAGGAGCTTAGACCTCCAAGCTATCTCCCCAGTCCTGAAAGCCTTCACTTTAAGCCCTAGCTTTAGCTTATCACCTAGGTTCATCATATTACCAAACAGTTCGTAGTCTCTCTGGTTCTGGTTGCTCCACTTTAAGGCTGACATGATAACACTTGCCTTACTTCTGAAGGTCATACTAGCAATGGTGATTCACATTTTTTTTTTTTAGTTTTATGATTTCTTTTTTTTCCCATAATTTTATTGATAAACAAATAGCAATGAGACAGTTGCAAATCAAATCAGTAGGACAGTTTCATTAATTAACACACTGCATACATTCTTCCTAGTGGTTAATTGCTGTGCAAGATGCGGACTTGATATCCTATTTACAAACACCATTAGAACAAATCATTCTATTCATTAAGAGAATGTAACTATATAAAAATATGGAACGCTTCACGAATTTGCGTGTCATCCTTGCGCAGGGGCCATGCTAATCTTCTCTGTATCGTTCCAATTTTAGTATATGGGCTGCCGAAGCGAGCACAGGTAGAACTCTTGAAGACACTGGTATAGGCAAAGAATTTATGAAGAAAACCCCAATTGTATAGGAAATACAACTCAACTTTAACTGCAACTCAAATAAAGGAAAGAAAACTTTCCCTTGCTGTGATCACAGGAATAGCTGTAACACAAGAGGAATCAGATGCTGGTTTTGAAGATCAAGGAATGTGGCCAGGAACCAAGGAACACGACTGGCCTCTGGTAGCTGAAGAAGTCTGAGAAGCACATTCTTTTTTTTTTATTTTTTTTTTTTTATTTTTTATTCTAGGGAATTGTTTACAGGGTGTTCAGGGTCTCATTACTAGATCAGACTCTAGTGATCGCCTGTCTACAGCCTCCCAAGAGCTGGGATTACAGGCGCGCGCTACCACGCCCAGTCTCAATTGCCATCTCAGTGCACCCTGGGGGCAGGGCTGGCATGGCAGGCCCAGGATTTGAGACCCTGGTCCCTGCACTTGCTTGCAGGTGCTTTAATCCACTGAGCTATTTGGCCAGCCCTGAGAAGCACATTATTTATTGCCTCCAAAAAAAGAAAGAGATGCAACTTTGGTGACACCTTGATTTGGGGGTTTCTAGGCTATAGAGATGTAAAATAATACATTTATGTTTTTTTAAGCCACTAAGTTTGTGATAATTTGTTAAAGGAGCAACAGAAAACTAATGTGCCATGCCAGTTTTGAGAGGCAGCGCAGATCTAACTACAAAGATTTAGAGCCTAGCTCTGTCACCCTCTCACTGTAGACTGTCTTGGGTTCTTCTTCCATAAATGAGGGGCCAAGTGTATTCAGTCATTTAACCTACTTACCATAATCTCAAGTATAAACAACCAATAAGTGTTAGCAGCAAGCACTGTGTTTTGAAATTGTGTATTATTTTTATTATCTATTTATTCTCTTTTCTAAAAAAAATGGGGCTGGGGAGATAGTTCAGTGGAATAAGTACTTGCCTGGTAAGTGCAAGGTCCTGAGTTCAATCCCTGGTACCAGCAGAAAATAAAAAAATAAATAAAATAAAATAAAATAAATGGTCAGCTCAGTGTTGTGGCCCTTGTTTACAGTCCTAGCACTCTGAATGGCCAGGTCACTTTGGCCCTTGTTCAGCTTCTGTCTGGAGGAGAAGGGAAAAAACAAGTGGCTTGTGAGGAAACATAATCTTCAAGCCATGTTTATGTCATGGTTTCTGTCCCACCTACCTTAAGAGCTGCATAGATTTCATCAATTGTTTTCTACAGTGCTGGAAATTAAACCCAAGATCTACACACCAGGCTAAATCACTACTTCTTTTTTTTTAATCTTGACCTAGTTGCTCACTAAGCCACTAAGTTGTCCAGGCTGGGCTCAAGCTGATGATCCTCCTGCTTCAACTTGCCGAAGTGCTGGGAGTACAAACGTGCACTGCCATGCTGAGTTTACTAGTTTTTACTAAGACAGTTTAAGGATTTTTTTTTTCTCCGAATGCCTTCAGGGCAGGTTTGGCTGGCTGGAGTTGTGGCGATCGAACCTCAGCAACCTGAGCCTGACTGCTTTGTCGAAGCAGCCACTTAAAGAACTGAGCTAAGGGGCAGGCCCCCTACTAAGACAGTTTAAAATGATTCTTGACTCTCCTTACTGCCCACTGCACCACTAGCAGATTTTGTTTCTTTCCAGTTGTAATTATTCTTGTTACCTGCATTTCACACTGCAGGCTTCACATGATATAAATGATCTCATAATTAGCATCGTAAAACCAAAAAGGAGGGGCTGGTGAGATGGCTCCGTGGTCTAAAGCACCTACTTAGAACAAGCTTAACAAAGCACAGGGACCGCGGTTCAATCCCCCAGCACCACATGTCAGCCAGCCCCGCCCCCTGGTGGGCTGAGCTGGACACACACACACACACACACACACACACACACACACACAAATAAATAAAATTAAAAATAAAAAAAATTTTAAAAAACCAAAAAGGAGACAAATTTTCATAGAAAAGAATGAGAAGATTATTGCAGAAAACAATGTTTTTTACTCTTAGTGGGTTTTTGGAGGTGGATGTTTTTACTTTATATTTTGGAATTTTCAACATATACGTAGTAAACAGAATAATACAATGAGCCCTATTATATCTGTATGACTAGTTTCATCTAATATAGGCATTCTGTCAGTCTGACATCTCTACCGCCTCATTCTCAATAACATTTTGTATTTTAATTTTGTATTATAGTTCTATTTTGCAGTTTTCCCTATTGAAACAAGCAAGTAACGACCACTTTCTTCTTTTAATGTATTTGGTTGTTGCATGGTCTCACTATGCAGCTCAGACTCATGGTGATTCTCCTGCTTGCAGCCTCCCCAGCGTTAACCCCTATGCTGGGATTCTGTGGCCAGCTCAGCTCTCCCTGAGGGCCGGGCTGGAGCAGCATGTGCTGCTGGGGATCGACCGTGGTCCCTGTGCTTGTCTAAGAAGGTGTTTTAGTTTGCTAAGCTATCTCACCGGCCCATAACGATACCACTTTAACATATGATAAATGTAGGTGAAATATGTATCTCTTTTAAGATGCAGGGAATTTCTTTCACCACTGAAATTCTCTTTTGACATTTCCCTGTCACTTCTTTTTTCTTGTCTTTTTGGTGGTACCAGGGATCAAACTCAAGACCTTGTGCTTGCCAAGGAAGCACTTATTCCACTGAGTTATCTCCCCAACCCCACTTCTAAGAACAACGTATGAATGGAATGTTGCGCTGTGCAGTCCTTTGTGTCTGACCCCCTTTTCTCATTCCATTATCTGAGCTTTATGTGGATGGTGGCATGTATGAATAATTTATTTCTTCAACACCAGAAAAAAAAAATCATTCAATCATATAATATCATAGATCTCTGAGGTGGCTCTTGGTTTTGTCCACTCTCACATTGAATAAGGTTAGGCTGGCCAGATAACTCAGTGGATTAAAGCTTAGGCAAAGCACAAGGAGCAGGATTCCATCCCTGGCATGCTGTGTTGGCCCCAGCCCTGGGGTGCGCTGAGACAACGACTGACACTGGGCGTGGAGGTGCGTGCCTGTAATCCCTGAGCTTGGGAGGCTGAAAACAGGAGAATCACTATGAGTCTGCCCTGTGCAGTGAGGCCCTGTAGATCCTGTACTAAATGCATTTTTTTAAAAAAGCAAAACACTAGCCCACATTGTGGTACTGAGGAAATTTCAGTGATTTCGGAGCCGAGGTTAGTAAACACACTGCAGCCTCCCCATTGTTTTCTTATGGATCACTCCTTTTAGAAAAAACAGAGACAATGTTGTGAGGACGCAGACGCATCCAGCAGAAAGAAGCAAAACTGAGCCAGAGAAAGCATCACGGGAAGTCAGCCCCCAACCTCTACAACGCCTGCTTAGCCAGAATCTTGACCACAAGCTCATGAGGATTCCATCCAGAAGCACGCAGTTCAGGCTGCTTCTGAGCTCCTAACCAATAGAAATTGCATAAGAAAGCTGTGGTTTTCCTTTCCTACAGGGTCTTCAAAGGAATGTTAGACAAATGCTGGCTTACAGAGCAAGTTGGGAAATGTTCGTTCTGCTTCTAGTTTCTGTAACAGATTTATAAGGAACTGGAATCTTTTGTTTCTCAGTTCCTGGTAAAAGGCACCCGTGAAACTATCTGACCCTGGTTCTTTCAATTTTGGAAGGTTATTATTGATTCAATTTTTTTTTTTTTTTTTTTACTAGATAAGCCTGTTCGGGTTATCTATTTTTGCCTTGCGTGAATAGTCTTCGATTGTATCCTTCAAGAAATTGATTTATTTAATCTAAATTATAAACTCTGTGACAATAGAGTTATTCACACTTCTTTGTTATCATTTTGACATCCATGTAATTGGTAATGATTTTTCTTCTTCCTTTCTGATGTTATTGTTTGATTCTTCTTTTGTGTGTAGGGGGGGTGGCTGTTTTAGTGCAGGGTCTACAGGGTCTCACTAAGTGGATGGGATTCATAGTTGATTTTCTGCTTTCAGCCTCCCAAGAGCTGGGATGACAGGTGTGCGGGCCAACATACCCAGTCTTAATTGCCTTCTCTGTGTGCCCCCGGGGACTAGAACCCCAGCCAGCCATTGCATCTGCCTAAGCAGGCACTTTAATCCACTGAGCTATTTGGCCGGCCCTTATGGTTTGTTTCTTTGTTGTGCTTTCTCCTCTCTCACCAGCCCTCCAACCTCTCTCCCTTCCTGCCTTCTTTCTTTGTTTGGGAATCTATCAACACCTGGCTAGGGGCTTAGAACTAACTTTTGGTTTTGTTGATCGTCTTTATCATTTTCTTTCTTTCTTTCCTTTTTTTTTGCTTCATTGATTTCATTCCTTCTGTAATTTTTAGGGGCTTGGGAGATGGCTCAGTGGAATAAGCGCTTCCCTGGCAAGCGCAAGGGCCTGAGTTCAATCCCCAGTTCTGCAAACAAAAACAAAAACAAAAACAAAAAAAAGTGGTAGGATTTCTTTAAATTTAATTGATTTTTTTCCTCCTGGTTTTTAGAGTGCAATTTTAGATTTTTCACATCTCTCTACAATGTATTCCCCTCCAAATACTGCTTTCACTAAAACTCATAGTTTTGAGAGGGTAGGGTTTCTTTTCTATTAAGTTAAAAATATTTTAAGGTTCTTTTGAGGGCTGGTCAAATAGCTCAGCAGATTAAAGAGCCTGCAAGTAGGCACAGGGGCCAGGGGGTTTGATCCCTGGGCCTACCGTGCCGGCCCCACCCCCTGAGACTGCAATTGAGACTGGGCATGGTGGTACATGCCTGTAATCCCAGCTCTTGGGAGGCTGTGAAGAGAAGAATCACTACAAGTCCAATCTAGTAGTGAAACCCTGAACACCCCATAGACCCTTCCCTAAAATACAGAAAAAATAAATAAATAAAGTTCTTTTGAGACTTTTTGGATGTATGTACTATTTAGAAGTAGTTCCAAGTATTTGGAAATTTTCTAAATGTCTTTCTTTTTCTTTAATTTTTTAAAATCTTTTATTTGACACAGGGTCTTGCTACTTGGCTCCAACTCATAATGATCCTCCCGTCTCACCCTCCCCAGCACTGGGATTACAAGCATGTGCCACCACTCCCAGTTTCAGTGGCTGGTATAGATTGCAGTACATGGGATTGAACCTGGGTCCTTGTGCTTGCCTTGCAGGTGCTTAGACAGCGGAGCTATCTCCCCAGCCCCTAAATGTCTTTCTGTTATTGATTTCTAGCTTGATTCTGTTATTGATCTCTACCTTCTATAGTCTAAAAGCACATTCTGAATTGCTATCAGTTCTTTTAAATGTAAATTGTGTTTTATTTCCTAGAATGTGGTCTATTTCAGATAGTATTCCATACAAGCTAAAGAAGAATCTGTATTCTGGCCAGATGTGGTGATGCATGTTTGTAATCCCAGCTCTCTGAGAAGCCAAGGCAAGAGGATTGGCCACAAGTTCAAGCCCAGCCTCAGCAACTTAGTGACTCAGCAAGACTCTATCTCAAAATACAAAATAAAAAGGAGTAGGAATGTACCTCAGGATGCATGCCTTGTCTTCCACTTCTAGTACTGAAAAATAAAAAGAATTTGTATTGTTGAATGATAATGTCAATTGAATAGAGTTGATTAATGGTGTTATTATTCAGTTCAACAATTTCCTCAATGATTTCCTGCCTTTCTATCAGAACTACCAGTTACTGGTAGTGAAGTATTGGGTGGGCAAGATAGCTCAGTGGACTAAGCACCTATTTAGGCAAGTGCAGGGACTGGGGTTCAATCCCTGGCACCACATGCCTTGCCAGCCACATCCTTGGGCACTCTGAGCCAGCCACTGACTCCAGGCGTGGTCACGCCCACCTGTAATCCTAGCATTAGGAGGTCTGAAAACAGGAGGATCACTGTGAGTGCAAGCTGTATAGTGAGACTCTGTACCAAACACATAGACAGAGAGAGAGAGAGAGAGAGAGAGAGAGAGAGAGAGAGAGAGAGAGATGTTGAAATCTCCCAGCTGTACTATTAGATTTGTCTGTTTGTCTCTGTACTTCTGTTTTGACCTCAAACTCACTGGTTCTTCCCTCAGCTATGTCCAGTCTGCTGATAAGCCTATAAATAGCTCTCTTCATTTGTGTTACCTTTT
>NW_004524623.1:8823085-8824236 GCF_000260255.1 Octodon degus
AATTTTTTGTTGAGCAAATGAAATAATGTTAAACCTCATGTTTATCTGGCTAAGACACAAGCTATTAACTATTCTTTGTGATGTTTTCCTGGTTCCTTTCTTGTTGCTGACACACAATACCCAACACCCACAAGTTAAAGGAGGAAAGCTTGATTTTCCCTTACAGGCTGCATAGGTTTCAAGCCATAGCCAGCTGGCTCCAAAGCAGAACAGCATGGCTGCGTAGAAACAGTCCATTCCATGGCAAGCAGGAGGCAGCAAGACACAGAGTTGAGCCTCTCTTTCCCTTTTATTCCATTCGGGCTGCAAAGTCATTGGCTGGTGCCATCCATATCTAGTGTGGACCTTCACCTCATCCATAACCATCCATACCCAGGCCTATGCTAACCCAGTCAGAGGACTAATCTATTACCACACATCCTTAATCCATATTCATATACCTTATATCCATCCACCTCCCAAAAGCCCCACCCATGAGCACCTAATACTTTGTATGACATAAATACAAGCCATAACATATGTCCAAGGCTAAAATGTCCTCTAGTATCCTTGTTTTTATCTTCTATTTGCTTGTTTACAGTAAGAATTTAAGAATAAAGTCTGAGACTTATAGTTCTTCTAGCTATGTCTCTATTAGTGGACAGAAACCCTATTGATGTGGTGGTAAAGTACTGGGGGGAATATTCTATGATGCTAGAGTTAGATAGCCATCTTTTAGTGCATGATTTAGCTATTTTGCTTTCCTCTTTTGTCCTCCAGGTAAAGCCTACTAAGGAGAACAGGCGGTTCTGGTCCTATTTCAGAATGGCTGCAATTCCTCCCTGCATGGTCATTACAGTGAGAGCTTGGTATAGCTCAATGTAAATTTAGGGAAGGTGGATGATCCCTCAGTCTTGAGTCCCTTAAGAGTTTTTAATTTTATTTATTTTTTATTTTTTGTATTTTAGTAAGGGTCTACATGGTCTCACTGCATAGATCAGACTCATAATGATCCACCTGTGTTCAGCCTCCTGAGAGCTGGGATTACAGGTGCGTTACCACATCCAGTCTCAATTGCTGTCTCAGCGTGGATCAAGCCATGGCTGCCTGCTTTTTATCCACTGTTTTAATCCACTGAGCTATTAGCAGTTTTTAATTTAATTTAGTTTTTT
>NW_004524623.1:8826161-8829227 GCF_000260255.1 Octodon degus
CATGAACTGTGTGACAAGGAGGCTAAAATTCTTAACCGGATAGTAATACCTCTTTTCACTAAGAGGCTTAGGATTCAAGTATGTAAACCCCTTGGCATTGTATAGAAATCCAGTCCCATGAGTGGAGATAGCTTTACTATGAGTTGACGGCACACTTTGTTGAGGAACTAGGCATGCTCCAAAGAGTAATCTAATCTAGAGTAAGCATAACAACCTCTCCAAATAATTAATCAGAACCTTCATGTACTCACCTCCATTTTCATTTGAAAATTAAAACTCAGTTCAGTTTCTAATGTCTTCTGTATTAGTGTGTTTTATGGTTGCTAATAACATAATGCCACAGGGATCGGGGAGATGGCTCAGTGAAATAAGCTCTTCCCTGGCAAGCGCAAGGGCCTGAGTTCAATACCCGGTTCTGCCAAAAAACAAAAACAAAAACAAAAAACAAAAAACAAAAAACATAATGCCACAAACCAGGTAAATCATAAGTAAAAGAGGTTTATTTTGGCTCACATCTCAAGAAGTCCCAAATTTGAGGGGCCACATCCAGGCTTTTTGCTTGTGAGGTCCCCAGACAGTGCAGGGTACTACCTAGAGAGAAGCAGGAAAGATTGTGTGTACCTGTGTCTATTATGGCCTTTCTCCTTACAAAGCCACCAGGATCATTTCGTGACGCTCTACCCTATAACATTATCTAGCTATAATCATCTCAGAAAGATTACTCCTCAAACACTAAAAGGTGGAATTCAACTTCCACCCTCTTAATGATACCTTATGATGGGAATTAAATTTTAATGCTAGAAGCCTTGGGAGACACACGCAAATCATATGAACGTTCATTTTACAGGATTGTAAGTCAGAATTATATTTTTGAATGATGACTGCATTAAACCTACATTCATTCATGTATCTGTGTTAATTTCTTGGTTCTCTTTTCATGTTAGATTTTTTTTTTAATGTAGTTGGTTGCTAGAGGGTCTCACTATGCAACTCAGACTCATAGTGATTCTCCTGTTTTCAGCCTCCCCAGCCCTGGGACTACAGGCGTGCACCAGTAGGCCAGGATTCTGGCTGGTTCAGGCCACTGTAGGGGTGAAGCTGGTGTAGCATGTGTTGCTGGGGACTGAACCACAGTCCCTGCACTTGCCTAAGCTTGCCTAAGCAGGCTCTTTAGTCTGCTGAGCTATCTTGCTGGCCTCTCTTGGTTCTCTTTTGTATCTGAGGTTGCTAGAAATTTCACTGGTCTGAGAAATGAAGAAAATGAGCCTTGGGTCTAATTCTGTAATTTATTAATAAAATGATTTTTGAACACCTAAATTCTCAGATGTCAGTTACTTCATGAGTTCCACAATATGAATCAGATAGTTGAAAATTCTTTTTAAAATGAAATTTCAGGGGCTGGTGAAATGTCTCAGTGGTCTAAAGCACCTACTTAGGGCTGGTGAGATGGCTCAGTGGTCTAAAGCACCTACCTAGAACAAGCTAAGCAAAGCACAGAGACCATGATGCGATTCAACCCCCAGCACCACATGCCAGCCAGCCCCGCCCCCTGGTGGGCTGAGCTGGCCACACACACACACACACACACACATAATAAAATGAAATGAAATTTCAAACTTTTAATCACTAAGCAAAATCAAGAACTAAGAACTTCCCATTTAGTCATTTATCAAGTAGTTTTTCATGAACTGTAGGGCATAATGATGGTATTAGGATGAGGCACTGAGATAAGAAGTAGAAAAAAATAAAGATTAAAGTATAAAGGAGAATTAGGCAACAAGCTGCTAATCTCACAAGCAAATACATAACCAAGCCACCACTAAATATTATGATAGCTTTCATGAAGGAAACTGAGGTGTTGGTGGATGATTACAGTGGAGGAAACCTGACGGGGGTGGTGATGCCAGCCATTGGACACAGGCCTCAAACATGGTCACATCTGCCCTGCCACGTTGCCAGCTCTGAGGACATTGATTTTACTGAAGGGTTAAAGAATACTTTTCTGAAATGATAGAGAGAAGCAGCAAGTGCAGGTTGAGGTGGAGGGTAGGGAGCAGAGGGCTTTCCAGCAGGGACAAAGCCACAACCAGAAGAAAATCCCAGAGGCAAGAAAGGGCTTGGCAACTTTATGGAAGGGAAAGGTGACTGTCATGGCCAGAACCTCAGGAGCAGAGAGGGTGAGATGAAGAAACAGAAGGCACAGGCAGGCAGGGGCTGGACTCCCCAGCAGCCTTGCCTTGTCAGAAGGTTCACTTCAATCTTAGGGTCAAAGGAAATCACTGAAAGCTTTTCTAGATCTCCTGGAATTTAAAATTTAGCTCTACTCTGAAACCTTTTCAAGGTTTGCATTTTATACCTCAAAAGGACTTGTGTGGGCCAGGAAGGTGGCTCAGGAGAATAAGCGCTTGCCTGGCAAGAGCAAGGGCCTGAGTTCAATCCCCAGTACTGCAAAAAAAAAAAAAAAAAAGGACTTGTGTGAGGAAATTAAATTGCAGTGACTAATGCAAGAATAGATCAACAGGGCCGGGGAGATAGCACAGTAGAATAAGCACTTGTCTGGCAAGCTCAAGGGCCTGAGTTCAATCCCAGGTTCCACCAAAAAAAAAAAAAAAAAGAATAGATCAATAGGCAAATACTAATTCTGGAGGGGACAAGGAGTAAAGCAGTGGTTCTCAATGCTGATTACAGGGTGGCATCAATGGAGGAGCTTAAAGACCCCTCCTGCGGTGGTCCCTCCTTTGAGAGATTTGCTCTCACTGACCTAGAATAAAAGAAAATCTCTCAAGGCACCTCAGCAATTTAAGAAACAAACATCTAGCCAGGATTGAGAACTATTAGGAGCTAAAGCTAAAAGTTGTAACTGTTTTTGATCTACCACATACACACCCATTTTCAGAGAGAATTTTTATTTATTTTTTATTTTTTATTTTTTGGCAGAACTGGTGGTTGAACTCAGACCCTTGACACTTGCCAGGCAAGCGCTTATTCTACTGAGGCATCTCCCCAACCCCTCAGAAAGAATTTTTAAAACAACCCAGGGGCCGGGGAGATGGCTCAGTAGGATAA
>NW_004524623.1:8830122-8833011 GCF_000260255.1 Octodon degus
ATATATATTGACCCTTGTGTTCAGGAGCATGATTGGGTGTTCATGCTGTGTGCACAAGATGTCGCTTCTTCCCTCAAATTTGTTATGTTGTCAGCACATTACAACAAAAGAGAAATTCAAGGGCCTGCCAAATAGCTCAGCAGCTCAGGTTCGATCCCCAGGCTTGGCCTGCTAACCTCACCCCCAGGGCATGCTGAGACGGCAATTGAGACTGGGTATCATGGTGCATGCCTGTAATCCCACCTCTTGGGAGACTGTAAACAGGCGGATCACTACGTGTCGGATCTAGTAGTGAGACCCTGAACACCTTGTAGACCCTTCCCTAAAATAAAAAAAGAAAAAAAAAATTCAAATGGTATAAGGTTATTAGAAATATAAAAATGAGGGCTGGCGAGATAGCTCAGTTAATTAAGAACCTGCTTTGGCAAGAGCAGGGGCCAGGGTTCAATCCCCAGTCCCACTCCTGGGCATGCCTGCAACCGACTCTAGGCACATGCCTATAATCCCAGCGCTGGGGAGGCTGAAAGCGAGAAGATCAGTACAAGTCTGAGCTGCATAGTGAGACCCTGTACCAAATACATAAACGAAAAAAAAAATTAAAAAAGAAAGAAATATAAAAATGATTAATCCTCTACTAAATATGTGGATAGACAAATTGAAAAAAATGATCACTGTCATGGCTCAGCAGGGCTTCCTAGAACACCCTGTTCTTCCTTCCTCTCTCCTCTAGAAGCAAGACATCCTTTTAAGCTTTAACACTGAGGCATTTGTCCCAGAGCAGGCTTTCTTTGGTGACCCTCAGCTGTAGTATCAGTGGGCATAAATGTGGGTGGGACTCCATCTGCCCAGGAAGCTTTCTCACCCTAGAAAACCAGTTCACTGTGGCTAAGGGCTTCCTCGGCCCCTTGCTGCCTGCCTGCAAGCGCTAAGTCCATTTCTTTTGGGGATTGAACTCAGGCCCTTGTGCTTGCCAGGCAAGCCCTTATTCTACTGAGCCATCTCCCCACCCCCGCTAAGTCCATTTCTCACCACGTTTGCAGCACACTGGTGTATTCTGGCCTGCTGGAGTCAGGAGACGTGAAAGTACAGGCCAGGACGCTGAGGGCGGAAGTGCTTGGACTCCCGCTTTTGGTGACTGATACAGTGGTGCTCCCCAGGGGAGGCCTCCTCTGGAGTTGATTATCAGGGGTTTATTAAAATTGGTGGGCCAGGACCGGGAGATAGCTCAGTAGAATACGCATAGCCTGGCAAGCACAAGGTCTTGAGTTTAATCCCCAGTACCACAGGAAAAAAAAAAAAAATCTGTGGGCCAGAGGCAGACAATCTTTTTCTCCCCAACACTCCACAGATGAGTTTTCTGACTACAAGATTTTTTCAGAGGAAAAGAAACGTGGACCATGAAATAGGGATAGGGTGCGTGATCCCCCGGTTATTAGGCACTTATGTGACCACCCCTCCCTGGGTTCTCTGTCCCAGGGTCTTCAGATGGACTCTGAGGGGTGGGGAACAGAGGCTCAATCCCCACAAGGTCCCTGGGCATCTGAGAGGGAGCCAGCACGTACAGTGTTTGTCCTCACCAAAAGAGGAATTTATGATCAAAGGACTTGATGTGGGGGACAAAAACACAAAAGGTTGTGCTATTTTGTGTCCTTCGTATACTTTATGAAAGCAGACAGAACACTTTGCTGTTCTAAAGGGAATAGTCAGAGGGTTGGGAGAAAGATATAGCTCAGCGGTGTAGCGCCTGCCTAGCAAGCGTGAAGTTCTGGGTTTGATTCCCATAGCCAATAAATAAATTAATTAATTAATTAAAAATTAAAGGAATGGTCCAGTTATGGATGGGACCAAAGTCTTCAGATCTGCCCAGAAGGCTGATGACCTTTTACTTCCATCAAGATAAAAGAGGCACTCAGTGGAATAAGCGCTTCCCTGGCAAGCGCAAGGGCCTGAGTTCAATCCCCGATTCTGCAAAAAAAAAAAGATAAAAGGGGAAAGATTGAAACAATGGTACTAATAAATTGGGGGGATACGTGGTAACCTATGGCGGGTATCTGCTTGTAAAGCTTATCTTCCTGGGCGTGCGGCCCTTGGGTGGCTGTGGTTTCCACCACTAGGTAAATTACAGGTATTGACACCTTGGCTGTTTGTGGCACAGAGATTACCTCTGGCTGAGAGACTGTGCTCCTCACAGCTAAGAAGTCAGGCCCCAGCAGTGGCCTGTGTCTGTTCCTAAACTTCTGAGCTCCTTAGACTCCAATCAGTTACTCAGCAAAAACAGTACTGCATTCCAAATGGTGAAGGAGTCATTCCCGAGTTTATGCAGAACACTATTGAAACATGGTATCACTTACCCTGTCACCAAGTCATAGTCTGATTTAGCTAGCCAAAAACAACTTTGAGGAAACTGAGGGTGTAGCTCGGTGATAGAAGTGAATGCTTAGCTCGTGAAGTCTTGGGTTCAATTAATAGAACACACACACACACAGATACACACACACACACCCCAACCCTTCAAAGTGTGGAAACTAACAATGGAATATAACAGGCTGAATGCCAAGGCTGCTTTGGCGGGAACAAACTAAAGATCATCTCAGATATAGTCAGGGAGAAAGTCTTAACAGCACCCACCTACAAATGAAAAGGACACCCAATGGTGGGTCAACCTCTGTGTCACCAGAGACCTCACGGGCCCCATCCTAGTGTTCTTTTGGATCCCGCCATTAGAAAGATCAGCAAAGCTTCAACTTTGAATGGAGCACGTGGTAACAGCAGACTGTATAAGCTGCAGCGAGGGGGCCTGGCCTTAGCTCAGTTGTTTAAGTGGCTGCTTCCACAAAGCTGTCAGCCTCAGGTTGCTGTAGTTCGATCCCCACAACGCTCCAGCCAGCC
>NW_004524623.1:8833111-8843426 GCF_000260255.1 Octodon degus
AGTGGCTGCTTCCACAAAGCTGTCAGCCTCAGGTTCCTGGAGTTCGAACCTCACAACTCTCCCGCTGGCCAAAAGTGCCCTGAAGGCATTCGAGGCAGGAAAAAAAAAAAAAGAAAAAAAACCTTATAAGCTGCAGTGAACCACGGTCCGGTAACTGCCTGCAAAACCTTTAGAGTCTGCTAGCCTGACAAATCCCAGCTGTCTAGGACGTCATGTGTGCCTACTGGGGTCTGAGGCAGCAGAACACTGCCATGCAGTGTGTTAGCCACACACAGAAGTTGCCTGGAGCAGCCATCAGACACAGTATATGTCCTTCGAATGGCAGCTGCCGGCTTGCGATTGAGACTGAGCATCGCCGGCTAGAGCTCCACATGCAACACTGCAGCGTGAACCGCTTATTTTCATGCGCTCACAGGCCTCACCAAGAAAACTGGATGGGCTCCGCAGAGCTCAGCGAGCCTGTGGAAATGATGCGCTCAAGACTGAGCTCAGCCAGGAGCGAGCGGGTAGCCTATGGGAAGGGGAAGGCACTGAGCAGCGCACGGGGGTGCTCTGGCTCTGTCCATGCCACCACGGGAGGCCCAAGATTCAGGGCTGTCTGCTGACCATGGGCCAGGTTCACCAATGGCCCCGTAAACTACAAACAGATGGGGGTCCGCTGGGCTGCAGCTGCCATCTGGCCGCTGTCTGACCACCTTTCATTGAGACTAAATGTCCATTCTGCCCAGTGGCCCAAACAAGAGGTGGTGGTGATGGCTGTGTCGTCCACCCTTGCCACCATACCCTGATACATTTTCACTGGGGATGGGACGTGGGCTAAACAGCCTAGCCATCTGGTCAGGAGAATGGCAACTAGACTGTGAAAGCACTCCTGTGCGGGGACAGCAACTATGGTAATAGCTTGCTTGCTGCCAAGCAAAGACAAAATCTATGTCATTCATGCAGATGTGGGGACTATGATGACTGGCCTCGGAAGGAACTGATGCCATGTTTTTTGGATACCCCCTGATGTTTTACTCTGACCCAAACACATCCTGCTCCAGCAGCACAAGAAGCGGATTATCACGGGACATGGTGGATGGTCCTTGGGTATTTCCCACACCCACGGGAAATAGCTGAAGCAGAAAATCACTCAGAAGGGCCCGAAGACAGCTTTGTAGCACAGTGCTGCCCCTCCCCCTTCTGATCAGCACAGCGTGGAGCGAGCACTCCAACCCAGCACAAGGGTAACGCGGCACTGCTGCAAGTATTGGGAAACAGATGTGCGGGGGTGGAGGCGGACCAGGCAGCTGTCCAACTGGGCTGCACCTATCATATCCTAAACTCTGTGCTTCCAACTTTCTTTTTCCTTTCAGAGTACCTGTATTAAGGAGAATTTGTGGTAGGAACTACTACAGTACTCCACTCAGAAAAATGCACTAATCCGGAAGCAATACTTGCCTGGGTGCCTCCCTCCTACAGAATTCCACAAGGCTTGTGTGCTAATTTGTCTCATTTGTACTACTAGTGTCTCTGTTTTGGTTGACAAGAAAGTTTTATCCTTTTATTTGTTTGTTCCTTCCTTCTAAGATTCTTTTTGCCTGTGACTCGCTCTCTGAGTAATAGTTGGCCATTCTTTTACGATCACAATATATGGTATATTGTGAAAATTTTGTTTTATTTTTCATAGAATTAAAAAAGTGCTGGAACCAGGGAGATGGCTCAGTGGAATAAGTGCTTCTCTGGCAAGCACAAGGGCCTGAGTTCAATTCCCAGTTCTGCAAAAAATAAATTAAATAAATAATATTAAAAAATTTTAAAAGAGTGGAGTGATTTTTATATTTTTCTCTATGGATATCTACTTGTGTTATGCTAAAATAGAAATAATTTTTAAAAAGAATCCCACATGGGTGGATAATGTTTTCAAGCATGTGAAAATAGTACATGATATGACCTTTCTGTACTTGGTGACTGAAACAAGATGGTACCCACAAGATAGAAACTGACAGGCTGATTAGGTACATTGACTCAGTTCAGTATCAACACCTGGGACCCAGGACAGATAGTAGGGGTGGGTTCTAACCCATCCATATGTTCCATTTGTAGGTCTCTATTAGCAGAGGCCTGGAAGAGGAGCACCTTTATTAGACACTGTCAAATTGTGTCTACCTCAGAAAACTACATCATAGATTTTCCATCCGAGACCTGATTCTGTCACTTGCCTGAACGACCTCTTTATCCTGCCACTGGCCAACTATGCCAGTGTGCCTAACACCGTGAATCTATGGCTACTTTTGTCCCTTGCTGGTGTCTGTAATTAATAAATCCATTTCATACAAGTTGTTGCGTGTTAGTGTGTTCTCTCATGAGACGTCTACAGTTGGTAACACAGTGGCCAACACAGTGGCCTGGGCTGCAGTGAGTGAAAGCATTCAGACTTCTGTCCTGGTGGCTGGCATGGTGGTGATCCTTGCCATCCTCCATACAGTGGGCGGTCTCCATTGCAACTGTTATTAGTGAGCCTGCTTCACAGTAGAATGTGAACATTCAAGGGGACCTAGGGAGGGCTCTGGGGGGAAAGAAGAGGAAACCTGGATAGAAAACATCTATCTTAGAGAATACAAAATCATGTACACACTTTTGGTAGAAATACAGAAAAGACCATTTGGGCTGTTCTCAAATGGAAGTGAAGAACACATTATTGGAAACTAGAGGAAAGGTGATCTTCATTGTAAAGTGGCAAAGATTTGAGTTGTGCGCCATCACTTTATGGAAAGTAGCATTTGCCAGCAAAGAAAATGCCATATGTAGCTGAAGAGCTCCGTAAGCATGGTCTTGAAGGAACAGGTTGGCTTTATCCTAAGTGCATATAATAAAAAGTGAGAAGAGAGATAATTGATGAAGGGATTTTTCAACAAAAGGGGAAACACTTAAAATATTTGAAATACTCTTTACCTGTTTGTATTGTAAAAAAAAAAAAAAAAAATGAGGTGTATACTACAGAGAATACCAAGAATATGGTTCTATTATCACAAAGTAAAGAATAAATGATATGATAGAAGCAAAAATACAACCAATTTGAATTTAGAAGCTTTAATAGATACAATATGACAAGTGAAGTAACTGGTATAAAAACTTAACAAGATGGAGGCTTGTGGGTGAGCTCAGTTGTTTAAAATGCTTGCTTGGGCCAATTCAGCCAGGCTCAGGGGACCGCAGTTCAATCCCCAGCTCCACAAGCCACACCAGACACACCCTTAAGGCAGCCTAAACTAAGCAAAAAAAAAAAAAAAAAAAAAAAGGACAAGAAAATTTAAATGATCTCTTTCTGCTGGTGACATTATACACCAATAAAATACTAGTAAAATTGATAAATTTTAAGGTGATTGTATAATAAAATGCAATAATAAATTAAACAGTCTTGAGGCCAGGGAGATAGCTCAGTAGAATAAGCGCTTGCCTGGCAAGCACAAAGGCCTGAGTTCAATCCCCAGTTCCACCAAAGAAAAAAAACAAAAACAAACAAAACAAAACAAAACAAAACAAAACAAAACAAAACAACAAGAACAAAAAAATCAATGTACACTTTTAGATACATTTGACACGCTGAAGTATATATTTTTTTCTCTTTTTCCTATTGTCTATCTTTTCTTTTTCTTTTTTTTTTTTTGTCTATCTTTTCTTTTATACTCTATTTACCTAGTAGGTTTCTCATGTAAGAGAAACCATGTGATATATAAGCTTCTATGTCTGAGTTACTTCACTTAACATGGTTTCAAAGTGCATGCATTTTTCCTACAAATGACTAGAGTTAATCCTTCCTTATGGAAGATAATATTGCAGTGTGTACAAATAGTACGTTTTCTTTATCGGTTGATGGGCTGCTTCCATGATTTAGCTGTTATGAACTACATATCACTGTAATTTACTATCTTTTTTCTTGTGGAACTGGGGATTGAACTCAGGCCCTTGTGCTTGCCAGGGAAGCGCTTTTTCTACTGAGCCATCTCCCCGGTCCTATAATTTACTATCTTTAACTCTTTTGGGAAGACCCCTAGAAGGGGAACAGCTGGGTCAAATGGAAGTTTGTTTTTCATCTTTTGAGAAATCTCCATACTGATTTCCACAGTGGATGTACCAATTTTTACTCCCACCAACAAAAAACCAGGTTGCTATTTTCCTGCAGCCTCTCCAGCTTTTATCTTGTTTGATTTCCTGATGATAGTCAGTTTTACCAGAATGGCCTGGAATCTCAGTGTGCTTTTACTTTCATGGCCAGCAAAGTCGAACATATTTTCCTGTAGCATTTATTATACCTTTGTACTTGTTAATCTAAGAAGTTTCCTTCCATTTTAAAAGCTTATTTACTCATTTACTGGGTCTTTAAATTTGGGGAGTCTAAATTTTTTTAGTTCTTTGTATATATTAAAATCTGAGGCCAGGGGTATAGCTCAGTGGCATAGTGCCTGTGTGGCAAGTGCAAGGTTCTGAGTTCAGTTCCCAGGACCAAAAAAAAAAAAAAAAATAAATTAGCCCTTTCTCTGAGGAGTAGCTGGCAAAAAATATTTTCCATTCCACAGATTGTCTGTTCACACTTTTGGACTTTTCCTTTGCTCTGAAGAAGCTTCTCCTTTTGATGTGATTCCCATTTGTTGATTCTTGCTATTATTTCTTGGGTAACCAAAGTTCAGTTCCAGAAGTCCTTGCCTACACCCACATCCTCAAGAGGTTTTTTTCCTACTTTCTCTTTCATCAGATTGAGACTTTCTGTTTTAATATCTAGATCTTTGAACCATTTTTTTTTTGTTGTTGTTGTTTCGTTCATCAGGAGAGATCCGGTCTAGGTTCTTGTGGAGGTGGAGAGCCGGCTTCCCCACCACCCTCTATGAAAGAAGCTGTCTTTCCCCAGCAAAAGTGTGTGGCCCCTTTGTCATCATGAGGAAGCTGAGTGTGGCTGCAGGTGCTTATGCACACTCTGTGCTTTTCCATTGACCCCCAAGTCTGTGTTTGTGCCAACAGCATGCTGTTTTTAATGGCTTCACTTTGTAGTACACCTTGAAGACCAGGACTATGATGCCCGCTGCCATGCCCTTGTGGACCCAGGCTGCTTTTGCTATTCTAGGTCTCTTTGGTTCCCCTAGAATTTAAGCATTGATGCCTCTAGTTCTCTGAGAAATTATTTGGATTGAGGTAGCTCTATATAAATCTTTTGGAAAGATGGTCATTTTAACTGTAATTGTTTCTGGCTATCCAGGAGCACAGACCATCTTTCCTTTTTCTGAGTCCTCTCTGAGCCAGCTTTTCAGAGTCTTGTAGTTTTCACTGCAGAGTTCTCTCACTTCCTTGCTTAGGTTAATTCCTAAGGATTTCACTTTTGGATGCTATTGTGAAATTATTTCTCCAATTTTCCCTCAGTGAATTAATTATTGGTGTTCATAAATGTGGCCCCTTGCACTTGCCAGGCAAGCACTTATTCTACTGAGCCATCTCCCTGGCCCCTCTTCGGAGTCTTCTATATACAGAATCATGTCATCTGAAAATAATGAGGTTTTTTTTATTACTCCCTCAATTCTTTTGGCTGATATTGAATTATTTTTTTTTTTTAAAGACCTCTTTTTTTTTTTTTTTTTTTTTTTTTTTTGCAGAACCGGGGATTGAACTCAGGCCCCTGCGCTTGCCAGGGAAGCACTTATTCCACTGAGCCATCTCCCCGGCCCCTTTGATATTGAATTATTTACAATTTATTTTTAGTTTTATTTTTTGCGGAACCGGGGATTGAACTCAGGCCCTTGCACTTGCCAGGGAAGCACTTATTCTACTGAGCCACCCCCCCAGCCCCTATTTACAATTTTTATATGTTTCTAGTCCAGCTTTCATAGTTCACACCTTTGAATTTATCTCTTTCATTAAATTTTCTATTTTGTTGAAGGGTATCAGTAGTTTTCTGGATTTTCACAGAATCTGTTGTGATTTCTCCTCTTTCCTTTCTAATTGCATGGATATGTGTCTTTTCTTTCCTTGTTTTGATAAGATTGATAAAGGATTTATTTTGTTTATTCTTTCAAAAGAACCAACTCATTAATTGATTCTTATACTGCTTTTGTATTGTGAAATGCATTAATTTCTGTCCTAAGCTTTACTTTTCTTCATTGTACATACTTGATTTGGATTTGGACTTTTTTTGTTTTTCTAGGGCTTTGTGGTTCATAATTAAGTTATTTGAGTTTTCTCTCTTTTTCTCATGTGGAAATTCATTGCTACAAATTTCCCTCTTAGAGTTGCTTTCTTTGGGCTGTCAGGTATGCTGTAGTGCCTTTATTATTTGAATGTTCCAACTGTCTAATTTGTTCCCTAATTCCATCCATGACCAATTACCTACCTTTCTTTCTTTCTTTCTTTCTTTCTTTCTTTCTTTCTTTCTTTCTTTCTTTCTTGAACCAGAATTTGAACTCAGGCCCTCACACCTGCCAGGCAAATGCTTATTCTACTGAGCTATCTCCCTGGCCCTGACCAAGTGCTTTTTCAAGAGTGTACTGCTTAATTTCCATGTGGTTGCACAGTGCTTGTGCTTTCTTTTCCACTGATTTTTAGTTTCGTTGCACTGTTATAGTAATATGTGTGGAATAGATTCAGTTATTTTGCATTCATTTAAGCCTGCTCTATGAGCTAGTATTTTGTCTGTTTTGGTAATGGTTCCACGTGCTGCTGAGAAGTGTGTGTTCAAAGAAATGCCAATACAATTGTAATAGAGGACATCAACACCTCAGTGTTAAAGATGAACAGATGAACTAGAGGTGAATTCAACAAAGAAATATCAGAGTTGATAAGTTCATTTATATGAAGATCTATTTTTTTTTTCACTTATTGGCATTATTGGCTTGCTTGGCTTTTTTATTTTTTATTTTTTATTTTTTTTAAACATTTATCTATTTGGTGTGTGTGTGTGTGTGTGTGTGTGTGTGTGTGTGGCCAGCTCAGCCCACCAAGGGGTGAGGCTGGCTGGCATGTGGTGCTGGGGGATCGAACCGCAGTCCCTGTGCTTTGACCAAGCTTGTTCCAAGTAGGTGCTTTAGACCACTGAGCCATCTCTCCAGCCCCATTGCTTGGCTTTTTTAGTTTCATAAATTTTGAAGGAAAGTTTTGCTCAATACATAGGCAGGATTGAGAGTGATATCTTTTAGAGCTTGAAACAATTCACTCCTATTCCTCTTGACCCTTAAAGTTTGTGTCAAGAAGTCAGCTGTAGGGGCTGGGGAGATGGCTCAGTGGAATAAGCTCTTCCCTGGCAAGTGCAAGGGCCTGAGTTCAATCTCTGGTTATAGGCCTGCCAAATAGCTCAGCAGATTAAATGCTCACAGGCAAGTGCAGGGACCAGGGGTTCGATCCCCAGGCCTGGCATGCTGGCCCTGGCCCCTCCTGCGGGTCATGCTGAGTCTGCAATTGAGACTGGGCATGGTGGCACACACCTGTAACCCCAGTTCTTGGGAGGCTGTAAGCAGGTGGATCACTATGAGTCCAATCTAGTAGTGAGACCCTGAACACCCTGTAGACCCTTCCCTAAAATACAAATAAATAAAGAAAAAGAAGACTGCTGTAATTCCAATGGGTTTACCTGTATGTGTTATCAGTTACCTTTCTCTAACAGCTTTTGAGAGTCTGTCCTTGGGATGGACTTCAGCTACTTTTAGTGTAATGTGGCACAGAGAAGTTTTCCTTGGATCATGGCTCTTTGGGCTTCTATATACATAACTTATCTATATGCTACTCTATATGTGGAAAGCTTTCTCCTTTTATTTCTGTGAATAGATTCTCTGTACCATTTGTATTGTGTTCTGATTTTTCACTTACTCCAATTAATCTTAGATTAGTCTTCATTAAGTCTTCTAGCAACTATTGGATGCATTTATTTGATACTCTCTTATTGGTTGTAGGGTATTTTTGAGCAATTGGGCTTTAAAGGTGTATTGTCTTCTAGTTCTGATATTCTGTCTCTACATTAGTCCCTTCTCCTGCTCATAATTTCAACATAATTTTCAGTCTCTTGTGTTTCTCACTGAAACCTTTTCATAGGCTCTGATTCTTATTAGTTTGCTAAACTGGTCATTCATAGTTCATATCATTCTGATAGTTCATCTAAACCTTACAACCTTTTAATAATTTGTGTCTTCTAAATCTTCTGAATCATTTCAGTTATTACTTCTATTATCTGCCTAGTTATATCTTCCGTGATCCTACTGTACACCTCTTTGATCTCTTTCCTAACCTCTGTAATGCTTTTGAATAATTTGTGTGTGTGGCTACGCTATTCTGCCCCTTGATGTTCTCTCTATTGGCTTTGAGGAAATTGGGAATTTTAGGAGGTTTTTTTTTTCCCCTTATCTTCTTTTGCCTTATTTTCTATTGGGTTTTTTTTGTTTGTGTGTTTGCTTTTGTTTTGCTTTTTACTTAAGTGTGTGGATACCTTGTGGAACAACTTTGTTGCTAAACTACAGCTCTTTTTAGGTACTATTCCGTGATGCACATTGGACACGACTAACTTGGTCTTTTGCCTCAGCCCCCAAACCAGACTATTTTGGTTAATTTGGAAGGGAAAGATGCAGTGTAATTAGACCAACAACTGAGGTCTCCAGTACTGTACTCTAGTATTATCAGTGTCACAAAAGTTGGCCTACAGAGAAATAGTGACAATTACATGACCCTGGTAATATCAATCAAATCAGTAACAGTAGTATTGTCCAAGACAATCTGGATATTTACATACCATGAGAACCAATTATGTCCCACCGAGAGAAGAAATTCACAATCATAGTGTAAACATGATGACAATCAGGGTATTCACTGACTGTTAGTATGTATTAAACATGACAGTTAGATCCCTGTTCATGGTAAAAATAAATAGTAATTTTGTAGTGTTAACTATCAAAGGATAAATAAAATTTTATGGATAGCTATTAAAGATATAGGGTTTCTCAGGGCCAGCCAGGCAGCTCAGCTGACTAAAGCACCTGCTTAGGCAGATCACAGCTGCTAGGGTTCAATCTTGTGTGTGCCATGCTGATCCTGCCCCCAGGGTGGGCAATTGAGACTGGGTGTGGTGGTGCGCGCCTGTAATCCAAGTGCTTGGGAGGTTGAAAACAGGAGAATCACTGAGTCTGATCTATGTAGTGAAACCCTGTAGACCCTGCACCAAATATATATACATTTATATATTTCCCCCCCCCTTGGAAAAGCCTGGGAGATAGCTCAGTGGAATAAGTGCTTGCCTGTCAAGCACAAGATCCTGAGTTCGATCCCTGGCATCACACACACACACAAAAGAAAAAGATATAGATTTTCTTTTCTTTCTTTTTTTTTTTTTAATTTGGCAGTACCGGGGATTGAACTCAGGCCCTTGCACTTGCCAGGCAAGAGCTTATTCTACTGAGCCGTCTCCCAGCCACTAGATTTTCTTAATGGGGGAGTGGAAGAGGAAAAATTTACAACCCTTAGACTACATGACACAAGAAGGAAAGAAGAATGGTACAAATGATCTCATTGGGTATAGAAGGATATTAATAGAATTAGGTAAAGTTAAAAAATTAAACTGAGGAGAGAAGAGTAAATTAAAAAAAGTTAAAAAATTATATAAGGACTAAAAATAAGACAGAAAACATTAAAAGGAGAAACTAAAAGGAGAAGAGGGAAAAAATACAGAAAGAAAACCAGGAAAAAAAGAAAAGAATCAAGAGAGAAGAAAAAAGAAAAATTCTCCAAGTCCAATACATTGGTGAGGAAGAAAGTAGGAGAGGAAGGAACAGAGCTTGTCTGGAGGCTCTAGTGGGGAAGAGCAGCTACTTACACACCCTTGACCAAGGAAACGGTCCTCCTCTGGAAAGGGTCGTGTGTCCACTTTGACTTAGCATACAGCTTCAGAGGGGCATGTAGGGAAAGGAGGGGAAGAAGGTGACGCCTGCCTAGCCAGACAGTCAACCAAACCAAACCTGGTGGTTGAAAAGGTGACAGGTATCTCAGCCAGATCGTCCTCACATCCAGGAAAGGAGAGAAGAAAGAAGAGAAAAAAGAAGAGAAACAGAACAAAAAACAGCAACATCACAAATAAGTAAACAAACAAATAAATAAATAAACACAATATACTCATACACACACACACACACACACACACACACAAGACATTTCTGTGTGATTTTAGATATGTGGTTTCCTTCTGAAATCTACAGTTTGCAGTATCCTACTCTAGATGTATCCTTGCTCACACTGGTAGATAAAGAAGATAGTCAGGCCCAAGATCTGTGGTGCCCTCAGGCACTACAGTTGTGAAGTTAGGCCCAGGGTGCCA
>NW_004524623.1:8844921-8845995 GCF_000260255.1 Octodon degus
CGGCAGTGGCAGCGCAGCAGAGAATCAAAAATAGGGGGAGGGAAAGCCTTCATTAATTTAAACACATGGACAAGACCAACAGCAGAAAGATGCGCAGGTCCTCTGACCTGAGACAGGGAGCCTGAGGCTTTATGCACTTTTGCTAGGGATGGAGTTTGAGGGGCAGGTTTAGTGACATGTAAGGAGAGCTGATTGGAGGCTCCCTTGTGTGGGTGGGAAAGGTCAGAAGAAGTTGTACCCAGGGCTGGAGTGGGGAAGGAAGAGGAGGTGGTCATTGGGGAGATTAAGCTATTGTTTTGAGGACTTCAGCCATATCAGATGACTACCATAATAATTCAGCAATTCATACTAAGGCCATAACCTATCAATGCCCATTGACAGTGTAATAGGTCAAAGGCACACAAAGCCCTTGGGAGTTCACATCTTGCCACCAATTACCCCAGGTCCCAGACATAGAATGATGGATTTAGTGTTTGCCCTACTGAATTTCAATCTTGCTTTGATCCCCTTCCTATCTGTCCTTCTATTTCTCCCTCGTGGATTGAAAATGTTTGTTCTGTGCTATTGGATGTTGAAAGTATTTGACTTTTCATTTACACAGGGGCTCAAAGCTAAGAGTTTGTTTTAAATCTCAGACAGAATATGGATTTGGACCTTTCAGCAATGCTGAAAGTGTTAAAACACATTTTGCAGAAAGGGATATTCATGAGTCTCTTAGGGGGCTGGGGCAGTATGTTATACCTTATATCTAGATGTCCCCCAAAGCCTCAAATACTCATAAGTGGGACTTTTGGGCATGACTGTGTTGTAGGTGGCCAATTTAGATAGAAATATTATAGGCAGTTGACAGGGTTAGGCCCTCAAGGAGACAAGATGGAGGACAAGGTAACTTTGCAACTTGGAAGAGACAGACACTCCCATATGGGCCACACCTCAAGACCAAGACAAAAAAAAGAAGCACAGCTACATACTTCCCTAGGGATGGGCATTAGGGATTGATATCCTAAATAGTATCAATCAACTTGAAAGAGTCCAAATGAGTCACTAGCCCAGTCCCCAACATCTGGTATTCAT
>NW_004524623.1:8846095-8847518 GCF_000260255.1 Octodon degus
GCTTGCTACGTGACTCGCTTCCCCATTTGATACTAGATTCAATCAATTTTACCTGAGCAATGGTGCTTGTAATCTCATTGGTTGACCATACTTTGGTCCCACCTCATGCCCAACTAAGCAAGTTCCCATGTCTTCTCCACCACCTTAGACCTGCCTCATCACATGGTTTTCCTCTATAAAAGTCCCTGCAAGAGACAACTTCCTGGGGGAACAGCCTATTCCGGCCCCCCTCCTGTCCCTCTCTCCAATAGGATCTTTCTTTCTCTCAATAAATATATTCCGCTCATAGCCTCCATTTGTTCCTAAAATTCATTCTTTGGTTTTAGAGAACACAAACTCGTCCAGGTCAGGTCCAGAGATCATTTTTCCCCATGTCATTTGGAGGTTTCCCTGTATTGTTTGGAGGTCACCCATCCGAGACCAGATTTTCTCCCTGTATCAAAAGTATTTGACTTTTCATTTACACGGGGCTCAGAGCTAAGAGTTTGATTTAAATCTCAGACAGAATATAGATTTGGACTTTTCAGCAATGCTGAAAGTGTTAAAATGCATTTTGCAGAAAGGGATATTCACAAGTCTTTTGAGGGGCTGGGGCAGTATGTTATGCCCCAAAGCCTCAAATGCTCATAAGTGGGACTTTCGGGAGTGACTGGATCATGGGTGATACTGATAGAGGGGAAGAAAACTCCCAATCTGAAAGGTACTGGAATGAGTTTGTGTTTTCTAAAACCTAATAATGAATTTTAGGAACTGGAGGTGAATAAGAGAAGATATTACTGGGGGAAAGAAAGCTTCAATCTGAGAGAGGAACAGAAGGGGAACCCCAGTGTGTTGCCCAGGTAGCTGTTTCTTCCAAGGATTTTTATAGAGTAAAACTATGTTTACTCTATAAAACTATAGTTTTACTCTATAAAATGGAAAACATGGGAACTCACTTAGGTGGGCATAAAGTGAGCCAAAACTATGGTCAACCAATAAGGTTACAAGCACCATTGCCCAGGCAAAATTGATTAAATCCAGAACCAAATGAGGAAGCAAGTCAAGGAGCAAACAGGCATGAATACAGAACAAGGTCTCTTCCTGTTGGGAATTGGGTTAGACTCTTTCTGGCTCTTTCAAGGTGATTGATGCCTATTTAGAATATCAATTGTGGCACTGATCCTAGGAAAGTATGTGACTGCATTTGTTTACTCTTTTGTTGAGGTCTGACTCACAAGAGTCTGTCTCTTCCAAAGTTGCAAAGTCACCTTGTCTTCCATCTTGTCTCCTTGAGGGCCTGGCCCTGTCTGACTGCCTATAATATTTCTATCTAATTTAGCTGCCTACAACACGTGCGCTTGCCTAAGCAGGTGCTTAGTTCGCTGAGCTATCTTGTCAGCCTTGACCTATTCCTTTGATGGCTTGTGCTTCCTCTTCCCAAGCT
>NW_004524623.1:8863226-8864385 GCF_000260255.1 Octodon degus
GATACCTACCAAGGAAGTTGTACTGGACAAGAGGAACAGGCCACATATCCAGCAAGATGCTTGTTGTAATGACTCTGTATATTCTCATGACCACCTTGGAAAGAAATTGCATTGTCCCTTAAGTGGTGCTGTGATTAGTAAAAGGGCAAAGAATAAAATCACAGATTACTTATCTGAAGACTTTGTTTTTTCTTGAACAAAAATCTTAAGTCTTCTTTCTGTAGGGTCACAAGAGGATGCTGATAATGGCTGATCACACTTAGCGACAGTCTCTGGCTCCCCGGACTTGAGTCTGGTGTGGTGTATCCAGGAGTCCAGGCTGCTGTGTGGACAGTTGATGGAGTTGACAAGGTCATGATGTATGGTCCTTCCCAAGTTGGTCCTAAGGAAGGAGACGACCAGGGAAGAGACTTTACCAGTCATAAGCATCCCAGGTAGAACACAGGATTTCCCTTTTGTTTAGGTTGAGTTTCCATTAGCTGTTGAATAGTCTATTGGAGGGGCCGGGGAGATGGCTCAATAGATTAAGCACTTCCCTGGCAAGCGCAAGGGCCTGAGTTCACTTCCTGGTTCTGAAAAAAAAAAAATATTATTGGAATTTAGTCAGTGATGAGACATCTTTCAGTAAGATATCTGTCTCGCTATTGAAGAGAAAATTATTAGTGAGAAAAGGGCCTCTATAAAGCATTTCAAATGGACTTAGGCCTGAAATTCGTATTTCTTATTTTGAGGGGAGCTCAAGTTAGTGAGGCCAACATTGGGGAGTCTGAGCCATTTTGTGAAGATGCCTTTTAGGGTCTCGTTTATATTTTCTACCTTTCCTGATGATTATGGCCTCTATACACAATGGAGGTGATAGAGAAGACTCAGGGCCTAAGAGGTACCCTGTGCGACTACTGCTTTAAAAGCAGGTCTAAAAATAAAAAAATAAAAGGGCCGGGGAAATAGCTCAGTAGAATAAGTTCTTGTCTGGAAAGCACAAGGTCTTGAGTTCAATCCCCGGTACCACAAAAAAAAAAAGAAAAAAGATACACACAGCTACTTTCTTAGTTCAATGAGAAGAATCGGCAGTGTAAAAATTGCCTGCCTGGCAAGTTCAAGGACCCGGGTTTGATCCCTGGTACCGCATGCCATGCCAGCCCCATGCCGAACCAGCCAC
>NW_004524623.1:8864885-8868825 GCF_000260255.1 Octodon degus
GGGGCAGGGCTGGCTGGCATGTGGTGCTGGGGGATTGAACCGTGGTCCCTCTGCTTTGTTAAGCTTGTTCTAAGTGGGTGCTTTAGACCACTGAGCCATCTCACCAGCCCTAGAAACTGTTCTTAAGGGGCTGGAATAGCAATTATATCCCACTGGCTCTTAGAGCTCTCTATTGATGAAGTCTGATATTTTGTTCCAAGTCCCTGTAATTATCTCCAAAATTTTGATGACTTATGAGAAGCAGATTATAACAATCCACACATTACTTTTGACCAGTGAAAAACTCAAGTTGTTATACATAGACAAACATATATTGTATTTGTAAAACCAGTCTAAACATCATTTTGACTATTTGGTAACCTGCTATCTATATATTACTGTGTTTAGACAATAAAATATCTCTCCCAGGATGAGAGCTGGCCTTTAGACATAACTGAAAGAAATGAATGAAGAGAAAGTCATCCCAGCTATAGCTTACGTGAGTTATCTTTCATCTGATGACTTTTTTGTTATTGAGGCATGATGGCTCGGCATAAGGTAAGGATTGAAAAGAAGGACATAGAGCCCTCAGCCAATGTCCAAAAATAGGCAGGTTTCTTTTCCCTCTGCAGTCATGATTACCTAGGGCTCTTCCATGGAGATGACAGGTAGAGATGACAATCCAGCCAGAGGGAGAGGGTAGAGTTCCCCAGGGCTTTTTCATCTTGCTGACCTGCTGGGAAGATGAATCTGAGCTCTGGGGCCTGTGGCTCAGAGTGCAGTCCCAATTCCAAGGGCAGCCCTTGTGGTCAGGACACAGTGTGATGGAAAGTCTTTCAAGGCAGACCCTCTTAAGGTGACCAGGCTTTCGGCAGTGGTGGCAAGAGAGGTTGTTAGACAGCAAATTCTTCTTGAGCCCTGGAAGTAAGACTTAGGTCTGTATTTCTTTCTTTTTTCTTTTCTTTTCTTTTCTTTTTTTTTTGGAACGGGATTGAACTCAGGCCCTTGCGCTTGCCAGAGAAGTGCTTATTCTACTGAGCCATCTCCCCAGCCCCAAGGTCTTTATTTTTTAAGGCCACAACAAAGGCAGCTGCTTTTCTGGGCTTTGTGATTTTTCCCTTTGGCTTCCTTGCAGTCTCAATAATAAATATTAAGGAGCCAGATTTTACTAAAATATCAAATTAACTATCTGAAGCAAAAGTGATCTTTTGCAACTTTTCCTTAATACTTGTGGCTGGGGCCAGAGAGATGGCTCAGTGAAATAAGCGCTTCCCTGGCAAGTGCAAGGGCCTGAGTTCAATCCCCGGTTCCGCAAAAAAACCAAAACCAAAAACAAACAAACAAAAAACACTTGCGGCTGACTGGATAATCAATGCATCTTGAAGTGTAATCTGTCCTTCTACTGAATCTGGAGCTAAAGATGTATGTTTCAACAGTGCCTCTTGTAAGTGATTCAAGAAGGCAGAAGGGTTTTCATCTTTCTCTTGTCGACAGTTTAAAATAATTAGAAAACTGGTCTTTGTTCATTATTGACCTTCAAGAGTACACATTTGAAAATGTCTCCTATTCCAATCTCCTGTCTGACTGTCAGGCCAGCAGGGTTCTTTGGTGGGAATTGGCTGGGGACTGGTTGGGTTCCAGTGGGAACTGGTTGTTCCACTGGCTGCTTATCTGCTGGGTGTCTAGAATTTAAAATATAATATTCACCCCCAAGTGCAGTAGCAGCTTGTAGCACTGCTTGTCTCTCTTTAGAAGTCAATGTTTGACTTAAGAGTAATATTCTATCTTTATAGTCTAGCTCATAGGTCTGAATAAATCCTCTAAAGATCTCAACGTACTTATCAGGATCATCTAAAAATTTTCCAAGATCTAGCTTGGTTTACTTTAGGCCATGGAGAGAAAGAGACATACATATGAATAGTCTCATGTGAATTATAATCATACTTTGAGTGTAAATGAGAATTACTTTTATTGTAAAAAAAGTTTGAATATAAGAGAATTCTGATCATTTTCCCTCTTTTTTACAGTATGATTCTAGTTGTAAAACAGCATTGTAATACTTTGGTCTGCATTCCATTTTAGCTCTAGGGGATAGGTAGGCCATGCGCATGTGCAGAAAAATATCAAATGGCTCTTGGATCAAACATCTTCCACTTCTTAAGAACTCATTTCAAAGGAGCAAGAGATTTTGACATTGAGTTTCCCAGCAAATGAAATAGAAAAAATTGACCATCCTCTTTGATTTTTATTTAATTTCTATAACCTCATGGCATCCCTCCAGTAGATTCCACTCCAGAGCAGGTAGATGCCATCTGGAGAACGAGCAGCAGACAAAATTCAAGAAGCCTATCCACTCTTGAACTGGTGCAAAAGTTTATCTTCCTAGGGAGCTTGTGAACTTATTCCTATAGGACATGTATAAGCACAAGTTACAGTTGTTCTGAACTGTGATAGTAATGTTGAAAAAAGGAAACATTACTCTGAATTAACCCACTGGTTCTAGCTCACTGAAAGAGGATGAGACAAATAGAACAAAGGACAACACCTTTTATCTTGCAAAAAATATCGCCTTCATAGACCAAAGTAGACAAATGGCTTGGAGGATTTCACTACTGAAGAAGTCCCTGAGCCATCTGTCCTTCTACTGAATCTGGAGCTATAGGTGTATGTTTCAACAGTGCCTCTTGTAAGTGATTCAAGAAGGCAGAAGGGTTTTCATCTTTCTCTTGTTGACAGTTTAAAATAATTAGAAAGCTGGTATTTGTCCATTATTGACCTTCAAGAGTACACATTTGAAAATGTCTCCTATTCCAATCTCCTGTCTGGCTGTTAGGCCAGCAGGGTTCTTTGGTGGGAATTGGCTGGGGACTGGTTGGGTTCCAGTGGGAACCTCAGAAGGTTACTGTCAAACCAGAAACCTCAATTATTCTCCAACTTGTTGGACATTAACTTCACAGCCACCTTGTCCTCAGACTGCCCCTCCCTCCAGAAATCACGCTGAAGTAGCTTGTAAAAACTGTTTGCTTTTCATGGAGGAAAATTATTATTGGGAGAATGATTTATATGTACACCTTATACATGCTAACTAAGTGTAAGAAAGAGATTTGAGTCAGACTTTTCTTCTATATGTGCATAGAAGACGAACGCATGTGCCTTTACTAACATATGAAATATGATTTCTAGATGATAAATGTAAATTTAACCTCTTAGTTTAATGGATAGAAAATATTTTGAGGGGCTGGGGAGATGGCTCAGTAGAATAAGCACTTGCCTGACAAGCGCAAGGGTCTGAGTTCAATCCCCGGTTCCGAAAAAAAAAAAAAATGTTTTGAGTGGACTTAAAGATGTAGTTTGGTTTACTGGTAGAAAGGGTTGCCTAGGTAATTCAGTAGGTACCACAGGTGCCTAAGGGGCTTCTTTTTTTTTAAGAACTGGGGATTGAACTCAGACCCTTGTGCTTGCCAGGGAAGTGCTTACTCTACTGAGCCATCTCCCCTTCTGAGGAGAGATGGTGTTCTCAGTTTCTATTAGCCCACAAAACCAGTGCTTGGCCTCCAGAAAGGAATCCAGCTATCTGCAAGGTCAACATTCCGCAGGCCATTGGCTTCAGTGGGTACTCGCCAAAAGGTTCCAGGGAAATCTTTCCTCTACTTTAAGGGTGGCAGCTCTCTGAGAGCATTTAACCAGCTGGCAGAGTAACTACCCTTTGTCAAAGTTCTATAAGCCATAGGTAAAAGCTTGAGCAAAGCCATTACCTAGCACTTTATAAGTCTACAGTAAAGGTTTCAACGTCCACAACTTACTATGGAAGTATTTTCTCCTATACATATAAATGAAATCTAGACCTACGAGGGGAAAGGTTGGAGATCCTTCCTTAGGCAATTGTGTTTTGGTCCCATATGTGTGGTGTTTTATTTATTTATTTTTATTTTATTTTATTTATTTATTTATTTATTTATTT
>NW_004524623.1:8870060-8871495 GCF_000260255.1 Octodon degus
AAGGCCCATTTTCTAATGCTTCACTTGGTTGTTACATAAGAGCAAAAGGTCGGAATAGTTTAGAGTTCTCCTCTCTGTAATTTTACATGCCTCTAAAAAGGAAAGCACAATGTGTCAGGAAAAGAGTAGAAGTAAGGCCCTGGAAAGGAAGTCTTCGGGCTGTGTTGATGGCTCAGTAGAATAAGTGCTTCCATGGCAAGCGCAAGGGCCTCAGTTCAATCCCCGGTTCCGGAAAAAAAAAAAAAAAAAAATAAGCGAAAGGAAGTCTTCTTCTCTCTGGCTCACAGGAGCTATAGAGACAATTTGCCCCTGAGTCAGCATTCTCAGCCTGCGAAGATAAGAATGGGGAATCTCAAGAGCTACAATGGCCTCCTCACCAGCAGAAGACCAGACGAGAAAGGACACTGAGGCAGAACAGGCTTGATGTTTCCTCTAGAGCGTAGAAGAGGATCAGAGCCAGTCTGTCCCAGTGAAACCTGTCCCCCTGGTCTTAAGCACAGCCACCAGCCTAGCATCTTGCAACTGGGGGAAGGAGTCCCGTGTTTTATTGTACAGGCATGTGTACTTCCTAAGTAGGAGCTAGAGTTCATAGAAGGACCGTTGTACAGCATTTTATATCAAAGCCCATCACAGAATGCACCGATACCATGTTTCCCTGACGATGCTGTCTAAGATAATAAACTGCAGCAGTAAAGCAAATCAAACAGGTAAAACAAGGAACACTGGGAAGTTCAACCAAGTCCACATGCAACAGGAATAAAAAATATCCCACTTAAAGAAGCATTATAACCCTATAACCTTCACCTGTTTAATTTGTTAACTTTATTTCTTAACTTACATTCATCCTCATTTTAATAAAATTATATGAGACAAAGTATGACAGCTATAAGCAATTGGCAAAGACATAACATCATAAAAATTTTGATTACCTAAGTGTCTCACAATCCAGGATTTATGAGACAAACTCTTACCTATGTCCAATTGTCTCTGTGGAAAATCTGCAAATGACACAGGGGAATGAAACTCCCAACCTGCTAGGTGTCCAAAACATCAAGTTTGTGCTCTCTAAAATTCAGGAATGAAATCTAGGCACAGTGGAGTTTAAGAGTAGTGGGGCAGGCCGGGGAGATGGCTCAGTAGGATAAGCGCTTGACTGGCAAACGCAAGGATCTGAGTTCAATCCCCGGTTCCGCCAAAAAAAAAAAGAAAGGAAAAAAAAGAAAGAAAGAAAGAGTAGGGAGAGCGGCCGGGGAGGTGGCTCAGTGGAATAAGCACTCCCCTGGCAAGCGTGAGGGCCTGAGTTCAATCCCCAGTTCCACCAAAACAGAAAAAAAAAAAAAGAATAGGGAGAATTTATTGAGAGAAACAAAGCATTTGAGAGGGACAGAAAGAGCACTGGAAAGTGGGTTGCCCTGGCAAATCCTATCTGTACGAG
>NW_004524623.1:8872275-8874571 GCF_000260255.1 Octodon degus
CAGCCCCGCCCCCTGGTGGGCTGAGCTGGCCACACACACACACACACACACACACACACACACACACACACACACACACACACAGTTTACTGTCTGAGCGTGAATGGACGCGGCCCTGCCTGTTAAATTTCATTGAGCCGTTGGTGCCCCCTTGTGGCGAGTACTTACAGCTACAGCTCAGTTTTGTTTACCTGTGAGAAGCCATAGAACTCTTGCTTCCAAGGGAAGAAATTCCGGCTTTGGAATGCTGCGGACAACGCAGGGCGGAGAGATTCCAACGAACTGAAAGCTGTGAGCACCTGCAGCGCTGGAGAAGCGCGTACCGACCGGCTTCTGATTTAAAGGAGGCGTTTGCACTCTGCGTCGGCATCCACCACCGCCCCACCCCTTTGCTGTCAGAGTCCCCGCGTTGCCTCCACAGGAGACCACCAGAGCAAAGGTCCTTAAATGACTGAGACGATAAAAGAAATTAAGTCGTGAAAAGCTCACTGTAGTTCATTGCAATTATTCTTTCTGTGGTTACTCTTATTAGATGCTTCAAATGGAAAATATTTCAAAAGCATTTTGTAAAGCTCCTGTCCAATGTGGATTATTTTACAGGCTCCATTCGTTTATTTCAAATGGCTCGGGTAATCCATCTTAATAGCCCATCATGTTGCAGACCTGCAGATACAAATACACAATTCTAGCCCCCCGCGGAGAATATGAGACTGTCCCAAAAACCCCTGCCTCTCTGCAAAGCTCCGTTTCAGCTCCCTCCACTCTGTGAGCTGTAGGAATCTTTTGTTCTTTTGTTTTCCTTAATTCATTCTTTTTAACTGTGGTTCTGTTGCTTTTATTTCCCCCTCCACTTTATGCCCTAGGACTCAATCTTTTTTTTCACACGGCTGCCTATTGTACCAAGTTTCTTTCTTTCTTTTTTTTTTTTTTTTTTTTGCGGAACCGGGGATTGAACTCAGGCCCTTGCGCTTGCCAGGCAAGTGCTTATTCTACTGAGCCATCTCCCCGGCCCCTGTACCAAGTTTCTTGTAGTTGTAGAAAAGCTATACAGAAATGGTGCATTTATAAATACTAGAGTTTCTCTGATTTATTTATTTATTTTCATTTATGTATTTGGTACAGGGTTTTGCTGCGCAGCTCCACTTGTAGTGATCATCCTGTTTACAGTCTCTCAAACGCTGGGATTACAGCGTGCGCCACTGTGCCCATTCTCTGTCTCTGGTTTACCACTCCCTGGGGGCGGGGCTGGCGCTGTAGGAGTGCCAGGGATTGAACCCTGGTTCCTGCGCTTGGCCAAGCAGGCGCTTACTCAGCTAAGCTATCTTGCTGGCCCTAATTTCTCTGATTATAGAAATGTTCTCTCTCTCTCTCTCTCTCTCTCTCTCTCTCTCTCTCTCTCTCTGACAGGGTCTTGCTATGTAGTTTTTTATTTTATTTTATTTTTTTCTTGCAGAACCAGGGATTGAACTCAGGCCCTTGTGCTTGCCAGGCAAGCGCTTATTCCACTGAGCCATCTCCCTGGCCCCTTGCTATGTAGTTTAGATTGACCTTGGACTCACTGTATAGCCTCCATTGCCTTCAAACTCAGCCCAGCAAGTGCTGGGATCACAGGCTTGGGCCACCACATCCTGATATTTGTCCCTACAGAGAAAATTATTCAGAATGAGAATATTTTCACTATAGGGTCGCAGAGATAGCTCAGCTGTCTAAGCGCCTGCCTGGCAAGCACAAAGACCCAGGTTTGATCCCTGGTACCGCATGCTGCACCGGCCCTGCCCATGTGAGCCAAGCAGGCCCCTGGGACTGGGCGTGGTAGCTCATCCCCGTAATCCCAATGCTGGGGAGGCTGAAACAGGAGGATGACTACAAGCTCGAACTGTGTGGTGAGACCCTGTACCAAATACATAAAATTTAAAAAGAGAATATATTCACTATAACAATTGTTAAAGGAAAACAATATTTGAATGAAGGATTAAAAATGCTTTGTGGACCAAAACCAAATATTTTTGTGGCCATAAGATGATTCTACATGGAGAAATAGTGCTGAGAAAAATACTTCACTAGGGTCCAGGGAGATGGCTCAGTGGAATAAGTGCTTCCCTGGCAAGCGCAAGGGCCTGAGTTCAATCCCAGGCTTCAGTAGCTACATGAAAGCTACACATAGGTAATAGCGAAGTTGGAAATAGTTTCTTAGACTCTTGAATTCCTCCCTTTTCTAACTTCTTGCTCAGCCCTATTTGTCTTTTTTTTTTTAAATTTTATTTATTTGTGTGTGTGTGTGTGTGTGTGTGTGTGG
>NW_004524623.1:8874908-8877246 GCF_000260255.1 Octodon degus
ATTGAACCGAGGTCCCTGTGCTTTGCTTGGCTTAGCTTGTTCTAAGTAGGTGCTTTAGACCACTGAGCCATCTCACCAGCCTGAGATTTATAATATTGATGAGCTGCAAAAATGTGCATTCATAGTTAGGCTGAAGCAAGGCTTTTTCAACCTTGGCATCATGGCATTTGCGTTAATAATTCTTTGTATAGGTTTTTTTTTTTTTTTTTTTTTGTGTGTGTGTGTGTGTGTGTTATTGTATCCCTGGTCTCTTCCTACTAAATGCCAGTGGCCAAAGTATCACCAAACATTGCAAATGTCCCCTAGAGAATTCTCTGATTGAGAACTCCTAGACTAAATCAACCATCTTTAGGTAGTTCCTGAGCAATACAAGTTTACTTCAACTCCTAGCACTGTATTACCACTCTCTCATACTACTAAAACTTCTAGCCAGGGCTGTACTTGCTATGGATCTTGTAGCTAAGCCAGTGGACACTTACCAGCCATTCAGCTTGAACTCTTGGAGGCTTTTCATGATTTCTTTTCTCTCTTTTTCTTGAGAATGGCTTTCAGTTTTACTTTGATTACTTTGGGGGTATCTCCATACCTCCTCTTCCACTAGTTCTGAGCTGTGTGACCTTGCATCAGAAACAGGAAGGTACACTCAAAGCCTCATGCCCCTGGCTATGGACCAGATTCTAACAAGCTGACCCTCCAGAGGCCAGATGGCATCTGTTGAGGACAGCTGTCAAAATACAGACGTCTGGGCTGGTGAGATGGCTCAGTGGTCTAAAGCACCTACTTAGAACAAGCTAAGCTAAACAAAGCACAGGGACCGCTGTTCAATCCCCCAGCACCACATGCCAGCCAGCCCTGCCCCCTGGTGGGCTGAGGTGGCCACACACACACAAAATAAATAAATAAACATTTAAAAAAAAATACAGACGTCTGAGTTTAGAGAGAATCTGGTTCCTCGCTAACTTAATCCTCATCCACCCACTTTCTACGGGTGCTGTTCTAGGAACCCTGGGCTGCCCCTCCCCTTGCGCTTCTTGCTAGCCAGTAAAAGCAAACCAGTTGTGTTAATGGCTGAGTCACTCCACTAGAGGCCAGTGATGCCCTTCTCCTTGCAGCCTGTCTTTCAGTATGTCCTTGGCCCCTTAAGTTATCTGAGCATTTGGTCAGTCCTGGCACAGCGCTCTCAGACACTCTCCTAGGCCCCTCTGAGCTTGAGTTTCTCCACCCTCCCTGACTGAAGTCCTTGTTCCAGGGGTAGATTGCTGCATGACTGGTGCAAGTATGAGACTACGATTTCACGTGCTTCTTATTTTATACCCATAGTATAGAAAGACAGAGAAGGATGGAATGTTTGGGCAGCATGCCACATCTGCCACGGAGCATGAGGGTGTGGCTCAGTGGTGGAGTGCCTACCTAGCGTGTGCAAGGCTATGTTTCCAACCCTAGCACTAGAGAAAAAAGAAATGATAAGAAGAAAAGCATCTGCCATAGGAACAATGTTGAACTCATACTTTCCTGTACTTTTCCTTCACTAATATCGGTTAGTCAAGCAGTCAGTCTGGTTGCTTTTGTTGTTGGTCATATTAATGTTTGGGGAGTTTTACTTAAATATGTATAGACAGTTATCTTGGCCTTCTGAAAACCAAAATCCAAAAGCTAACATCTGGCTCTACTGTGTTCTGCTGTCACAATCTCTCTCCCCTTTTTTTTTTGAGACAGGGTCTTGCTCTGCAGTTGAGGCTGGCCTTGAGCTCACTCTGTAGCCCAGGCTGGTCTCAAACTCACCACAATCCTCCTGCCTCAGCATCCTGAGTGCTAGGATTACAGGTGTGTGCAACCACGCCTGGCATTGTCACAATCCCTCTTGATGCATAGGGAGTTCCATGACTCATAGAAATATTAGAGGGAAAGGCAAGGCATGGAAGTGGATGCCTGTAATACCAGAACTCCAGAGGCTGAGACAATTGGTCTATATGATGAGTTTGAGGCCAAGCTGAATTGCTCAGCAAGGCCCTGTCTCAACCATCTCCAACCCCTGCCCCACCCCACCCCACCACCAAAAAAGAAAAAGAAGCACTGGGGAAATGGCCATAGTTTATCAAAAGTATGATCCTACCTTTTATAATTTTTTTTACATTTATTTATTTAGTGTGTGTGTGTGTGTGTGTGTACAGCTCAGCCCACCAGGGGGCAGGGCTGGCTGGCATGTGGTGCTGGGGGATTGAACCATGGTCCCTGTGGTTTGCTAAGCTTGTTCTAAGTAGGTGCTTTAGACCACTGAGCCATCTCGCCATCCCCTGATCCTACCTTGATTCTTGTTTTTTGCTACTTCAATTTTTTT
>NW_004524623.1:8877936-8880950 GCF_000260255.1 Octodon degus
GATTCCTTTAGAAAGTAGTCTGAGGGCAGCCTTTCCTAGAGTGATAGGGTAATGTCTAGGGAACACTGAGATTTTATTTATTTATTTATTTATTTTTATTTTTAGGTGGAACCAGGGATTGAACTCATGCCCTTGTGCTTGCCAGGCAAGCACTTACTCTACTGAGCCATCTCCCCAGCCCCGGAACACTGAGATTGAGCTAGCCGTGAGAAACACTGAAGGCAGAACATTCCAGCAAGAAGGAGCCACAGTCCAAATCCCAGAGGAGAGAAAGGACCGGGCACATGAGAGAGGAATGCAGGTGTGGCAGGCTGGGGAGGGTGATGAGGGGGCGGCATGTGAGAGGAAGGTGGAGAGTCGGCTGGGCGACATCCTTGATTGTGTGGGGACTTTGCAGCCCAGGGCATGAAATGGGAGGTTTGGTTTTGTTTTGATGTCTCTGAATGCTGTTTGGAGAACAAGTTTCAGTAGGGAGTAGGGCAAAATTAGAGTGTTTTAGTAGCCCTGGGAAAAGTTCATAATGGCTTAGATGAGAGTGGTGGTGGAAATGGAGAGATGACCAATTCAGAATCTCTTTTGGAAGTAGAGTTGAGTGAACACGGATGGGAATAAGAGAAAATGAAAAGATGTTGGCTAGGTTTTATCTGCGCAAATGTAGTCACTGGGGAAGTGTCTTGAGGTGAAAAGACCACAAGAAAACAGCTTTTGGAAGGAAGTTGGAAGGGATATTTTAAGTATATCATGTTTGAGATATCTATTGAACACTTAAGTAAAGATATTAATTTGAGAAAGGAAGGGAGAGAGGGAGAAAGGGAGGGAGGGAGGGAGGGAGGGAGGGAGGGAGGAAGGGAGGGAGAGCGAGCTGGAGTTAAAGACATAAATTTAGGAGTTAGCATACAGAGGGTATTTCAAAACATGGGATTGGATGTGATATCTCAGGGCCAACATTTTACTGGAGAGATTCGAAATCTGAGTCTCAATATTTAGAGGTTGAGAATGGGTACAGGAGACAGCAAATATATGCAGAGGAAGCAGCCAAAGAAGTAGGAAACTTAGTGATTTTTTTAAAAAATGATTTAACATATTTGGCATTTCTGTTTTGATAGCTTTGTTGTGTTACAATTGACACAATGAATTGTACGTGATTAATCTTTTATTTATTTATTCATTTATTTATTTGGCACAGGGTCTCACTATGCAGCTCAGTCTCACAGTGATCCTCCTGTCTCAGCCTCCCCAGTGCTGGGATTACAGCGCGCAGCACTGTGCCTGGTTTCGGTGGCTGGCATGGTGGTGCAGCACACAGTTCTGGGGATCAAACTGCGGTCCTTGAGCTTGCCAGACAACTGCTTAGACTGCTAGCGATCTCCCCAGCCCCGAAAATTAAGGATTTTGATAACTTGGAAGCCAATAGGGGAACATGTATCATGGGAGAGAGTGCTCAGCTGAGTCAAACGTGCTGAAATGTTAGCAAAAATATTACAACAGAAACATGAAATCTGCTGGAAGAGAAAGGAGTAAGTTGAGATCCTGAAGACATAGGTGTAGGCAGAGTTCATGAATAAAACCAAGAGTATACCACAAATTCTTCAAAGAATCAACAACTGGGATCTCATCTTACTGAAAAAAAAGAAAAAGAGGGGCTGGTGAGATGGCTCAGTGGTCTAAAGCACCTAAAGAGCAAGCTAAGCTTAGGAAAGCACAGGGACCGCGGTTCAATCCCCCAGCACCACATGCCAGCCAGCCGCGCCACCTGGTGGGCTGAGCTGGCCACACACAAAAAAAAAATAAAAGAAAAAAACAAATAAATAAAAATTTAAAAAAAAAAAAAGAAAAAGAAAAAGCTTTTGAAAATCAAAAAACATCACCAACAGAGTAAAAAGAAAACCCACAAATAGGAAAAAAGTTTAGCCAATTACCCCTCAGAAAAAGGACCGATATCTAGAATATATAGAGAATTGAGACCAACCATTTTATCATGAAGAGACTGACGATTTTATCATGAAGACCACTTCAGAGGGCTGAGCTATTCCCTTGCTCCCTTGCTTGTGCCAGCTCTTTGGGGGCCTCAAGGCCTGAATGCTAGACCTCCAGAGAGCATGGGGTCCAGTGCTCCGTTTATAGATGTCTGAGAATAAACAGGATGAAGAGAGTTGGACGAGTACTCCAGTAAGTAAAGCAAGCAAAGAAAATTCCTATCAGCAGCAAAACAAAGGTGGTTGCTGGAACTCTTCACAAATGACGAAGAAACCAAAGCAGAATCAACTTTTCCCCATCACTGACTCAGAAGTGGATTTGGCCAATGCTTATCTTGAACAAAGACAAGTCAGGCGCTGTTTTGAAGTCCACAAGGTTGAATCCGGCTCAACAAGGCAGTGAAACCTCCGAGCGTGACAGTGAAGAATCGGACTCAGGAGCCTCTTCGTGGAAGGAGAGTGAAAGGGAACACCACCCCTCACTAAACAACATTCACAGGAGAAAAGTCACTCAGAGGCACCAGAATCTGGGAGGTCAACAACTCTGGGAACAGCCTTGCCCCCCGCTGCAAAGCCATGAGAACCAATGAGTGGTTAGCACGTCATTTCCTACAAAGAGCTTCAGAAGTGGTTCGCACAAAGGAAGACCCTCAAGAGGAAAGTTCTGTAACTGAAATCAACACAAAGTTCAGTACAATTTGAATTTTGTCAAGCCTTTACCTTATTTGAAGCCAAATAGAAGATATGAAACGTATGAAAAAATTACCAGAACCCTAGGGGAGGAGACTTTAGCAATCGAATCGCTCTATGAACACCAACAACATGCTGGGAATGCAAGAGGTAAAATTTCAGCCAATTCTTACTCTAAGAAGCCAGCGAATATGTGAATGGCACCATGGGAGCCCTGACACTCTGCATCCATTATGTTTTTTTTTTTTTTTTTTTTTTTTAATTAAAAAAAGTACCAGATAGCTACTTCAGGCCTTGAGTGTATATATTTTGTTTATGTCTCTAATACAATGAGAAAGGTCTTTGAAA
>NW_004524623.1:8882370-8883727 GCF_000260255.1 Octodon degus
CACACACACACACACATAAATAAATTAATTAATTAAAAAAAAAACCAAAACATTGTATTGTGTCCTTGGTGTGAGAAACTGAAAGTGTAAGTAAACTCTAAAATGTGCAATAGGTATTGTGAAGTGGGAAGAAATTGTTCAAAAGGAAAGATGAACTAGGATAGGACAAAGGGGAAAAGAAGAAAGGGAAAAGGAAAGAAGGCAAGTTAGTCATACTACCAGTAGCTCTTAGTTCATTGAGAAGAAAGGTTTGTATCAATGTTGCCTGGAGGAATTTTAATGCCCAGATCTTGCACTCTGGGGAATGACTTTAAAGCTAACAATATGCTTATGACCATCAAAGCTGTTCCCTGGAGAATCCAACCAATCTACACAGCACATTGAGCTTTCTGCAGAGATCTCAGGCAATGAACCAGACTGCATCATCTGCCTTCTGGGAAGCCTGCAGCAGAGCGTTTGTGAGGCTTGCCACCTAGTTAACAGCCAGGATTTGGTTCAATCACCTGAAAATCTTCTCCTTGCAATGCCTAATCTTGTAGCAGTTTCTCTGTGTATTCCTGTGGTTCAGGGAGAAGCGTATTGGGACTACATACCTAATCTATTCTTTGTTAGATCTCTTACATGGGTGGACAGGCCCCCAGAGGTTTTCCACTCTACACAAAGCAATACCCCTAGATATATCATTCTACCTGGCCTACAAATTTTAATGCATTTGCAAGAACAGACTAAGCTTAGTGCTACATTGCATTCTGTATATCTTCCTTTGCGTGTAGCCCATCTACAACAAGATGCTAGCCCTTGCACATTGGCTGCTGATCAGACTTGGAAAGTACAACTGTTTAAAGGGCAATGCGCCTTATTAACCTCAAATTCTATTCCCTTGATGGTAAACTTGTGAGAGATTTTATACCTACCATTTCTACCCGTATTCCAGAAGTTCATGCCCCTCATTTTGAGAAGGTGATTTGGGCCTTGGCAGACTTACAGGGATCCATAGCATGGACAGGCTATACGCAACTTTAATTGTTACTTTGTGGATTGGTCCCCAGAGGATTTCTTCTAGAAAATAATCAAAACTGGCATGAGATTTCCTTTTCAGGCTCTCTGGATCATGTCATGACCGCAGAGGCCTTGTCCAATGTTATGTCATCAGTTGGAGGCCTCAATCCTCCCAACTCCAGACTCTATCAATGAGAAAACTGGGCCCATACATCATACTTTATGGAATCTAGCCCTGTGTTTTCATGGTGGACTCCTGCAGGCTGGGCGTCTGCAGCTGATGGGTGGAAGAAAAGCTAAAGTAGTATTATAAAGACATGAATATACAAAAGTGAGTATTAGGGCTGGTGAGATGGCT
>NW_004524623.1:8884012-8890103 GCF_000260255.1 Octodon degus
TGGTCCTTAAGTAATACTAAAAAGAGTGGCATGTTCTCATGTACTAATTGTTATCTGGCCCATTGTATCATGCCTAAACATCTTTCTAACGACTCCACAGTGGTAGTCATGGGCAGGATGCCTGGAGCTTGGCTTCCAGTCAGTCTAACAGAGCCATGATGTTATTCACTTAATTCTTTCTTTCTTTCTTTTTTTTTTTTTTGGTGGAACCGGGGATTGAACTCAGCCCCTTGCGCTTGCCAGGCAAGCATTTATCCTACTGAGGTATCTCCCCAGCCCCCACTTAATTCTTTCTTGGTAGAGACATTAACTAAAAGACTGATCAGTTGGACCAAGATGACGCTTGGATTCATTATAGCAGGGAATACCTCCTTGGTGCTTTTGATAGCCAGTGCAGTCATTGGCTCTACAACGTTAGCTAAGTCACTATTAACTGCTCGCTTTGTAGACAATTGGACTAGAATTTCTGGTAACAGGAGGAAAAGTCAGTGAAATAGTAACATAAAGCTAAAAACCCAAGTGAGCATTCTAGAAACCTCCATCCTTTGGATGGGAGATTAATTCACAAGTCTACAATTACAACAAGGTTTAAAATGTTTCTACAATATGATTTGCTTTTGTATCACTCCATTATCATATGATAAAAATCTATCATTTTTTCCATGGGAAGTAACAAGAGAACATATACAAAAAGCAATCAAAATATTAATGTGGATAGAGATGATATTCAGAGAAAACTGCTGTCAATGTCACAACAGACAGCCACATTTGATACCCAAGTTATAGACTGGTATAAGTTTACTGATGCTATTTTAAAAAAAAAAAGAAAAGAAAAAAATACTGAATTTATTTGCACATCTCAAGGTTCACTTTTGGTTTTATATTGGGACTGGTGTACTCATCCCCTTGCTCTAATCAAAGTGTGTCATGGAAGATTCTCGACTCAGCAACAACTAGAGGCCATACAGCCGTGACTGACTCTGCTGCAACCTCTTCAGAGGAGGAGGAGGATCTGGGGAGGACCACCTGAGCAACTCTCCCTGCAAGAAGAGCAATTGCCTCTCTCCATGTTGGCTGTGCCTGATTCCATGTACTGATAGGTACAGAGCCGGCGAGGTGTTTTCCTTGTCCCTTTAATTGGCTCTAAGCAATGCATGTTAGTCTAGCTGAGGTGCTTTGACTTTGAAGGTAGGCTGATGGTAGGCTCTGAAGACAGCACACGTGCTTCCCTGATAACCCCACACCTGCAGCTCTGAAATATGAGACAGGACAAAAAGTCAAAGCACAGAGGCAGGCCAGGGAGATGGCTCAGTAGAATAAGCACTTGCCTGGCAACTGCAAAGGCCTGAGTTCAATCCCTGGTTCCGCCAAAAAAAATAAACAAAGCACAGAGGATATGACTTCCTGGCGCTTGAAAGATCACACATCAGAGAAGAAGCACCAGACCCCAAAACTTTAGATACTATCTCAATAGTATAATGCAAATTACTTTTTCTGCATATCTTTCTCTCTGCACATGACACAGGTAAATGCAAGCCTCCTGCCTAACCCAGCTCACAGTACTCACCTACAATTCTCAGTCATTCATCCTCAAGCCACTCCTCCTTGATGACTGAATAAAACCTGGTTCAGCCCTGGGTTGAGGCCTTTGTTCCAGCTAGCCATAATCCCAGCTGGATTTAGGACCCCTTGACCACCCATAAGTATGAATGAAAAGAAAGACAACAATATTCAGTGTATTAATATTTTTATCCTCCTATTATTTTGTTATTTTTTTGGCTCTGCTTTTTTTCTTAAAATAAGGATTTTTTTTTTCTCCGAATGCCTTCAGGGCAGGTTGGGCTGGCTGGAGTTGTGGGGATCGAACCACAGCAACCTGAGGCTGACAGCTTTGTGGAAGCAGCCACTTAAAGAACTGAGCTAGGGCCAGGCCCCCCTTTTTCTTAAAATAAAAAAATGAAAATTGAGGATATATGTTGGGAGCCACTGATGCTGGAAATTGGTACCTTAGACCTGAGAATAGTATCCTGCCCGGTTAATGTCAGCTGTTAAGACTGGGCGTGGTGGTGCATGCTTGTAATCCCAGCACTGGAGAGGCTGAAAACAGGAGGATCACTATGAGTCTGATCTGTGTAGTGAGACCCTGTAAACCTCATATTAAATACATTAAGAAATAAATAAAAATGTCAGCTGTTAGTCACTAGGCAACTTTGTGTCATATGATACTCAATTTGTGAAGGTATAATTTCCCCTACTGTTGTTCTGGGGTCATTTGCCAATCAGGCATGAGCTGCCACCTGACCCAGCTCTGGTCTTCTTGTCTATCTTTTCTCATTCCTGCCACCATTTCTCTGTGGAGTATACCTAGAGACCAACTGAGCCCAACAGATATAGAAGAATATTAATTTGATCTGACTTATGTCCTCTTTGAATGGCTAGATTGGTTGTTATCCCAACCTGGTTCTATAGTGCCACAGAGGAGTACACATTTTGTGGAACTATTCACTACACAGTACTTTGTCAGAGCTCTTTCAGTCACGTGTGGATATGCCGTGGCAAACAGAAACATGGAAACAGGACTTGGAGGCAGATTTATTTACGTTGAGGGGCATTGATTGTGGTCATTCCCAAGATAACAGGCCCCATCCTCCGGTGGATAAGCAAACAGGAAGTACAAAGGCAGCATGGCTTGTCAGTTGGGGACTGGTTCTTACAATGCGCCTCACAGTGACCAGCTGTGCATCACAGTGACCAATGGTCTTCAAGAAACAAAAGCAACAGGAACTGTCACTGGAACTGTCTCCTGGGCAACTAACTGACTGACTGGGGGACATTTTCTGCTACAGCTCCCAAGAGATTGCAGGTTCCATGAGAACAGAGAGATTTGTAGCACAGAGTCTGGCAGACAGTAAAATCTGAATGAACTTCTTTCAGCAGTGAAAGAATGAAGCACAAGTGAACCAAAAAAATATACAAAGGCCATTAGCCATCCCCCTCCTTCGCAAGTGAAAACAAAGCATTTATCAGACTCTTGCATTCTAGGTATTTTATACATACCCGGGACCATGAAGTTGGTCTTCATATACAAAAATAGTGGAAGAACAAGAAAAGTGAGCCTCACATAATCAGAAATGGTCCGCAAACTCAGCTTCATAACCACCCATTGTTCCTCTTATGGAAACTCCTGCAGTAAGCTGCCTTTCTTCACTCTAACGCTCTCCCAGCTGAGCTATCTCAGCCAATCAGTACACTGCCTTTCTATGGCCCTTTCCCCACTTGATGCCACGTTGCTACTGTTAGCTCCATTTCCCCTGCACAATTCCGTGTGTGTGTGTGTGTGTGTGTGTGTGTGTGTGTGTGTGTAAGCTTGTTTTGGCACAAAGGGACCATGTGAGTATGCACTGAATCATGCATGCCTCAACCCTCTCCAGCCAGAAGCCTACCGACTGACGTACTCAGTGAAGAGCCTTCAGTGCGTGCAGCTCTCCTGGGCTAAGGAGGAACTGGATTCCAGTAGTTTGTTGCCGTTCCCTATCACTGACTCCAAGACTGACCTTACAGTGCTTCTTCTTAAAAGCACGGCATCTATTCCAGAATTGACCTGAATGTCTTTCAATCCTTGGAGTAACATAGTTTTCATCAAATATGTGTCTGTATTTGTTTCCTGTGGCTACTGTAATATGTTATCAAGGTTAGTAGGGTAAAGCACATTTATTCTCCTCCAGATCTGGAAGTCAAGAGTTAGAAATCAGGACTTCGCCTATGTTACACTCTTGACAGAGGCCCTAGGGGCTCCTGCCTTTTCCACAGCCTGGTGGCTCAGTATTTCTTGCCTGGTGACTATATCACTCCAGTCTCCGTCTCCATGGCCACACCGTCTTCTCTTTGGGGTGTGCAGCATCTCCTTCTGTCTGCCTCTCTCTCTTTTTTTGGCTCCAAATGCCTTCAGGGCAGGTTTGGCTGCCTTGAGTTGTGGGGATTGAACCACAGCAACCTGAGCCTGACTGCTTTGTTGAAGCAGCCACTTAAAGAACTGAGCTAAGGGGCAGGCCCTCACCTCTGTCTCTTTCATAAGGGCATTTGTGAAAGGGCTTTAATCAAATGAAATGCCTTTAAATCTACCCAGCAAAGGCCAGATAATCTCCTTTTCTCAAGATGATGAATAGTTATATCTAAAAAGATCTTTTTTTTTTTTTTTTTTTTTGTCACACAAACTAATATTTACAGGCTCCAGGGAAGAGCATGTGGAATCTTCAGTGGCTAGTAACAGCCTACCAGCAGTTTATATTTACCCACCCTGTGCTCACTGTATGACAACCTGTGTACTGAAATTCACGACAATTTGTACCCACCACTTAGACGCCGATGTAAGCTAAACTGGAGCAATTAATTTATTCCAAAAATTACTTTCCAATGAAAACCATATAAATTGATTTAGTGTAGTACTAAATGCAAAATGCGAAGTGTAGGTTTTAAGATGACCATGCTATTCAGTTATCTGGGATCTATGTAATTGTTCTGAACATTAGTTGAAAGGATTGAAGAAGAAAAAGCTTAAAGAAAGATCATATGGCTTTCTTCATATGCATGAAGATGTTTTACAGACAGTGCAGATTACATGTGTGGCATTTAAATTGAATCAGGATCTACAAACTGCAGGGGGAAAGAGGAAGATTTCAGTCCATTGTGAGAAATCTCAGAATGAGCATGGAAGAGGCCCGCTCAGGATGAAATCTCTTGCTAGTTCTGGAAATGTGCATGTATGTGCAAGGCCCTGAGGGAAGCATGCAAAGGGGAAATGTACAGAATATGCCCTCAAATATGATATTTCATTAAAAAATAACGTTAATGATCACCTAGTATTATTCTTTTTCAATCCATTTCTCTAATTATAGCCAAAGTGATCCTTTAAAAGGTAAACTTAATTATGTCAGCTTCTTGATTAAAACCTTTCATTAAAGGTTTTTCCTTTTTTTTAAATTTTAATGCTTTATTTATGTGTGTGTGGCCAGCTCAACCCACCAGGGGGCGGGGCAGGCTGGCATGTGGTGCTGCGGGATTGAACAGCAGTCCCTGTGCTTTGTTTAGCTTAGCTTGTTCTAAGTAGGTGCTTTAGACCACTGAGCCATCTCATCAGCCCCTCTTCTTTTCTTCTTGATTGAAACCTTTGAGTCCTTTCTGCAATGACCCCGGGCTTTCTTGTCATCCTCATCTGTATTATTTTCTCCTGTCGGTTGTCACTCCCGTCGCACTTTCAAGTGCTCAACCTGTAGATGTTTCTTTCCAGCTCCTGCCATACAGCAATTCCTTCGACCCCATCGCTGCGTCTTGCCTGGGATACTCCTGCCCAGACCGAACCGTCTCCAGGAGCTTTTCTAGCGTGCTAACGCCTCCAACGCAAGCAGGTCAAACACCCTGAACGGTTCAAGATAAACAGCTCTCGGTGCGTAACTGACACCCGTGTCGCTACAGCAAGCGTCTGAGGCTCGAGACGCCGCGACTCGCTCGGCACCGTGCTTAGCATGGGGGGGGGGGCGGTGTACATTCAAACAGGTGCTGACGGAGCCAAGGGTTTGCTGTCGTAGTCCTGTTTTAACAGGTTGAAGTGTGAAGAAGTCGGAAGAGAGAGACCGCGTGTGTAACCGACACCGCTTTCAAGGCCAAGTTCCCGCTCTCGCTGGAGTGGATGTCCCTAGCAGCACTCAAGGGCACCTTGGCCGATCGGGCTCCCGAGGACCCAGCAGCGAGGGTCTCCGGCCTCGGAACAACGTTCTGCGCGTCTTCGCCCCGATCTGGGCTCACCCCGCGGCGCCGGCTCCTGCTTCCCGCGGGTTCTCGCCGAGCGCGGCACCCGCAGACACCCGGCGGCGCCCCAGACGACCACGAGGGCCGCGCCAGCCAGCGCGCCCGGAAGACCCGGAGGCCCCGCCCCCGCCGGGCCGCCCCGCCCCCGCGGTCACGTGATCCGAAGTGTGACGTAGGAGGAAGGAGACGCCATTAGAGGAGGCGGAGAGGGAGCGCCGCTGTTCGCTTCTCCGCGGGTGCCCGACGCGGTTGTGGGCCCTTCATTCCCGGACTTTTCCCGGCCCCT
>NW_004524623.1:8890543-8904581 GCF_000260255.1 Octodon degus
CCTCCGGTCACAACGGGCAGCCCCTGTGTGTCTTCTCTTCATTTTTCTTTCTTTTCCTTTCCTTTTCTGTGCTTCCGAACTAGGAACTTAGCTGCGGATTTGATTTTTGCGAACGAGTTGCTTCGTAACTTCAGCTCATGCTGAGGACGAAGTGTTTACGCAAGTTACATTTTGTCCTGTCTCGAGTGACAGGAATGGAAAAACGGCCGCCTCTGGAGGGGTTTTGAAACGACCGCTTGGTTACGCAGTTTCTTTCCAGCCTGTGTGGTGGACCTGACTTGCGGGTCACCGATTCTGCGAGGTCGGTCAGTCCGCCTGGAAACGTCACGTAAATACTGGCCAGCACCTGGTCCCCAAACTAAAATCTTTGGCCTTTGATGCTGTTCATTTTCTCTACCTGTCCTAAAAGCCTGGCTTCCTTTTGCAGTGGCATGGGAAGTGTGTTAAAAATCATTGAGCGTGAAGCCAGGCCTTTGAAAGGGAGTTATGGTCTCTCCTCTCCTAAAAAACCAGTTGACCAAAGACAGTAAAGTCAAGTGAACTTTTGAGCTTGAGTGCCTAGAATCATATGCTATATCCTATATCCGTCTAACTAGCTGTGTGGGGTTGGGTAAATTGCTTAATCATCTGTCCCTGAGGTTTACCCCTGTTAAAATATCCACAGTGATAGTATGTGATCCTAGAGTTGCCAGGATAAGTGTATGTAAAAGGCACCTAGGACAGGACTCAGTGTAAGCATTCAGCCTTTTTTATTCTTACCGCCCCGCCTTGCACAATAGATCTTAATTAGTAATTGTGTAGTGTGCAAGAACATGGATGCTGTTTAATGGCATGCATAATCTCTGAATTGTTGGGACATTTGATGCTATTATTAAAATACTTGGTCCAGAATGTACAAAGATGCCTCGATTCTGAGTCCATGTTCTATTTTTACTCCTGTGTAAAGCATAATATGTGAAAAAGTGAATGCTGGTTCGTAGTGCCACAGGTTAATGGTACAGTGCTGTCTGAGCTCACCTCGGAGCTCAGGTCAGACTTCAGGTTTTGAGCAGTTAGGTTACACTGCCTCCTTTATTAGTAAACAAGTCATTCAGCATTCTCCTTTGTGTTAGGATCTAAGATAAAAGAGAAAGCTGTTGTGATTGAGATCTCAGTTTTTTAATTTAGCCCTCTGACCTAAAAAGTTAACTTGTTATACATTTCTGAAACATCTTCAAAGCTAAAAGCAGACAAGATTTTTTATACGTGAGAAAAACTATGACAAACCACACAGAAAAAGATGAAGTTATTATGGTTGAACTCCAGTATCAAAAGTATAGCAGTCCTGATTTTTATATTTATATAACTCATCATAAACAGTATCTTGATTGTGTTAGAAAGTTGAGGATTTTGTTATGTTCTCTGTATGGAAACAGCACTCTAGTCCTTTGTTTTAATTATCAGTTCACTTTATCCTTCTTAGCAGATTTTTTCAGAAAGGTTTGTTATGTATGTATGTAAGACATAATCTTGTATGCTTTTAATTTCCAAAAGTGGAGAGGTCATGCATATGAAGATGGGAGGAAGAGTTTATCTTTTTTTTTTTTTTTTTTTTTGTATCTTTTTACTTTTGGGGGGGGACAGGGTCACACTGTGTGGTCCAGGCTGCTCTTGAGCGCACTGTCTGGCCCAGACTGGCGGTGAACTGACAGCAGTCCTCCTGCCTCAGCCTCACAGTGCTGACATTACAGGCGTGAACTACCATGCATAGCTCACCCTTTCTTGGTTACCTCTCTTTATAAAATACTTAGTGCTTTGAAAAGTACTCGCTCATGCATTAATACTTGAAAGAAACGTAAGGCTGACAGGAACCTAGGAATTTATATTCCATTGTTTGAGTCTTTTATTGACTATTTCAGCCACATGGTGGTCCAGTCTCCCCTCCCCCCCCCCTTCCTCTGAAGCAAACTGATGTGCAAAGTAGAAAACCTAGTATGTCCTGAAGTGGTCCATTTCACTTTTAGACAGGTCTAATTTCTAGCAGGTTTTTCTGTGTGTAAAGCCAAAATCTCTATGTTTTCCAGCCCTAGTTTTGCCCTTTGAGTGTTGGTCTCGTATGACATCCCTTCTGAGTTGAAGGTAGCCATCTCATCTCTTTCAGTCTAGTCTTCTTGGAGAGCAAACAGTGCTAGCTCCTTTAACCGGATCTCCAATGACATTATTTTAAATCTTTTCTCTATTTTGACATCTCCTCTAGACACACTGTTTAATCTTTTTTTTCTTGGAACTCAGGACCTTTGCATTGATTGAGCTACACCTCCTGCCTCTGCCTGCCTGCCTGCCTGCCTGCCTGCCTCTCTGCCTCTCTCTGTCTGTCTCTCTCTGTCTCTCTCTGTCTCTCTTGTTCCCTCTCTCAGACCCTTGTACTTGCCAGGGAAGTGCTTATTCCACTGAGCCATCTCCCCAGACCCCAAGGTTTTTTTTTTTTTTTTTTTTTTTTTTCCCCCTCATTCATTTTTTGACAGAATCTATAGTTCAGGCAGGCCTTGAACTCATGTGTTGCCCTGGCTGCCTTCAAACTCAGAATAATCTTCTTGTCTCCGTCCTCCCTAAATTGTCCAGCTTGACTTCGAACTTGCAGTGCTCCTACTTCGAGTGTTCTTTTTTCTTTAAAGTGGGATGCCTTGACCTATCGAAATGAGTCCAGGAATGATTTGGACTGAATAAAAAAGTGTAGGCTATCACTTCCCCTAATGAGAATCATTTTCCAACACTGAAGTAGAAAAGATTCTGAGGTTTTTAGGCACCAGTCACATTGATTAATATTGGATTTTCTGCCAACTAAAAATTATCTTTGTCCTCATTGCTTCAAAACCTCTTGCATCCCTCAAATTGTTTTCTTTGGTTTTTGTAGTTTTTGTACTTGCTCTGTTAAAGTTGGACCTCATTTACTCCTGTAGTTAAGGCCTCTTAATGACCTTTTAAGTCTCCATTCTGTAGTTTGTGAAATGCTGGGCTTCTGTAGATTAGGAAGTGATTGGGTCCTAGCCATGCAAAAATAGGGACAACAGGGAAACTGCTCCTCTACAGGAGGATTAGCTCTTCTACAGCTTTGTGCTCTGAAGATTTAGTAAGCATACCCTGTGTATTAGTGCTAAGACGTTGAGAGAAAAAGAAGAGAGAGAGGACCAAATACAAAACTCTGTGGTTCATGGCCAGAAATTACTTGGCCAGAGTTTACTTTAGACAGGCAGAGTCTTAGGATGACTTAGGGTGGTTTGCAGTCTGTGTGACCACAGACCATCCCTCCTCTTCCCCTTTGTGTGAGAAAGTTATTAATGGGTTGTTGTATATATTAATGTGTTGGAAGCAGAGCACAGTGTTAAGACCAGCCTGTATGGGCCCACATAAATGCTTTATTTATTTATTTTTTCATAAATGCTTTAATGAAATTCAGTGTACCCATGTTTGTAGCATCAAAACTTATAATAGGTAAGTCTTGGAAGTGGCCTGTATGTCCATCAGCACGTCAATGGGTAGTGAAAAAGTAAACAGTGGAGTATTACTCTGCTGTAGAGAATAAATTTGAGTGATTTATAGCAAAATGGATGCACCTTGAGACTCTAGCGCTAACTGAAAGAAATCAGACACACAAGTTTTAAGTGTTGCATGATTTTTCTTATATGAGATACCCAATGAATAATAATTTTTTAAAAATCCCCACTAGAGAGCAAAATAAAAAAGTAGAAAACAGAGGGAACTCAAAAAGGAGGGAGAACTAAGGGATGGAGGGAGAAAAAAATGGAGGAAAAGGGGATTTTAAAAAAGCATTAGAATATTATGTACATGTACCAACTCCCCACAGTGAGTGTAATCAGTATGTGCTTCAGAAATGTATCAATACAAGGATGAAGTTGCTCCAGCATCACAGATCTCCTTTTTGTTTTAGCCACATCAGTCTTGCCCACAGGATTATCATGAGATGCTTTGTCAAATATTTCCAGAAGAAAAGAAAGCTGTGCTTCTTTGTATCCAGATCTGTCAGGAGGCCCAGGATGTGGAGGAGAAAGGGTGGAGTTGGACTTGAGTGTGAATCTCACTCTCATGTCATTAGCCGTCTTGAGCTTGGCAGGTTATTCGGCCTACAAGCTCTCATATGTAAAATGCAAGTGCCTCATTCATTTTGTCTTTTATGTGGGTTACATTGGCAGTCACTGCTTGTCACAACCTTGTTCATTTGTTTAGCTCTGAGTATGTATGTGCATGTGTTCTCTGAAGACCAAACACATGCTAGGCAAATACTTGGTAAGCTAGATCCGTAGCCCCAGTAGCCCCATATATGTTTTGTTTTTTTTCTTTTTTTCGGCTAAGCTGGGGATTGAACTCAGGCCCTTGTGCTTGCTAGGGAAGCACTTATTCTACTGAGCCATCTCCCTGGCTTCCTGTATATGTTTCTTTAATGTTTGCTGCTTATGTTTCTTTCAAGGTAGCTCAGAAAAGGTAATGGAATAATTTTAAGTATTTTGAGAGCCTCTGCTGTCTCTCTGAGGGATCACTACATTTTAAAATTTCTTACATACTTTTTATAGGATTGCTTATAAGTGTGTATTTTTAAAATTATGTATATGCATGCATACTAGAGTTTTGACAGGATTGACATTTCTAGAATTCACTTTTTTTAGTTGTAACATTTATTTTAGTAATGCTTTCTTTTCCCAGAGCTCTACTACTCAGTTGTTGGCAGTCACAGTCTTGTAGATAAGTTCTCTGGTCCAAACTTCAGTTTCTATAGTGTCCCCAACCTGCTTAATGTGAAATGATTTCCTCACTGATTTGGGTCTTTGGTAACATGATGGAAAGACAGTTGGAGCTGTGTTACTGCTCATTCTTTTTTTCTTTGCCTTTTGGTACTGGGGATTAAGCCCAAGACTTTCACCAGTGAGTGTATTACCAGCCTGTTTCTTATTTTGTGGTAAGATCTCACTGCGTTACCCTGGCTGGGCTTGAATTTGCAATTTTCTTGCCTCACCCTCCAAGAATGCTGTGATTACAGGCGAGTGCCACCATGCCTGGCTAGTTGCTGCTTTTTGTATGAAATTTATTAAGGCAATGCTGTTCTAAGTAGTTCAATTTAAGAAACGCATATTTTATACCTGTTAGGTGTCTAACATTGTACTGGGGGAGGAAATACAAAGAAGAGTAAAGTACTGTATTCATCAGTTGCCTTTCCTGCCACTAAAGGCTTGTGCCTTTCAGTTGTGAGCACTTCCTGTCTTTGATGTCCTTCACCTGCCCTGCTGGCCATTTATCTCCTTTTCTTTCTCCTTATTTATTGGATGTGCGTACTGAAGGTTATGCTTGGTGATGGCCATCCTGGTTGACTAACATCTGTAAAAGGTAACATTGTAACCCGAACCATCTTCCCTTTTAGGGTTCTACACTGTGGAACCAACTGTCCTCTGTGTCTGGGCCTCTCGAAGTCTAGAGTAGGTGCCTGGCATTTGAGTAGCAAAATAATGGTACGAGATTGGCTGGACGAGCAGTACTGTATCCTGACAGTTTGGCAATGGAAAGTTTAAAACTTAAATTTCCAGCGTCCTACAAATAGAAATGTGTATTTTTCTTGAACCAGGTCTCCTTTCTTGTTTTGTTTTGAAATTTGCCTTAACTTGCTGAACATGACTTGGCATTCAGGTCCTAGCTTTTGGTTTTATGGTTTGCAGCATAGCCTTTGGTCTAGAAACCTTGATAATTTGAATGTCTGAAGTGTGTTAGTTCCTCTAGAGGCCACGCACGTTGTGGATCTAGCCAGTTCATTACAGCATCTTCATACAATACACTAGTTGAAGTATTGTTAAAAATCTTTTTATCCCCTCCATATTCTACTGTCTACATGCAGAACTATATAACTATAGAAGGTTAGGGGTTTTTTTTGGTTTTTTGTTTTTTGTTTTTGCGGTACCAGGGATCAAACCTTGATCCTTGTGCTTGCCAGGCAGGTGCTTAAACCACTGAGCTATTTTCCCTGGCATCCTGGGTAATTTTTTTTTTTAATTTTTATTTATTTATTTTTTCATTTAGTGTGTGTGTGTGGCCAGCTCAGCCCACCTGGGGGCGGGGCTGGCTGGCATGTGGTGCTGGGGGATTGAACCGCTGTCCCTGTGCTTTGCTTGGCTTAACTTGTTCTAAGTAGGTACTTCAGACCACTGAGCCATCTCACCAGCCCCTGGGTAATTGTTTTTAAAAAAGAAGATTCTCTGACTTGTGACCACAAATTCCTAATATATGTTTCCATAGCTGACTGCTATTTTCTGCTGTTTTAAGCTACCCCAAGAACTAGAGACTTATAGCTTTCTTTTTGAAAGTCTTTATTTGGCATTAAGCTGGTGAGAATTCCTTTCTTAGAAACCAAGAACAGGAAGTATAAAAATATTCAAGCACTCAGCTTTAGTTTTCTGATAGCTAATTTTTATTGCCTTATTACAAAGAGGTAATTTTATAAGTTATCGCCAGGCATATTGGTACACTCCTGTAATCCCAGCATCTGGGAGGCTGAGGCAGGAGGATTGCTGCTAGTTGGAGGCCAGGCTGAACTGCATGGTAAAACCTCTTAAAAAGACCCCCCCCCAAAAAAAACACTCAAAAAGAATTTATCAATTATCTGTTTGAATCCTGCCATATCAAGCCTGGAAATTACTATTTTTTTGGCGGAACCAGGGATTGAACTCGGGCCCTTGCACTTACCAGGCAGGTGTTAAGTTTGCAACAGTGTTAGCAACTAGCAAAAATAATGTGGCTAGATAAGTGCGTAGCTTACCACGTAGACCCAGGAGGCCATTATTCTCATTTCAGCTACTGTATTGTTTTCAGTAGCTTCCTTGTACTTAATGATGCTTTAGGTATTTTGTTTTGCCGGTAGTTAGTGAGCCTAGCAAATGATTGCCTGACAGAGAACAAAAATATTGATTAGACATGTTAAAAAAAAGTTTCATCTGGTATATGTAATTCCCATTTGTTTCCTGTCAGCCTGCTTTATTTTTGTGTGTGTTCTTTGTTCTTTGTTTTTTGTTTTTTTTTTGAGACAGTTTTACTATGTAGTACAGGCTGGCCTAAACTATTGAACTTGCTTATGTATCCCAGGCTGACCTCGAACTCAGGACAATCCCCTTGTCTCAGCCTCCTGAGTGTTGGGACTATGGGTGTGTGCCACCATACTTGGCTTCTTTTTTCTTTTATGGATTTTTTTTTTCTTGGTCATCCACTATGATTTAAGATGTTTAGTTAAAAAGCACCAAACCCAAGTGACAAATGATAGCCTAAGCTAATAATTAAGATTGTTAATGTTTTAAAATATCTTCATTTGGAAGATGAAATCATTGGGATTAGATGTAGTAGTGATGCTTTTACTCAGTTTGGGGGAAGAAAGTGGAATTTACCATGATTTTGACCCTTGGGACTTTGTTCCTACCCTGAGACTATTTGGAGAGTGAGCTGGGATCCAGTGGAGGACTGCCACATTAAGAATGTGTTAGACTGGGGAGATAGCTCAGTAAATAAGCGCTTTACTGGCAAGTGCAGGGTCCTGAGTTCAATCCCCAGTTCCACCAAAAAAAAAAAAAAAGTTTCTTGTGGAACAGGGAACTTTATTTAGTGGGAAAAAAAGATCTATGTCAGCTTGGCTTCTGTGGTGCCTAGAAAGTTGTCTGACATTGGGTGAGTCATTACATTCTAAACAGGTTTACAATGGTAAAATATGGCCAATTATATGCTGTATAAGCGGGTTGCAAGCATTACATGAGAAAGCCCAAGCATGGAGCCTGGAACAGTCTGTTGTTGTTTTTTTTTTTTTGGCTTTGATTGTTTCCTTCCTATAGTCTTAAAACCTTTGAATTGTTGTTGTTGTTTAATGTTATTTTCTTCACTGTTCTGGGAAGGGAGATTGAGATGTTGCCAGACATTTATAAATCCTTTGGAAGTGTGGAAATTGTTTTTAGTAATACACATGAACAGTTTTCCTAGGAGTGTGTTCACAGTCTTCTTCGGATGCTTATCTCTACTCGCTTCCCCTTTCACCTTCACTACAGTGTAACAGGATTAAGAGCCTTTGCTCCTGAGTATTAGAACCACAAGTGGCATTCCGGTACAGGCAGTCTGGTCACATTGAAGGTGTGCATTATGAGAGTGATTAGAAAAGATATTTCAGCCTCTTGATGTTTTCCTTTCTTTCTTTCTTTTTTTTTTTTTTTTTTTTGTATTTTAGGGAAGGGTCTACAGGGTGTTCAGGGTCTCACTACTAGATTGGACTCATAGTGATCCACCTGTTTATAGTCTCCCAAGAGCTGGGGTTAGAGGCATGCACCACCACGCCCAGTCTCAATTGCCAAATCAGCACACCCTGGGGATGGAACCCCTGAGTCCTGCGTTGTATTCCTATTTTGATAATACATTAAATATTTTAACTTTATCCCCAAATGTAGTTGTGTATTTAAGACAGTATTTTCTCTTGAAAACATAAAATATTGAGAATTTAAAATGCATATAAAGTAAGATTATATTACAGAAGGAATCTTTCCACTAAGTGGGCCTTAGTTTTTCATTATAAGGAAATATTTGATAGGAATGCTTTGATAATATGTTGTACTAATGTATGATATATTCAAGCTGAAATAATTAGTTTATAAGGAAACTTTTGGAAGCATATCTTTTACATAAATTGTGTTATACTTGCATTGATTTACCTGGCACATCTGTACATGTGTTTATCTACAATAACAGTATTTGAGTGTCTGTTATGGACAGGGGCAATATGACACCCTCCAGCCCTTCCACTGGAGAAGTGTTAGTTAAGGTATCAGCCTGGGAGGTGCCACAGCATGATGGCTATGAGTCATGTCCGGAGCCAGAGATTCTAGACTGTCACTGTGACCTTGGGTAAGCTGCCTTCCGTGTGATTGAGTTTCCATGTTGGTAGTACTTGTATAATAATTGTATCTTGACTCAGAGGATGTTAGGAGAATTAAATGAGTTAATATTTGAAAAGCTCTTAGAACACTCCCCATTTTAAGTACTGTGAAACTGTTAAAAACATGTAGTCTGAAGAGCAGATTGCTTACGCCCATGAAAACATAAGACTACATGGGCCAGGAATTTAGCTCAGTGGCACAACGCCTGCCTAGCAAGCATGAAGACCTGAGTTTGATTCCTGGTGCCAAAAAAAGGACTATATATTTTATAAAATCAGGTAAATTCTTCTATGTGAATTACATGAATAATGTAAGAAACTTAAAAACCTAAGGAAGAATCAACAACCCAGATGGAATTCAGAGAAAAAAGAATAGACCTAATATGAGGGGAATTTTGTGAACAAATGGAATTAGAGTATAAATAAACCAAACAAGTTATAGAGTAAGTAAAAATATAATAGAAGCTATTTTAGGAAGATAGAGATGGGCATGTTGTTGTAGCAGTCGACATAGTTATAAAGCTTTGAGATTTATTTGTAGATGGCGAGCTCTCCAATATGTATAATGAACAAGCTTATAACTGATTTTATAAAAAATGCATAATACAGTACGTGGAGAAATTGAGCATTCAATAAATGTTAGTATTAGCAGTAGTAGCTAAAATAACTGCAATGTTTCACTGTATGGATGTGCTATATTTGTGTATTATTAACTAATTGGCTATGATTGAACACATTACTATTTTTCACCGTTGCCCCCTTATAGTTAATTCTGATGAGTACCCTTTCCATCCAGTTATCTTGTATGACCACGGCTCTGAAGGAGAGGCTGGATGCTGTTCTTTAACTTGCCATTTAGCATGGTCAGAAGTTATAGAGGTGGTGGTAGAAAGGAGGTGACTGCCTGTACCAGCTCCAGTGTAGTCTCTGCCATGAAATACCAACACTTGTGAGGAAAATGTAATTAACAGCCAGCAGAGATGTTTTTTGTTAAACATATTTACTAAAATTTATAGGGAGCTCTTTTTTTTTTTTTTGGCGGAACCGGGGATTGAACTCAGGTCCTTGCACTTGCCAGTGAAGCACTTATTCTACTGAGCCATCTCCCCGGCCCCTATAGGGAGCTCTTCTCTGAGTTGTAAGATAAAGAAAACAGCAGAAGAAGAAATACTGGGATTTGGGAAAGATAGTTTGGCATACAAAGCAAAATAATGAGATGGACCGGAGGGGTTCGTATTGTGACACATGAGATTGCTGGGCCTAGGATCCCAAAGGAAATAGGAAGACGAAACTTGGGAGATCTGGGGGAATATGGGCTGACAAAGGAAGAAGTTTTGAAACGTTACTGATGGCTGGGCAGAGTGGTGTACACTAGTATCACGAGCTACTTGGGAGGCTGAGATAGGAAAATCACTTGTGCCTTGGAATTCAAGGCTGGCCTGGGCAGTGTAGTGACCCTATCTCAAACTAACCAAACAGCCCAAAACTTTGGTAACTTGAAAATTATGATCAAGGTATTAAAGTTGAAATGGAAAGTCGTTTGTTTAAAGATATCTTGGAAAAAAATTAACCTATTCATTTAAATTTTGAAAGAGATTTAGATTTTAAGTTCTTCTATATGGCTTTGATTTTTAGACCATAATGAAAATGAGTGAGTTCAGATAATTGTGCAGCTAATAGTAAGTGATATAGTTCATCCAAATCCAAAGCTATTCTTAGCTCCTGTGCTACAGTGAATGGGAGAAGTCTTTCATTTACCTTTACAGTGGCAGTTGGTTCACAGACACTTTTTTTTTTTTAATTTTATTTATTTATTTGTGTGTGTGTGTGTGTGTGTGTGTGTGGCCAGCTCAGCCCACCAGGGGGCGGGGCTGGCTGGCATGTGGTGCTGGGGATTAAACCGCAGTCCCTGTGCTTTGCTGAGCTTGTTCTAAGTAGGTGCTTTAGACCACTGAGCCATCTCACCAGCCCTCACAGACACTTTTGTATTTATGAACAGTTTGGTTTACAAGCAAAAGCATTATGGCAAAATTTTTGTTTTGTTTGTGAATTAAATCAGGTGACAAATACAACCACAGCCATCTTTTTGCACAAACAGAAACATGACTATCTTTTCCAAAATCATAGAACAAATTAAGTTCTAATTAATACAGCACCACCATATTGTCAGAACATATAGTTAGTCTTCTCACTTTCCAAGTTCTTGTACCATTTTGCTTATTTACCCTTTTCTGTTGTAATATTTGTTTTCTGTAATGAACAATCTGCAGTAATACTGGACCTTAAAAGCAGGCATTCTTGGTTTATCCCAGCTCTGCCATTCTTACCTGTGGGTTCCTTTAACTGCTAAATTTACGGGTCTTGTCTTAGTTCTAAATTTCTTCAGGCCCACAGCAAAAATGTTCTTCTGAAATTTGCATTTATTTGAATAATTAACTATTATAGCTGCCTTTTTTTTTTTTTTTTTTTTTGAACCAGGGATTGAACTCAGGCCCTTGCACTTGCCAGGCAAGTGCTTATTCTACTGAGCTATCTTCTTGGCCCCTAGCTACTTGTTTTACTTTACTTTTTTTTGGGATAGGGTCTCACTGTGCATTTCAGGTTACTTGTGCTTACTTTATAGCCCAGGCTGGTCTCAAATTTGGAACAACCCTCCACCATGCCTGGCTATTGTTTTACTTTTCTTCTGTACATTTTCTTCTGTATTAGTACAATTACGTGTGACTTCTGCATAGCTCTGAATCTCTGTTCTTTTTAAAAAAATATATCAACTAACTCCAGATTCTTAAGTGTATTTCCTCTTCGATAGCTTTATTCTAGTCTCCCTTTCCTGTCTTCCTGGTCTTATTTCAAGCCTTTTCAGTTTTTCTGTCCAACTTTGTAGGCCTCATCCTGTCCTTGCTATTCAGCCTCCTTCCTGTCTTAGTGTCATTTTCTGAAAATACAGATCGACTCTTATTACTTGTAACCCTTTGATGATCCTGCTTTATCAGTACTATTTCTTAGGTTATTTCTTACGATGAATTAGGCATTTCTCCAGGGGAAATAAAGAGGTTCAGCGTTAGATGGGAGAAACTTAGGGGGACAGGATGTCGGATGAGTTTGGGAAGTACTTGAATAAGCACAGCCAGCTTCCTTTTTGGTTGAACGGGCAGGTCTCTACTGTGAATTTATGGAAAGCAGAATGTAATATTTCCCACATACCTGATAATGATGTACTTTTTTTTGAAATCGTATATGTGCATACCGCATGTTTGGGACAGGTTTTAGACCTATACAAGTAAAGCCCATAGTCCTACAGACATGGACTCCTAGGAACCTGTGACTTGGGACTTACATAGGCTCCCATAGTGTCAGCTGTGCTGAGTTGCAGTTCTCTAAACACTTGAGTTGTATATTTCTGGGCTCAATGGCTTCACCCGTCCGTGATGAGAAACACTACTATCCCTGCAGCATGTCCTCGTTATGCTTCCTAAGCACTCGTCTTGGTGTCCTAGGCAAGACCCTCCCTTTTATTTTTTATTTAATTTTAATTTTAATTTTTATTTTTGGCAGAACCAGGGATTGAACTTGGCCCTTGTGCTTGCCAGGGAAGCGCTTATTCCACTTAGTCATCTCCCCAGTCCCTCCCTTTTATCACTTACCACATGGAATTGTACTTCCCTTTGTCCAGTTCTTCAGTACAGCCTATGTTCCTTTCATTTTTGTGAGATTAGTACTCATGATAGTTATTTTTTTTTAAATTTTATTTATTTATTTGTGTGTGTGTGTGTGTGTGTGTGTGTGTGTGTGTGGCCAGCTCAGCCCACCAGGGGGCAGGGCTGGCTGGCATGTGGTGGTGGGCCATTGAACCGTGGTCCCTGTGCTTTGCTAAGCTTGTTCTAAGTAGGTGCTTTAGACCACTGAGTCATCTCGCCAGCCCCCCAAAAATGGAATAAGGACTTTTTTTTTTTTTTGCTCCTTGAATGCCTTCAGGGCACTTTTGGATGGCTGGAGTGTTGTGGGGATTGAACTACAGCAACCTGAGGCTGCCAGCATTGTGAAAGCAGCCACTTAAAGAACGGAGCTAGTTCCAGGCCCCCTGATCATGATAGTTATTAAATATGCACAAACAATGGAATCATAAATGCAGAGGCACTTGGAATAATAGTGTTATTCATGCAACCAGTAAGTCACCAGAAGGCACTTGTTGTTTCTTAGAAATCTTTTATATTCTTTCTTCTTCTTCTTCTTTTTTTTTTTTTTTGCAGAACCAGGGATTGAACTCAGGCCCTTGCGCTTGCCAGGCAAGCGCTTATTCTACTGAGCTGTCTCCCCAGTCCCTATATTCTTTCTTCTAAGGAGGATGCCATCAATTACTCAAAGAAAAATTTGTTGTAAATCTAAAGGAGAAAAACTAAGAAAAGTTACTTAAAAATTTATTTTCAATGCAAGGGATCAAACCTGGGGTTTTGTACATGGCAGGCAGATATTCTACCACTGAATTACATCCCCAGATTTTCTTTGTAATTTTAGTGATTTGTATGTATGAAAGAGTATATCTTTTTTTCTTAGGTAAGAATGTAGATAATATTCTGTCTTTAATAAAAAACAATGCTTGGTTATAAATAAAAATTGAATTTTCCCTTTTTTTTCACAGCATAAATTTCACATTGAAATGGTTCACTCATTTACAGTTGTTAGGATAAGGAACATTTTGTGAAACATTGTTTAATATATATATGTATTTTCTCTTAGGCATCTTTCTTAACAAAGAAGTTAAATATTGGTGGGAAAAGAGTAAACCTTGCCATATGGGTAAGTTAACCTTTTTAAATATATGAGTAAAGGTATCTGTCTGTTCTTGGTGTTCTATTAACTAAATAAATTAAGGAATAGGAATATGAATTTCTCAGATTTTTAAATTTAACTGAAAGTTAGCCAAAACATTTTTAATAAAAGTATTCCTAAATTCTGACTAAGCATTATATTTGAAATACAGTTTTATATTTGTTTGTTTTTTTTTTTCTTTTTAATTTATTTATTTATTTGTGTGTGGCCAGCTCAGCCCACCAGGGGGTGGGGCTGGCTGGCATGTGGTGCTGGGGGATTGAACCG
>NW_004524623.1:8905626-8907231 GCF_000260255.1 Octodon degus
CTGGCATGTGGTGCTGGGGGATTGAACCGCGGTCCCTGTGCTTTGCTAAGCTTGTTCTAAGTAGGTGCTTTAGACCACTGAGCCATCTCACGAGCCCCAGTATGATTAGTTTTAAAAGTATATTCTTTGTGTATGCATGGTGACCACTCAGCTTTTTTATTGGAGTATTTCATTCATGCTAGATTATTTGATTATTTATTATATGGCTTTTTCAAATATGAGAGAAGGGAAATAAAGTTAAGCTTCAGAAAAATAAAGGAGTTTGTTTCTTCTTAAAGAGACAAACCTGTATATATTTCTTTGACTCCAGACATGCTGGGCATCTGGTTTGAGTGCATAGGCTCATTGTGGAGGGAAAAATGGTAGAGCAAAGTCAGGTAGAAGCCCTTTCTCCTCACCATGTGGCCTGGGAGATATAATAAGATTTTTAAAAAGACCGTGTAGATAGTGTTTATGTAGTTGCATTTTTATTTATTTGTTTGTACTTTAATTTTTAAAAACTATTCTTTGAAATGACCAACAAATTAGTTTGTAAAGTTGTTTGGGACCAAAAATGAGTTAACATTGAAATTCCCTCAATTCTCAGCAGTCAGGAGGAGTACTTGTTTAACCTTTCCTCCTAGAACCCTTTCTGAAATCAGTTTGTCAGCAGTATATGATGAAAGTGGATAATTTCCAAGGCAGAAACTTTACTTGCCCTGAATTGCAGGTTCTTGTTGAACTTACTTTTCAGTTTAGTTTTTGTTTGCTCTTCATTTTCCCACAATTAAATCTAATGAAACAGATACACAAGTTCTTGGATTATTAATTACATGGCAGACTAGTATAGAGAATAGGAAAATGAAACAATAAGTAGCTTGCTAATGTAATATTCATTTTTGGATCAGCTGTTTGATGCTATTTTCTTGTCCCTTCTTGACTTTCTGCATAAATAGAAATGGTTTAAGTATTTTATTGATTAAAAGAAAATTCACCCTGGTAGGTAGAAAAGTCCCAAGTTATTTTTGGCTGCTTTGCAAAATTCCCAAAACTTGGTGGGTTAAAATGATGATTTATCACTCTTCGTGACTGCAGATTGGCCAGCAGGCTGTCTGCCTGCGGTAGCAGTGGTGTCATTCACTGCACTGGGATGTGAATGGGTCCGGAGTGTCCAGAAAGGCCTGCTTTTCCTGCACTTGGCCTGGCATTCTTTGGGTGGGCCTCTCTCCACACACACCCGTGTCATTCTGTATTCTGTCCTAAGCATTTTATATGATAACTGGATTTTAAGAGGACAAAAGTAGAAGCTGCTGTAACTAAGCATTACTTCTGCACCTACTCTTGGTCAAAGCAAGTAACAAGGATAGCCATAACTCAGAGATTGAGAAATTTGATTATAATTTGGTGGAAGGATAAGAAGAGAATCTATGCCAAACTTTAATTTATCACAAAATATACATGGATTAGGATTTGGACTTTGTGGGATGGGATCTAATGGGAAATCAGTGAGCGGTTATTTTATTTGTGGTGGTGGGACAGAATGAGGGGTATACGCATGCTAGGCAGGTAGTCTGCCGTGAGTGGCAATTCCAGTTCCAGTAACACTTTTTTATAAATCTTTTTTTT
>NW_004524623.1:8909556-8932536 GCF_000260255.1 Octodon degus
GCTTAACCTCACTACCTGTCTGAATATCAAACATCTTAGGCATAACATGGAACAGGTATTTTTCATCAAGTATTGATATGTTGAAATTTAAGTCCCTATAGAATATGATGAAAAAACATTTAAAAATTAGAATATATTTTTAAAAATAGGCATAAAGAATTATATAATTCTTATGTTTACACATGGATTTGGGTTTTATTAAAGATCAGACATGTATATGAATTCTTTCTGGTTTGATTGCCTACAGATTGATTATAAGAAATAAAAGCTTAATTTGTTCTTTATCCTATGGTTTTATTGTAATCCTATTTTATCATATTATTTAAAAGTATAAGTTAGTAAGACTAATTTGATTAGTTCCAGTGTATTCCTGCGATTAACACTGCTTCGTGGATAACAGAGACCTGTTCTAAAGTTGTTGTGTCCGGTGGCTCTCTGTCACCGAATGGGAGCTGATCTTCCCACTGTAGGTTTGTGTTTATATCATTTGCAGTATAATATAGTAATGCTAGGCCCTTGAGCCATTCATTTATATTAATACCTAAATATATGAGCTGCTACACCAAATTCTGAGGTGTTTTCACAATGTTGATGTTTTAGATCTTGTAATTTTAATGAGATTTGTTTTAATATTTTCTGTTTTATATACACAGGTAAAAAACTGGGTCAAAGAATTACGGAAAATGTTGGGAAATGAAATCTGTTTATGTATAGTTGGTAAGCATCATTAGTGTTTAAAAAAATGTTCTTTGTTATTAAAGTAGTAAACATTTTTATTTTAAAATGAGAAAAGATGAATTATGGTACCTTAATGTTTAGTATTTCAGATTAATTTAAGATTTGGAGGTAATTTTTCCAGGAAACTCAAATGCTGCTTCAGGAATCCTTGAGTAACAAATGAAAGCTGAATATGCAAGGCTTCAGCTTCCCCAGTCTTCAATTCCACCCTTGCTGCATAGTGTTTTCTTTATATGAGCTGGTACCATACTCTGTGTAACCTTTACTTACTGCTTTGTAGTGTGTGTGTGTGTGTGTGTGTGTGTGTGTGTGTGTGTGTGTGTTGTGCTAAGGATTCAGGCCTCACATGTGCAGGGCAATACTTATATATTGAACTGTGTCCTCAGTCTCTCATTTATTTAGTTGTTTGTTTATTTGGAACAGGATGTCACTGCACAGCTTAGACCTGTAGTGGCCCTCCTGGCTCAGCCTTCCCAGTGCTGGGATTACAGGCGTGTATCACCATGCCTGGTTTCGGTGGTTTTGCGGAACCAGGGATTGAACTCAGACCCTTGCGCTTGCCAGGGAAGCTCTTATTCCATTGAGCCATCTCCCCAACCCCTTCGTTATAGCCTTTTAAGGCTGTCCTTAAAAGCACAATGAGGGCCGGGGAGATGGCTCAGTGGAATAAGAGCTTCCCTGGCAAGTGCAAGGGTCTGAGTTCAATCCCCGGTTCTGCAAAAAAAAAAAAAAAAAAAAAAAAAAAAGTAAAAGCACAATGATCCTTCTGCCTGGCCTCTGCAGTGCTGGGATTATAGGCATGTACCACCATGCCCAGGTGTTTGTTTTTTGAGACAGCCTCACTCTGTTGTCCAGCCACCTCAGGGTTCTTCCTGCCTCAGCTTCCTAAGAACTACTTCTGCATAAGCGTGGGCATCATGGTGCTAGAAGCGTGCACCACCATACCCAGTCTGTTCAGAGAACTTTTTTTGAAAAATTAAATTTGTACAGAAAAAGCATACAAGTTTCAGTAATAACATAATTATCACACAGGGAAAATCTCAAGAAGTGTGAATAAGGGCTAGGGAGATGGCTTAGTAGAATAAGCGCTTCCCTGGCAAGTGCAAGGGCCTGAGTTCAATCCCCGGTTCTACAAAAAAAAAAAAAAGTGTGAACAGTGCCCTTGGGCCCCACTGTGGCCCTCTTGTGAATCTTTCTTATCTCCAGACATCACAGTTATCTTCCCTTCACACCCCTACACCTCCCAGCTACTCTCCTGACCTTGTATTGCGTGGTTTAGTTTCATTTTAAATTTTGTATTAATGAAATCATTTACTATGAACTCTTTTATGTCTGGCTGCTTTGGTTTTATGGTATGTTTACATTATGTTTACGACAGTCTCTGTAGTGAGTATTCCAGTTTAGCCACAGTGTTTCTGTTCTCTTCTAATGCTAAAATATTTATAGGATTGTGATGAGGATTATATAATGATGTGGGAAACACTTGGCAGAGACACCAGCATTTGACAAGCACTTCCTTCCCTTTCTGTAAGACGAGGCTTCCAGCATTTGAAGCCCACTTGAATGGTTCACATATGTCCTACATTTTTTTGGTTTTCCATCTCTGTGTTTGGTAGAGTCACACCATGCAGCTTGGACTCGTAGTGATCCTCCTGATTTTAGCCTCCTGAGCGCTAGGATTACAGGCCTACACCACCATGCCCAGACTCTATCAGACTCTATCCCCAGCTCAGCATGCCCCGGGGGTGGGGCCGGAGTGCCATGCGGGACCAGGGATTGAGCCCTGGTCCCTGCACTTGCCAAAGCAGGTGCATAGTCTGCTGAGCTATCTTGCTGGCCCTGTCTTACATTCTTTAGATCTTCAGTTACTTTTCATTTGGCTTTACCTTCCAGAGATTCTCCTCATCATGATTGTTTTTTTATAGGTTAATTCAAGTGTTTGTGTCTCCATTTGAAATAAACACTTAAGATCTACCTGTTGAGCCCATGTATACATATCCCCTCCTCCCCCAAGGTCTCACTGTGTTTAAATTGCTCAGGCCGACCCGAGCTCCTGGGCTGAAGTGATCCGAGTATGCAGCCGAGGCTGTGGGCGCACACCACCATATTCATGCCTCTCTTTTTTTTAATATATATTCACACTGTCAGTTTGGTGAGAATTACAGAAACTTTTTATCAGCCACATCAGCTTACTACTTTTTTAAATAAGAATGTGAAGTCTTTATAAATATTTTTCAGGGGCCAGGGAGATGGCTCAGTGGAATAAGCACTTCCCTGGCAAGTGCAGGGGCCTGAGTTCAGTCCCTGGTTCTGCCAAAAAGTATTTTTCAGTCAGATTTTTCTCATTTTCTTCTTATGTAATTATTTATTTTTCTTACATAATTATTTAAGCCTGTAGGAATTTCATACGTCTTACAACCTTAATGTTTGATTTGCAGTATATTTGCTTTTTTTTTTTAAAGACACATTTATTCAGCGTCATGCTGCAGACTATTACATTTAGCAATCAACAGCATGGGTGCAAAAAAAAGGTCTACATTAAAATCCTTTGTTGGAATGCTTTATACTTTCCACAGAACAGAAACTAAAATAACCTGTTATGCAATTACTCACAAATACAGTCCTCGAGTTTTTTGCCCATACGCATGAGTATTGTCTAAAACATGTCTTCTTTGTAGGAGCTAGGCCCTGCCACCACTGTGCTTGGCTGAGTTCACAAATCTGTTGTAACCCTGTCGCTTCTCTGGCTCTCCTCTCCTGCTAAACTTTGTTTCCTGGAAGTGTTTAAAACCTGCCACTGCCATAGCTACTGCTGCTGCTGGAGCCACCATAGCCACCTTGACTTCGTGGTTTGGTAAAATATTGGCCTCCACCACCATAGGGCCCACAGCTTCTGCCTCCAAAGTTTCCTCCCTTCATGGGCCCAAACTTTGAAGACTGACTGTTGTAATTGCCAGATTCATAATAGCTTCCACCACCTCCATAATTGCTTCCATCATTACCAAATCCATTGTAGCCATCTCCACTGCCACCATATCCACCCACACCACGGCTGCCACCAAAGCCACCTCGACCACTGAAGTTTCCTCCGTGACCGAAACTGTCATTGCCACCAAAACCTCCTCCACGACCACCACCAAAGTTTCCAGAACCACTTCGACCTCTTTGGCTAGATGAAGCACTAGCCATCTCCTGCTTGGACAGGGCTTTCCTCACTTCACAGTTGTGGCCGTTCACAGTGTGGTATTTTTGAATGACAATCTTATCCACAGAGTCATGGTCATCAAAGGTTACAAAAGCAAAGCCTCTCTTTTTTCCACTGCCTCGGTCAGTCATAATTTCAATCACTTCGATTTTTCCATATTGTTCAAAATAATCTCGTAGATGATGTTCTTCAGTATCTTTAATGCCACCAACAAAGATGATCTTCACCGTTAAGTGGGCACCTGGTCTTTGAGAATCTTCTCTTGAGACAGCTCTCTTTGGTTCCACACCTCTTCCATCCACTTTGTGTGGCCTTGCATTCATGGCTGCATCCACCTCCTCCACAGTGGCATAAGTGACAAACCCAAAACCCCTGGAACGCTTGTTGTTCGGGTCTCTTTACCACGCAGTCTGTGAGTGTTCCCCATTGCTCAAAATGGCTCCTCAGACTCTCATCAGTTGTTTCAAAGCTCAGCCCTCCGATGAAGAGCTTCCGTAGTCGTTCGGGCTCCTTGGGAGACTCTGACTTAGACATGACGGCATTCGGAAGAGAGCCTGATGATGCTTCTTCTGCAGTGTCCACCAGCAGAAAGCCTGTTTGCTTATTCATGTATAAATTCTGTAGGTCACTGATAACCATACCTTAAATCACTTACAGAGAAACCCATACTTTACTAGCAAAGTTCTTCTTGGTTGCTCCTAATCTACTGATTAATACTTCTTAGCTATGGTGATTTTATCCCCCAGTATCATGTATCTAGCCTCTCTTTAGCAATTACATGTTTCTTAACAATATGTATTTGTCATCAGTCACAGTTACTATTCATGTTCCAGATACTGTTCTGTGAACTACATGTTACTTCGTTTAAACCTCCTGAGTGCCATAGGAAAACTATTTCTACTTTATTTATTTAGTGTGTGTGTGTGTGTGTGTGTGTGTGTGTGTGTGCGTGCACGCTTAGTATAGGGTCTACAGGGTCTCAATACTTAGATCGGACTCATAGAGATCCTATTTTCAGCCACCCAAGTGTGCCACCACACTCGGTCTCAATTACAATCTCAGCGCACCCTGGAGGTGGGACTGGCACTGCACGCCGGGAATCAAACCTTGGTCCCTGTGTCTGCTTAAGCAGGCATTTTAGTCTGCTGAGCTATCTGGCCGTCCCTAAATATAGGGGGTTTTTGGTCATTATTGCCTAATACTCTTAGAGTTGACAATTTTTCTTCCATATTCTGAGGGAAAGAGCTGGGAATCAAACTCAGAACTCTGCTTATCCTAAGCAAGTTCTCTACCCTTGAACTTGTATCCTTACCCCCTTCTACATATTTTTTGATTTATTTGTTTATTTTTGTGGTACTGGTGATTGAATTCAGGACTTTGCATTTGCCAGGCAGACACTTATGCCACTGAGCTATCTCCCTGGCCCTTCCACATATTTGTTTTGAAATATATTTTTAAAGATGGTAAAGTGTTTTGTAGTACTTTTTTTTGAGACAAAAGTCTCTCCTGAAATGACTGCTGCAACTTGCAACCATCAGTATAGACTATGCTACAGAAAAATGACCTGTGAGCGACTGACATTCTTCCAAAGCTTAAAAATCTAACAAGATCTAACCCAGGCTGGCCTGCAATTTAGGATCTTCCTGGCTCGAGTTTTTGGAAGCTAGATTATAGGGCTGAGCCACCATGCCTCATTTGTTTTTTTTTTTTCTGCTACTAACAGAGTGTCTTCTCCCCTTCCTCAGCACGTGTGTGTGTGTGTGTGTGTGTGTGTGTGTGTGTGTTTCACATTGTACTATACCTTGAAGTAGGTGCATACTGTGGTGGTTGTCCTTGCTTTCAAGTCTTTATGCCTGTCAGTAAATTCCCTGGCTCCCATGCATCTGTAGAGCAGTATTGTAACAGCCTCAGAGCGTTAGCTTTCTTGCTTCGGCCGGGAAGTGGACACTGCGGAAGATGTTAAGCTTTACAAGGACGTCAGTCACTCACAGGTCATTTATCCGCAGCATAGTCTATACTGATGCTTGTGAGGAGTAGTAGTTATTTCATAAGAGGATTTTTCAGTGTTTTAATTTAAACTCATATTTAGGTTATTAATGTACTTATAGTTAATAATCATCTTATTAAAATTAGTTATTTGTGATATTAAATTATAGAACAATCAATGTCTGATAATTTCCCTTTAGTATTCACTTGATGCTATAAAATGACTTTTCCTACTCTAATGTTTCTGGTGGAATTTGGAAAATGTGGCACTTAATGGGAGCAATAAAATCTCCTAGCTAGCTCTTAAGAGAGACTTGTATCTCTTTAGAGGCAGAATCTTGTGCCTGTTTGTTGGAGCTACCTGCCACCAGATGGTGCTTTTTGCTTTCTTCGTAGAATAAAACAGCTTGTTTTCCCACTGCTTACTGTGAGATATATTGGCTATGATATTTAACAGATAAGCATTTGATTGACAAAAAGTAAAATAGGATATCAGAATGGTACAGAACTTCTTGCTAGGTAGACAGCTGTTTAAAGAAGACAGAAGTCATCTCTGGCTCTCTGGGCACCCTCTGAGCTTCGTGGCTTCCCTTAGTTCCTTCCCTCTCTTCCTTAGACCTTAGACTCCAGTAATAAACAGTTCCTTGCAACTAGGTGCCTACACTATTTAAGGTTCTCAATATACAGACCCTCTGGACTTCCACTTCTTAGTACTAAGCATTGCACCTTTCATTGCATGCTTGCTTCAGTGCTTTATTTAAAATGTGTCTAAAATTGCCTCAGCACTATAAAGTCCCAAAAGGAAGAAAGCACCTTAATTAGAGCATTGTTCCCACCCCAGATCATAACTGTCAGATGGGTACTTTCTGTGGCTGCGCCCCCACCCCACTTTTGTTGTCTCTATGACCTTTAGCACTGTGTCCAGCCAACTCACTTCCTGTACTCATCAAGGAATCTGCATTTTACAGCACCTTCATTTTGTTGTTAATTTCTTTTTAGCTTAATCTCAGATCAGTCCCATTGTGTGAGGGGAAACTTTCAGGAATTTTAAATCTTTATGATATACATGAAGTTCTAATAAAAAGTCAAAACTTTTTTTAACAAATAATACAGACATGTTGCAGTTCCTATGGAGGGAGAGTATTTAAAAGTCCATATATTTTAAATTTTTAGCCAGTTTATATTATCCAGGAAACCAGAATACTCTTAGAGTTACAAAGGCTAGCCTGATAGATTTAGTAACCTGTGAGAGAATCATACTTATTGGTTGGCTTTAAGTTAATTGAGGAATAGAAAGTTTTTTACTGTTAACCACTTACACATACTAAAATAGTATGTTTAGTCCTAGGGTACCTAGGGAATCTCTTGTACCTTGGAAATCCTAAATCAAAGAATAGGGCCCTGCTCTTTGGAAAAGGTGTTTTTTTCCTGGCAGACTGTACATTCGGCATGGGTATGTGGAAGCACTTGTCCTTTAAAAAGGAGGTTGAGGCCTTCACCTGGGCAATCACAAACAGCTCAGATATCTTCGGGATTAACTTTATAGTTTGGAGGCAGGTCTGATGAAAGTTTGTATCATCTTTTCAGGTAACTAAAATGTCAGTTGTATGTTTAGAAGTGGCTAAGTTTTACTATAAAAAAGAATCAGTATTAAGATTATTTACTTTTCCTCAAATTAGGTAATAAAATAGACTTGGAAAAAGAGAGACACGTTTCCATTCAAGAAGCAGAATCGTAAGTGTTGTGCACCTACTTCACACTCCTCCCCCCAGAGGAAGTCTTCCTCTTTGTACAGTGTGCCTCACCATTCAGGTGTTACTTAAACCTTTTTTTTTTTTTTGATGGAACCGGGCATTGAACTCAGGCCCTTTCACTTGCCAGGGAATCGCTTATTCCACTGAGCTGTCTCCCCAGCCCCACTTAAACCTTTTTTTAAAAATTATTTATGTATTTGGTAGAGAGTCTTGATACACAGCTCAGACTCATAGTGATCCTGCTGTCTCAGCCTCCAAGTGCTAGGATTACAGTGGCCAGCACAGCGCACCTGGGGTTCTGGGCCCATACAGCATGCAGTACTGGGGATCAAATCTGGGTCCTTGCGCTTGTCAAGCAGATACTTAGACCGCTGAGCTATCTCCCCTGCCTTCAAACCTCTTAAGATGGACTGAGTGAGCTGTGAGGCAGACTTGCCTATGTTGGTAATTTCTAGACTTTGGAAATATTTAAAGATATTTCACTTTTTCTTTTAGATTCAGTGAAAAGTGCAAGAACGATGTAAAAGAAAGGTGTCGTGATCAGTTTGGCACTTAAAATATATGAGATCTAAATTAATGGGTAAAAATTTCAAGTCTTCAGGGACGTAGCTCAGTGGCACAGGTTTCCTCCCTGGCAAGCGCAGGGTCTTGAGTTAGATTCCTGGCATCAAAAAAGAAAACATTTTAAATGTCAAGTCTTGTTTATATTTGTGTTATTTAAAATTTGGCTTAGTGTCTACAGAGGTTGCATAGCTATAAAAATCTTAATTTGACTAAACTTGAATAAATTACTAATTTGCTAAGCTAAGGTGGTAAGTCACTAAAATTGCTACTATAAAAAATTTTAAATATTTTTATATTTAATCGCTGATGTCACTTTTTTTTTAAGGTATGCAGAATCTGTGGGAGCAAAGCACTATCAAACCTCAGCCAAACAGAACAAAGGGATTGAGGAGCTTTTTCTTGACCTTTGTAAAAGTAGGTATAGTTATATTTAGTATGATTAAAAATGGCTTTTTTAAAGTATCGGTAATGTTTCTAAGGTGATATTTTACCATTTTTTGTTAAAGACCACATTGATAATTTTTCACATCTACTGATACTGTTACATATTTCATATTCTGAACTCATTTTTTAAAATCTTACAAGCTTGCTCTAGCCCTGTTTGTTTTTGGTTTTGTTTTTTTTTTTTTTTCTTTTGGTTTTTCTCTTGTATTTAGGACAGGGTCTGCAGGATCTCACTACATAGATTAGACTTGCAGTGATCCCCCTGTTTTCAGCTTCCCAAGTGCTGGGATTACAGATGCACGCTACCACACCCAGTCTCAATCACTGTCTCAGTGTGGCCTGTGAGGCAGGCTGGTGCGGCTTGCTGAGAATCGAACCCTGTCCCCTCTGCTCTGCCTAAGCAGGTGCTTTAGTCTGCTGAGCTATCAGGCCGGCCCTCTAGCCCTGTTCTTGTTTTGTTTTGTTTTTTGGTGGAGTCGGGGATTGAACTCAGGCCCACGCACTTGCCAGGCAAACACTTATTCTACTGAGCCATCTCCCCGGCCCCTCTAGCCCTGTTCTTTTTTTTTTTTTTTTTATAAATTTATTTATTATTTATGTATGCGTGTGTGTGTGTGTGGCCAGCTCAGCCCACCAGAGGGTGGGGCTGGCTGGCATGTGGTGCTGGGGGATTGAACCGTGGTCCCCGTCCTTTGTTAAGCGGTCCCTGTCCTTTGCTAAGCTTGTTCTAAGTAGGTGCTTTAGACCACTGAGCCATCTCACCAGCCCCTCTAGCCCTGTTCTTAATCACTAATTACTGGCTATGAAATCAGAGATGTAGTATAAATCCATAAAAAATAAAAAATTGAAAAGAAAAAATATATGCATAACTATTAAAGTAAAAATGGAAGAATTTACAAATTAAAATACATTTTAAGGGCTGTAAGAGTGGTTTTGTTTTGGTGGAACTGGGGATTGAACTCAGGCCCTTGCACTTGCCAGGGAAGCGCTTATTCCATGGAGCTATCTCCCCAGCCCTGTAAGAGTGTTTTGATGGTGTACCATCTCTGGATCCTGATTTGACAAACTAATGAAATGCACATTTGTGTAACAGTGGAAGTATATGAACACCTATTGGTTATTTGCTGATATTAAGATATATCTGTAAGTTTTTTTAGTTGTTATAGTAGTGTTGTGCTTACTAGAGATACACATTAAAACAACTCATGAATGAAATTATGTGTCTAGGACTTGATTCAAAATACTGGCAGAGATGCTTAGAAGAGTTGAATAAAATTGGGTGCTGGATTTTCACTGTGCTGTTTTTTTCTACTGTAAAGTAGAAGTATGTTTGAAAGTGTCCATATTGAATTTTTTTTAAAAGAGAAAAGTAAGTTTGTTTCTATATAACCTAGAAGTTCTTTCTCATATTAGTAATAGAATACATATCATATTCAGGTATGGAACAGTGGGTTGAAATAACTTTTGGAAAATTTAATGAAGCTGTGGTTTTTGTTTCTTAAAGAAATACACAAACACATAAATGCAAATTTGAGACTAAATTTCACTTTTAGGAAACTTCAGAGTCACTCATTCTGGAGTACTGAGCGCGTATGTAAGGTCTTTGATCAGCACCATCAACACCACTTGTGACTGTGTTGGAAGCGCAGTTTCTTGGCCCTTCCACAGCCCTGCTGAGCCAGTCTCTGGAGATGGTAGCCGGAGTCTGCATTGTAACAGACTGCCCCCACGAATCTGTTGTATACCAGATGTGAGAACCAGCCTGGGCTTGGTGGTACACGCCTGTCATCCCAGCACTTGGGAGGCGGTAGCAGGAGGATTGCTATGAGTTTGAGGCCAGGCTGGGCTGTGTCTTAAAAAAAAAAAAAAAAGAATACCATTGCTATAATATAATCACGTGTGGATCTTGTTAAAATGAATACTTTGATGTGAATTGCTTGGGCCTAATGTTCCCCTTCCTGCAAGTGTCCAAGTGTTGATGGTTGATCTTCAGACCAACTTTGAGCAGATGATCTAGATCAGTGGCTTCCTAATGTGATCAGTCTCATGCCTTTAAAAACTTTTAAGTGTTTCCCGTGTCTATTTAGAAGTTATTACACTGATATTTTTTGTACAGGTTAAGACACACTTAAACATGGAAATTTTGAAAGATTGAGAAAAAATAAGTTGTAATATTTTCTTTTTATTGGATTGTTCCACACATCTTAATTTGGAAGCATTCCTCATATGCAGTGTCTGGACCCAAATTTACAAAGACTTGTTCTGTTCTAAGGGTTTGTTCTTTTTCTTTTCTTATTTTGCCAGATTGGTACTTTCAGATATTTTCTCACAGTCTGTCTGGAGTTTTCGTTTTCTTTAATCATGTCCTTCAAAGAGCAAAAGTTTTTTGGTTTTTTTAAAAATTTTTTGATTAATTTTTTTTATTTGTGTGTGTGTGTGTGTGTGTGTGTGGCCAGCTCAGCCCACCAGGGGGCATGGCTGGCTGGCATGTGGTGCTGGGGGATTGAACCGTGGTCCCTTTGTACTTGCTAAGCTTGTTCTAAGTAGGTGCTTTAGACCACTGAGCCATCTCACCAGCCCCAAAGAGGAAAAGTTTTAAATTATAATGAGGTTCAATTAATAATTCTTTTTACGAATTATGGTTCTTGTCTTACACAAGAAATCCTTGTCCAAGCCAAAGTCACAAAAATTATCCCATATAAATTTTTATCCTGTAGTCTGGAAATTTTGTTTCCAGTTTTATATTTAGGTATATGATTCATTTTTGTCCTTTTCTTTCCTTTTTGCTTATGTAACATGTCTAGATTCTCTTAAGTTTATTGTTTACACACAGATGTCCAGTCTGGGGCCTGTTTCCTGAAAATACTGCCTTTCCTCATTGAAGAACCGTAGCATGTAGTCAGAAGTCAATTTGCCATGTCTATGGGGTCATTTCTGTTCTACTGACTTCTGTGTTTCCTTTTTGCTTATGAAGTTCTTAATTAATGTGGATTTCCGTTATGTATTTAAATTAGTAAGTCCTCTAGCTGTCCTTTGAAGCCCCTTCATCTTAAATTTCTTATTTTTTTCAAATATCTCCTTTAAAACACTACATTCCTAATTAAAGAATACATTCTGTAGCCTAATAGTTGGAATAATTTAAATCTTGACATAGTTCTGACATATTTCATGTGTTTGGAGAGTCTTAAGGGTTATACTTGTACACTCTTAGTTGTTCAAAGCCAAAAAATATTTTTCTCTATTGCTGTCACTTGATCATTACACAGCTAGATACGTATACTTGTTATTTGCTGCTGGTTTTTTAAAACCCATGAGTACAGCTCTTTTATTGAGCTGACAGCGTTCAGCGTTACATGTAGTCTCTTGTTGGTTGAAAGTCAGAAATAACTATCACAGTTGCATTTTGAAGATACAGGAGAAAACTCAAAGATTACCTTTCCAGTAATTTTCCCTTTCTCCCTCTCTTAGGGATGATAGAAACAGCACAAGTGGATGAGCGGGCGAAAGGCAATGGCTCCAGTCAGCCGGGAGCTGCACGACGCGGTGTACAGATTATTGACGATGACCCTCAAGCGCAGAGTGGTGGCGGAGGATGTTGTTCTTCTGGCTAACTGTTCACGCCTAAGAAATTGGAAAATCAAAACTGTGGATCATTGCCCTCAACATGAAGACTGCCATATTTCAAGTCACGTTATTTTACCAATGGAGTTATAGAATTAACAGTATTTTAAATTACATTTATAACACTGCAGAGACCTTAAGTGCTAAACTTAGTGGAGTTTGTGACCAGAGAATTGGCATTTTCTACAAATGTTAACAAAGCAATTACCAATGGCCTTTTTACATATTTTTTTCTTTAACGAGAAATAATATGCATGTAGAAAAGACCTACTTAAAGGCTTCATTTATATTCTTTTAAATCAGATCTTTATTTAATAACTTATATATATGTTGTTGGAATGGTATGCAATTTTGCAGCCCTTTGTATTTTGTGGTAGTTTGAATTATATTACTCCTAAACAGCAAACTGTTTTTGTTTTTAGTTAGCAGATATCTGAAGTACTATTTTTGCAGGGTTTGCACAGACCCCTAACTGTCTACTACTTTGATATAATCTATATTCATCCTGTATGCTGAGCTGGTAAAATACGTTGTAAATAACATATTAAATATTTTATCTGCTTTTACAAGCGCAAGGTGCAAAATATATATACAATAGCCTCATTGATGACTGTAAAGTGAATTAACATTTGTTGATAATGCCTGAGCTTTTTGACTCTTAATATAGAGATCATCACTCCCCCTTCACTTTGTCTTAACTTGAAAGTGGGGTGTTTAAATTTTCACACACTTTACTTGAAATATTGCTGTTGTCACATTTTTTGCCTCCAGAAGTCCATCTGATGATTGAACAGCAGCATTTGCCTTTTGATTTGGGCTTTCTGTTTTCGTTTCTGTTTTAATAAAAAAGAGATGATTTCTGATTTTGCTTTAGAATGGTTACCTTAGAAGAATTTGAGGGGAGCATGCCGAGTTTCACTTCTGCAACAGCTTTTGTTTTCTCCTAGGCCTTATATGTAATGGGTTCCCTGGCATGAGAGGAGAGGACAAGATTCCAGATAACAGCCCCTTGCCAAGACTCATTTCTAGAGCATGTTAGTGGTGATTTATGCCCCGAAGTAGCACTTCCACATCCCTGTGATCAAGGTCGTGCGTTCATTGCTTGTCAGAGATGAACATGAAGTTTTGTTTGTTCTGTAAAAGCTGTCCTTCTGAGTTTTCAGCGGAGGGAAGCATCTCATATAATGCAGATAGAGCAGACACTGGAAAGAGTTACTGTAAAATTATATTCTTGTATACTTTGTAAATTAGTCCTTCATTAGATTTTTTTCTTATAGGACTAAATTTAAATTTGTTAAATTTTGATAGAATTGGGCACTGGTCACGAGAAGAACACAGATTGTGGAAATTAACATGAATTGTCCTTGTTCTAATATATATATATTTTTCCATTTCTGTCATGCTTGGAAAACTAGTAAATGTTATGTCTAAGATACAATGGTATGGTCCCTGGATTTCCTTCTCGTAAGCAGTGGTATGTAATAAAGCTGTTAGCATGCGCAGTTAAAAGATAATGGGGTTTAGTTATTGAAGAAGTACTACCCTATTTATTAACTTTGTAGTTAAAACCTGCCCAGGTGGGTTAACAGTTGAATGACTTGACCCCTTGATGTTATGGTGTTTGAATTTTCGTTTAGTATTGTGTTCTGTGAGCCACACTTTATGTACTTTATTCCCTTGCCAAACTGCACACACTGATCTCTGCTGTGTGTGAAGAAGGTGGGGCGGGAAGAGTCAAGGACAGGAGTATTGTCGTCTTTTATGGGCTGGTTTACTTTGTGTAGCCTGTTGGTTTCCTGTGAAGTTAGTGTCGGTAGGGCTAGCAAGATAGCTCAGTGGACTGAAGTCCCGCATGCTGTGCCTGCCCCTGCCCCGCTCCTGGTGCATGCTGAGCCTGCAACCACCAGGCGTGGAGGCGCACACCTGTAATCCCAGCGTTGGGGAAGCTGAATACAGGAGGATCACTCTGAGTCCCAGCTGCATAGTGAGACCCTGTACCAAATACATAAATGAAAAAAAAAGTTTTGATGGGGGCATGAAAGAGGCAATGAGAACCGCTGAGTCTTGTGGGGGAATTTATTTTTACCCTTAACATCTCTTAGTGGAAATAAAAAAGGCTTTGCTATTACTACTGTTGTAGATGGGAAATAAGTTCTTATTATTGGAGTGAAAGGTGGCTTTTAAACTGGAGAAGAAACTGAGCTTTATTCCAGAAGAACGTTGTAGAGTACCAGAAAACTGTGCTTGAGTTTTACTGTCTTTTAATGTTACGTATTCTCAGTAGAAATGTCAGCTCCAGAGAATCCAGATGATGATTGGTGGCATATGACTGTTCTCTTTATTTTTTTCCCTTATTTTCCCATGGATTTCTGTGTGATTTTTGATAATCTGACAATTTCATGGTCCCTTTTTTGAACATATTGGAAAAATTTAATAGCAACAAAAGGATATGGTAGATCTGTTTTTGCTTTGAAGCTCACAAAGTCTAAGAAGGAACCAGGTGAAAAGATAAAGTACCAGTCAACTGCAGTCTGTGTAAAAGAAAGATAAAGAGATGGTAAGCCAAGGCTGGAGCACTTTTCCTGATACTTTGTTCATCTTTCTAGTATAGCTATTGTGTTCCTGTCCCTAATTGTGCTATTAGGAAGATGGATGGCACAAGTATACAGTATTGTGTAGCAAAAATAATAAGTAGGTAAATAGTTTTTCAGCTAGTAAGTATATACACAACATATATAGATGAAAGCTGGTTTGAAATAATTAAAATTATCAGAAAAGTAGTCTGTTAAAATTGTACAATAATTGTTTCTGTAATGATGAATATCCTTGTTTTACTTTGTGATTACAGGAGAAGAATATTATTTTTAAAAATATATAATAAAACAGTTTGGAGGCAAACAGTAACCTGAAAAGAAAAAAGCATTATATTGTATGAAATCTGAATGCTTGTTTTTGTCTTAGGGTATTTCCTGAGAGTACCCTTATGCCGTGGCTGTTATTGCATTGATTTTCTTTTTTTTTTTTTTTTTTTGTTGGTGGTACCAGGGATCAAACTCAGGACCTTGTGCTTGCCAGGCAAACACTTATTCCACTGAACTATCTCTCCAGCCCCTGAAATTTTTTCTGTTAGCCATATATTACTGGAGTTTATTTTTTTTAACATTAAAGTAAAAAAACCCAGTAATTTTAGGCTTTCCGTAATAGAAGACAAAATTGAAATAGGAAAAAAATGATAGAATGGGAGTCATGTAGACATAAAACTCTACAATGTGATAGTTTCTTTTTAACCTGATGGTTTTTAAAATCACTTTGAAAACTAGATTGCTTTTATAACTTTGTGTCTAAATAAGGCAGGATACTCACTGTGCCAGAGATGTAGAACATTTTAAAAAGACTGATACTTTTAATATATATAATTAGTAATTTTCTGCATTATAAAATAATGCCAAGAAATCTAGATCCTTAGTCTTATATATTATCCCAAATAATACAATTTACCCTTATGATAAACACCAGTAGTAGTTTGATCTGTGCTATTAACCTTCAAAATTTACTTTTTGACTATGTTTGATATTGTGGAGTTTTTAGTTGTTTCTTTTTTTATATATATATAGAAATCCAGTGTGAGAAGGAATGCAGGAATGCATTTGTGACTGGATTTTCAGAATTTCTAGAAAAGGATGTAAGTAGTAGTGATCAGCAAGAGGGTTTTCCTCTTAAAGAGCATTTAAAGAAAGAGACTGAGTAGATGCCCAGGTACTCTTCTAAAGTAAAAATTTATTACCAAGATATTAATAATTAAAAACTGTAATTCATTGGGCTGCATTTGTTTGGTTTTATCATAGGCATCAGTTCCATGTTGTTTATTTTTTTGTTTTTGTTTTTGGTGGAACCGGGGATTGAACTCAGACCCTTGCGCTTGCCAGGGAAGCGCTTATTCCACTGAGCCATCTCCCTGGCCCTATGTTGTTTATTTTTAATCACTTGTAACAGTAATGTGTTTGGTATTGTGAGCCAAAAGTCATGCTGTGCATATTTTGACATTACGCTCGCTCTCTCTCTGCCTTTCTGTTTAAGAAAACAAAAACAATTTTGGCAAAATTTTCCCAAATGTTATAGTGCATACAATGAAAAAATTAGAAATGCCTTTTAAGAGTTTCCAATTCAAAACAAAAATACTTGTCTTCTAAACAAATACTTTAATTTGATAGACCTTTTAGTACTGCCCGTGCTGTCCAAGATTTAAACAGTCTCTTCTGCGAAAAGCTCTGTGCTGCTATTCACTGTCTGTTGCAGCATTTTCTCTTCAGCAGACACGGCAAGTTAATGCGCTGTACACTCAGTGAGGCTCTCACTCTTGGTCTTGTGCACTTTAGAAACTTGCACATACTTCCAAATACATCGCACTGAAGGTGCAGGTTGAGGTGGGGCTGCCTCCTGGATGGCCAAAATTTGCAGTGTCATTTCTCTCTCTTCTCACATTTCTTAGCAGTTGCATCATCTCTTCAACAAGTACTTAAGAAACAATTTCCTTAAATGTGACATGGATAGAGCAAAAGCTAAGGCACTGCAAATGTGAAAGTATGGTAATGTTGAGAAAATATTTGCCAAACTTTTAATAGATAAAAGCTATTTTAAGAAAATAAAAAAAAAATTGGAAAAAAGGCTGGGGAGATGGCTCAGTTGAATAAGTGCTTGCCTGGCAAGTGCAAGGGGCTGAGTTCAATCCCCGGTTCCACAAAAAAGAAGAAAAAAAATATATTTAGTACTTTAAGGTTGGGGAGATAGCTGAGTAGAATAAGCACTTAAGGGCCTGAGTTCAATCCCCAGTTCCGCTAAATATATATATATATATATATATATATATATATATATATATATATATATATATATTATTTTACTAGAAATGTATGTTTTCTTGTTTCGATTTTATTTTTATTTATTTTTCTTTTGGTGGTACAGGGGATTGAACTCAGGCCTTGTGCTTGCCAGGCAAGGGCTTATTCTACTGAGCTATCTCCCCAACCCTCTTGTTTTTAATTCTACAAATCAGGATTCATTCTAGGAAAAGGATGTTAAAAGTGCCTCTCTGTGTGCTCCCCAAAATGATAACCACTGTTCTGTGGCTAACTCCTCAGCTGCCTTTGAGCTGTGCCTTAGTATCATGTATTTACCTGCAGAAGTACATAGTCTTTAAGTTTTTAAATTTATTTTGTCTTACTATGCATATGTTTGCAACTTGCTGCTGCTTCTCTTAGCAGCACGTCCAGGAAGAACTTTAATACCTACCCTTCCCATTTTATTTTCTCCAGTGTCTCTGCTATGTTTTGCCTCTTGGCCTTTCCTTTCTCCTCTTTTCTCTGTTTTGCATATCTGACTCTCCATGGAATGTCCCCAAGAGGAATTTGTTCAGCTATATGTGTGTCTCGTTAGTATCATAGAATTTAAACAGAACTCAATACTTCGAATTGAGGTCTCCCTTAGTGATGTAAATCTGGAAACTGGAAAAGTACCAGCTTAAGATTCATGTGGAGTTTATCACTTTGGGCCTTTGGTTTCCGAGCAGATTCTTTAGAGCACACTTTTATTTAAGGGAAAGAAGGAAAAGAGCAAAAGCACTTGTTGAGAGAGTACAGGGTAAACTGCATGGAGTCTGTATAAAACTGTAGTTGTACAAAGCAGGACTTGGTGCTGCTGTCATTTCAGCCTTGATAGAGCCATCCTTTCAAAATGCAAACAAGAACTCCTTTTGAGATTTGTCTACCGTGTCATCCCCCTTTAGAGATAACCATTGTCAGTGATACCTCAATTTTATGTATGTAGTATAGGGTCTCACTACACAGATTGGACTCGTAGGGATCCTCCTGTTCTCAGCCATGCAATGCACTGGGAGTACAGGCTTGTGCCACCGTGCCCAGTCTTGGTCTCCTCTCAGCTCACCCTTGGGTGGGCCGGCATGCCATGGATTGAACCCTGGCCCCTGTGCTTTGCCTACGCAGACACTTTAGTCCACTGAGCTATCTGGTCAGCCCTTGAGTCTTTGAGCCCAGATTTCTTTAAAAAAGTTAAATCAAGTGGCAACAACTCTAGATAAAGTTTTCACATTTGATTGGAATGTTTTATGTTTACAAAAAATTAAGTTTAAATAATGACTCACATTCTGGAAAGATCAAATGAGACTCCTTTCTGTTTCCAGTGGAAATCGGGAAAGCAGTGTGCCAGTGCAAGCTCTTAATACGTGTGTAACTTGAGGAGCCTTTTTCTTTTCTATTTGGAGAGTATTACAGTATGCAATAGCTTTTGAGAGTACATCACTGTTCATGAGTGTTCAGGACAAAAGGTTAAATTCTGTGCTGCACAGTAAACACATTCTTTCATATTTGACTTTTAATTTAAGTTCTTTTTTGAGTTGGTTTTTTGTGGTTTTTTTTTTTTGTTTGTTTTGTTTTGATACAGGGTCTTACTATGGAATTCAGGCTGGCCTCAGACTCACTATGTAGCTCAGTCTGGTCTCAAATTTATGCAGTCCTCCTTCCTCAGCCTCCCAAGTACTGTCGTTACAGGTGTACTCCATCATTCCCACCTAGCGCAAATTCCAAGAGGAGGTTTAGCCCAAGTTTATGTGAGTTAAAAATTGTGTGTGATCTATTAAAACATTGAGCATATTATAATTCTCTTTGGCTCAAGGTTTGCTGTGTCCCTGGTATGCACACAGCACAGCAAGGAACCTGAGAGCCACAGAAGTTCCCTTTGTCCTTAGAGTTTACTTTGCAGAACTGATGACTTTCCTATAATTCAGGACGTGATTGATCTGTGGATAGAAGGTCAGTCAGGCAAGATGCCCTCATTCTGCATATGACTAAACATGTGCCAGTAAGACTTTTGAGGTGAGGTAGTTAGAATGCTCATAGTTGGAATTGTGGATTTGAGATAAAAATGGACAGAACATTTTTAAATCATATTTTCGAATCACATTGCAATAGAATTTATTGTTTAGCTTCCTGGGGATAATTAAGCGATCTTTAGCCCAAACTGCTGTTCTGATTTTTGTGGTGGTGGTGAAGAAACATGCTTTTTTGTTGATATGGACAGCTGCTCTGTGTGCATGCATGTGCGTGGTTATAACCTAGGAGAAGTACAATTTTAAGAGCAGTCGTACTGTTTTCTTTTCCTTTAACGTAATACTGTCTTGGCACCACATGCTAACCCAGGCCGTAATTCTTTGCTGAGTCATACTAGGCCCTTTCTCAATTCCAACACAGGACAGTTTGTGTATTTCTAAATTCTTTCTCGTAATATGAGTGTGGATTTCCTTTTTCTTTTGTGTAGCTGAAGATCCAGGTAAGCAAAATAGTTTAATGCACATCTAAATTTCCTGATCATTTCTCCAGTCTCTTTTAGGGATATTTTTGATGTTATAATAAAGTTAAATTATCAAGGACTCCAGTGGGTACTTTTAGAAAGTAAAATAGTAGCTAGTTGTTTAGAATTTATCCATCTGTATTACTCTTTGTTCATAAAGGAGGGATAAATTTAGTGTCAGTTCTTTAAAATTTAATTGTCCTGGAAAAGAAAGTCTAGTGAGAACATCTTTTGAAGACTTGGCTGTATCTTGGGTGACAAAATTATCTTTTCCAAAGACTGTACAAGGCCCCTCCTGTTGAATCCCATAGTGATCTTTTAAATCTGACCATGTTCTTTAACTGAAGATGTGTAATTCCTCCTCATCCAAGGAGTGGAACCAGCAGTAGTGGCACAAGAAATTTATGAAGGAGATAATTCCAAGTGAGTGTTAGAAAAGATGGTCACTTATGGCATAACTAGATGACAAATAGCTCTGTGTTCTAGTCTTAGCAGTTCACTAAAGGCTTATCTTGTATGTTGCCAGAAGGCTGATATCTCATCCTTACTAAACATGGAGCTTGGTGCTCTGCCAGGAGTGAAACTGCTGTCTCTTCCAGTCAAAATTTGTAAAAATATTAACTGGATCTTGAGTTACTTTTAAAGTTATTAACCACTAGGAAGAATGTATGCAATGTGTTAATTATTGAAACTGTCCTACCAATTTGAAAAATAAAATAAAGTTATGTGTAAACAGCTCAGTTGGCAGAATGTAGTAGGGATAAGCTTTTTAAAAATTAGGGGAATTGGGCCGGGATGTAGCTCAGTGGCACAGCATCTGCCTGGCAAGCCTGAAGTCTTCAGTTCAATTCCCATTAAAAAAAAAAAAAAAAAAACCAACTAGACGTGGTGATGCACGCCTGTAATCCCAGCACTTAGGAGACTAAACAGGAGAGTCATTACAAATCCAATCTAGTAGTGATATCCTGAACACCCTGTAGACCCTTCCCTAAAATAAAAAAAAAAAGCTTTAAAAAGCTTTAAAAAAATTAGAGAAATTTCCTTAAATGCAGAAATGTGAGCTTAAGTGTGTAGTGGTTGATAGTATCAGTCTGGTGAATGACTCTTACTATGTCGAATTCTAGGAATATAGCTGGATTAATTAGAAATCTAACCGGGTGAGTGGTGTCTGCTGAGACATAGGCGGTTGATCCTGCAGAGATGCTTCAGAGCTTAATTAAAAATGTCTGGGTCCCTATGAAGCCATACTATATCCAAGTCTACCAGGAGATGTGGATAGGAATGGGGTTGATGGGCTTCCTTGTTTTTAAAATCAAAAGTGCAGATAAAAGAAGCAAAGGCTTAAAAGGTTCAAGTCCTGCGCCTGCTCACAGTCGCCATTAACCAGCTCTTGAGTACCCATGAGATAAAGCCTCAGTCTGCCTGTAAATATAAGCAAGCTGTGTTAGATGGGAGCACAGGATGTCACTGTACACCTACATCAGCAGTGTTTGTGGCATGAATAAAGGCATGTGTGAGAAGCACCCCCCAAAAAAAATAAAATGGATAAGACGTGATTTGGAGCATTAAAAGCTAAGAAACTAAAAGTAGCCATTCAGATATATTGCGAAGGGATCATAATATTCGTGTGATGTTTTTAAAACCGCTCTACAGCATACACTGCTTTGAAAGAAACTATTCAATAAAAGTGGAGAGGTTTGTGCCAATTCTAACAGAGTATGTCAGCTGTAACATGACCATTAGGGAAAATTAGAATTGGTTCTGTAACCTTGTAGTCACTTGAGGTTTAACTAAAAGCTCTTTATCTGTGATAAGTAAATTAGAAGTTTCTGGCTGTGTGGCATGTATATGAAGAATACTGAATTTTTGTCACACCACATGTTTGCTGATGCTGTCCTCGACTTCTCTCACCCTGTGCAGTTTCTGAAATCTGGTTAGAGTGAATTGCCTTTTGGAAACACCAAATCACTGGAACTGTTCACTATTTTACCACACCTTTTTAAAATTTTTTATATATATATTTTTAAAATTAATTGATTTATTTATTTTGTGTGTGTGTGTGGCCAGCTCAGCCCACCAGGGGGCGGCGCTGGCTGGCATGTGGTGCTGGGGGATTGAACCGCGGTCCCCATGCTTTGCTTAGCTTAGCTTGTTCTAAGTGGGTGCTTTAGACCACTGAGCCATCTCACCAGCCCTTACCACACCTTTGGAAACAGATTTAGTACCCAAGAATTTATCTCTGATACCCCTCAAAAAATGTGTAAAGTTTTTAACTTCAGTTTTTTAAGAGGCTACCTGTTTGTTTTTATTTGCTGATTTCTTCACACCTCGAATTTTCACGTACCTGTTGCCTATAATTAAGTCAACAGGGCTGGCTAGATAGCTCAGCGGACTAAAGCGCCTGCTTAGGCAGGTTCAGGTATAGGGTTCGATCCCTGGTGGGCTGTGCTGGACTGGCATGGTAGCGCACACCTGTAATCCCAGCGCTTGGGAGGCTGAAAATAGAATCACTGTGAATTCAGTCCGTGTAGTGAGACCATGTAGACCCTGTACTAAATACAAGACAAAACAAAAACCAATAATAAGTCAACACATTCAACGGGGCATTCAGGACAAAACATTTGCATGTAAACACAAAAGAATTTTTATTTCATTTTTTATGAATGATTTTATGACTTGAATGTACATACCAAGAAATGCTAAAAATCTGCAGAAGCCTCATGGGAACCTGAGCTGAGAAGGAAAGATGGACATATTTATGGACACATAAAATATGTCGAGTCCTTATCTCATTCACACTGAGTAGCCATGTAGATGGGCACTCTGATTTATCCAAATGAATAATTAAAACTCGCCCTACTTAAAACTAATGTGGGTAGGGTTCACATCCTGGTGGTGGTATGAACTCATTGGTTAGATGGCTAAGCCTCAATTGCTTTCCTTTAATGAGTTAATGGTAGGGTCATTAGCACACTGGGGGTATAGCTATGTTTTGAGAGGATTGTTGAGCGTAACACACGCAGAAGTTGTAAAGCCCAAGGAAGAAGTGATTGCTGAGGTAGTGAGAGCATTCTTGTGACAGTTGCGAAGAGGATTAGAGTTGCACTAGGGGAGTGCCTTAAGGCTCTGTAGGAAAGTCTATCCGTATTTATCCACTTGGACAATTTCAAGAGCTACTTTCTGTGTGAACTTCCCTGAGTTTTCAGCTTATTTTTAGTTTTTGCTTCATTTGAGATGTTAAGAGGTTAAAATTTGGGCTGGAGAGATGGCTCAGTGGTCTAAAGCACCTACTTGGAACAAGCTTGG
>NW_004524623.1:8932911-8947200 GCF_000260255.1 Octodon degus
TTAAAAAAAGTGGAGCTCCTAATTTTATGTTCTTTGATGAACACTTTTCTCCTTACTATCTTGACTACTGGCAGAATTTGGAAATACTTAACTGTAAAGGCAGGACTGGTTTTCTTGCATGGTTTATAGCACTTAGTCTTTTATTTGAATGTGTGGTTTAGATGTTTTGATTTTAAGCTTTTTTTCTGATCATGTTTTCATGTCAGTATATTTTTTTCTGTCAGTACATGTTTAAAGCACACAGTTACATTCATTGTGGGGCGTTTGCACATGAATATAACACATCGTGATTCTTTTTTAAGAATTCTTGGCGCTGGGGAGATGGCTCAGTGGAATAAGCGCCTCCCTGGCAAGCACAAGAGCATGAGTTCAATCCCTGGTTCTGCCAAAAAAAAAAAAAAAAAAGAATTCTTTCTCCTCTCCTAATGGGTATATTTTGAAAAAGTGAAGGCATATATAAAAGAAAATTGCTGTAGGTAGTGCATGAATAGCACTGAGAATGTTGAAGCAAACCTGAAAACACTTTTAGTTTTTTGCCTATAATTCTTTGTATATAAGTACAGGGAAAAAAAAGTCAATGGCTTATTTTGTTGAAAAATGTATATCACTTTAAGAGATTTTATTCTGAGTAAGATTTTATTGAGAGGAAAATTTACATTCTCTAATTGATTAATCTCTAGAATAAAATTTTGGTTCATTTTTGTCTACAATTGATTAAATGGTACAAATAAATGAATCAGGGCTGACTCAGAATTAGCATCTTATAACAGGACTAGTCACACATTCAATGCAGAGCATTTTACTAGTATCTGAAAAATATACAAGAGATATTACTACAATTTATATGTTCACGGAACTTTAAATCTTAGAACTATTTAAAACGTGAAAGGGGCCAGGGAGGTGGCTCAGTAGAATAAACGCTTGCCTGGCAAGCTCAAGGGCCTGAGTTCAATCCCCAGTTCTGTGAAACAAACAAGCAAACAAACAAAAAAAGTGAAAGAACCTAGAGGAAAAGGTAAAAGTATGGGTGATACACAAAGCGTAAGAGCTGGAAGTCTCTGAATAATATTTGTTGGGTACAAAATTTATCACGGCAATGCAAAGCTTTCATTTACATAAATAATAGCTACTAGAGGATATAACAAAAAGCCCCACTTAATATCCGAAGAAATGGGAAAAAATACCAATAAGCAATAAATATGCAATACCACAAATACAAAACTTCATATTAAAAAAGCATCTCAGTGGGAAAAGTCAAATACGTGGCTATCCGTACTCTTGGATGCACTTTCTGGTTTTACAAGTTTAATGCAATCTCAATGACGATAGCTGTTCCGAGATACATAGAAAAAACAGCAGCAGCAGCAGCAGCAAAGCCTAGCCAGAAAAATCGAGTTTGGTACTGGCATGTAACTAGGTAAATCATTAGAGTAACAACAACAAAAGGTTAAAAATAGACCCAGATATGGGAACTTAGTAAAGGACAAAGATGACTTTTCAACTCAAGAGAATATGGTTTACTCATTAAAAGGTCATGGGACAGGGCTGGTGAGATGGCTCAGTGGTCTAAAGCACCTACTTACAACAAACTTAGCAAAGCACAGGCACCGCGGTTCAATCCCCCAGCACCACATGCCAGCCAGCCCCGCCCCCTTGTGGGATGAGCTGGCCACACACACACACACACACACACAAATAAAAAATAAAAAAAAAAAAAAAAAAAAAAGGTCATGGGACACCTGGATAGGTATTGAAAAACAATTGGATTTATACTTCATATTCTTTTTTTAAAATTTATTTTATGTGTGTGTGACCAGCTCAGCCCACCAGGGGGCGGGGCTGGCAGGCATGTGGGGCTGGGGGATTGAACCGCGGTCCCTGTGCTTTGCTTAGCTTAGTTTAGCTTGTTCTAAGTGGGTGCTTTAGACCACTGAGCCATCTCACCAGCCCCTATACTTCATATTCTACCAAAACAAATTCCTACTTTATATGTGAGAACTGATATATTCAAAGTACTCTGTAAGATGTGAAGGGACAACATTAAAAGATTTTAGTGTAATAAAGGCTTCTCTGATTTGAGTATATGCAGTACAAGTTTCAGTATAAATATATAACTGATTTATCAGTACAAAATAAATTCATGGCCAAAAACTTTTTTTTTTTTGTGGCACTGTGATTGAACCCATTGCCTCACACATGTCAAGCATGGAATCTACCAGTTAGGTGTACCCACAACCCTGTGCAATTTTTATGAAAAATGTTCATGGCAAAACCAAAAAATAGCCTAAAAAGAAGGAAAATTCAGAAAAAAAATTTGCAAATCTTATGCATTGTTCGATATACAAGTAGCACCTGGAATTCAATTAAACCCCAAAGAAAAAGGACTGGCCAGATAGCTCAACAGATTGCTTAGGCAGATGCAGGGACCAGGGTTCAATCCCAGGTGTGCCCCCGGGGCATGCTGACACATGGATTGAGACTGGGCCATGGTGGCATGTGCCTGTAATCCCAGCAGTTAGGAGGCTGAAAACAGGAGAATCATTGCAAGTCTGATCTGTGCAGTGAGACCCCTGCTAAATACAAAAAAAAGGGGGGGGAGGGATCAGTTAAACCACAAAGAGAAAGAGCCACACTGTAAGATTACTACAGGTGTTTTTATTTATTTATTTATTTTTTTTTTTAGTTTTTTTGTTTTGTTTTTTTGGTGGAACTGGGGATTGAATTCAGGCCCTTGAGCTTGCTAGGCAAGCACTTATTCTGCTGAGCTATCTCCCTGGCCCCCAGAAAAATATTAAATGATTCAAAATGGAAGGAAAAACACTTCATCTTTACTATTAAAAGAAATGCAAAAAGGGTACTGATATACCAAGTTTTTAACCTACGTAGATAGAAAATAATGTTTAGCTTTTATAAAAGCTTCCCATGTGTTGTTGGTAAGGATGGGCAAACTGGGATTTTTGCTGAGAGATGTTAATGGCACCAGTAAGGACAATGTTCTGTGAATTCTCACTCGCCCTATCACCAGCTGACTGAACTGAAAAGCAAACACTGTGTTTCCCTTTTGGTTTTTTCCAGGTAGGATCTTGCACATTTATTGGATCTCCTACTTCGGCCCTCTCTCATGATTGCAAAGGCAGAAGCAGGGCCGAGGCCATGTTCCTGAAGTTCTTGGTCTTGCGAGGTGGTGGGAGGTACAGCACAGTGATCAAATAGCCACGCTGCAGCTCAGAGGCGCAGAAAGAAGCACGCAGGGGTCGCTGCAGCGGCTATCTCTGATGCTGGAATCTCTGGATTGTGGTGTCAGATCTTTCTCCAGCTTTCCAGAAGGGAAAAGATATCTGGTGGCCTCTGGCCGTTGGAATCCATCCTTGATGACCCCGGAGGTTGTAGCTTTCTTAGTGACTCTGTTCTCTCTTAGCTGTGGGATTTATCCCGGTAGGCTCAAACTAAGCTTGCCTCTTTCCATTCTCTAAAGACTTCATCAGCACCAAGTTCTCCTGAAGTGCCTTCTTTTGTAAAATATTTATGGTTTTTGTTTTATGTGTTGAAAAGCAGTTCTGTGTCTTGAGAGCAGTTTGGCACTAGCAGTCAAAATTATAAACCTACATGCTTTTCACTGAGTAAGATTTTAAAAAATATGTTTATATATGAAGGAAATAAGTTTGCACAAGATTGTTCAATAGAGCATTGGTTGTAAACTGACAGTGGGAAAATTGTAAAGTCATTTCTGTGCATATATACAATAAGAATCTAGGTAGCTGTAAAAAAGAATGAAAAAGCTTTGTGTAGTTCACAAAACAAGACAAGTTTTTTTAAAAAAATGTAGGGACAGTAAAATAACATACCATTTTTAACTTAATAGCTTTGTTGAGTATAATAGACAAAAGTAATTGCACATATTGAAGGTATACTATTTGACAAGTTTGATCTGTGAAATAACCACTACTGTGAAGGTAATTAATTCTCATTATCCTAAAAAGTTTCTGTATGCTTAGTGCAAACTGCACTCTTTTTGCTTTACATTTCATTCCATTTGATTATGCTAAAATTCATCCATGTTGTATGTATCAAAATAGTTTCATTTTTATTGTCAAATAACATGTCTTTGTATGAAATAACCTCTTTTTTGTTTATTCATTCACTCCTCGATAGACATTTGGGTTGTTTCCTATTGAGACCTATTACAAATACAGCTTCTGTAAGCTTTTGTGTATAAATTTTATTTTATTATTTTTTTGTGCTTTAGGGAAGCATCTACAGCGTGTTCAGGGTCTTACTACTAGATTGGACTTGTAGTGATCAGCCTGTTTGCAGCCTCCCAAGAGCTGGGATTATAGGCATGTGCCACCACACCCGTCCCAATTGCCATCTCAGCGTTCCCTGGGGGTAGGGCTGGCACAGCAGGCATGAGGATCGAACCCCCGGCCCCTGCACCTGCTTGAAGGTGCTTTAATCCGCTGAGTTTATTTGGCCACCCTTTGTATAAATTTTAGTAAAGAAAAATGAATGCATTTTTCTCATGAATAACTTAGAGTAGAATTTCTGGATTACTTGGTAGGTTTAATTTTTCAGGGAGCTGCCAAGGTGTCCAAATGTAGCCACACATTTTATATCCTAACAGTACGTGAGAGTTTCAGCTCTTCTACATTCTCACCAAGAGCTGATAAACATTTTTATTTTTATTATTTATTTATTTACTTTGGTTACAGGCATCGAACTTAGGACCTTGTGTCTGCCAGGCAGGCGCTTATGCCTCTGAGCTATCGCCCTTGCCCCTGATAAACCTTTTTATTTGTATCCACTATAAGTAGATATATTTCACCATATTTGAACTTGTATTTTCCTAGTGACAAGCAATATGAAATATTTGTTGATATGCTTGCTTGATTTTTCTCTTCTTTCATTCTTTTTCAGACAAAGTTTCACTATGCAATTCAGGCTAAACTTGGACTCACTTTGTAGCACAGGCTAGACTGGAACACACAGCAATCCTCCTGCCTCGGCCTCCCAAGTGCTGGGATTACAGGATTGTGCCACCATGCCTGGGCTGTGTGCTTGACTTTTAAGAGACTGATAGCATTCTATTTGAGGCATTGTGCTGCGGAAGAGGTGATATCTAATGATACTGATTTTTTTTTTTTTTTTTTTTTTTGTACCAGGAATCAAACTCAGGACCTTGCACTTGCCAGGCAGGTGCTTGTGCCACTGAGCTATATCCCCAGTTCTGAGACAGGGTTTCGCTATGCAGTTCATTTTGGCCTTGAACTTACTTTGTAGCCTACACTGGCATTGAACTGGCAGCAATCCGCTGGCCTCAGCCTCCTGAGTGCTGGGATTATAGGCGTGTGCCACCATGTCTACCTGGGAGTAGATACTTTAACAGGAAGATGTATGCAAAGAAAATGGAAAGTAGCAAGCAAATTAGCTGAGATGTTAGGTCTGGTAAGAAAAATAAGGAGGTTGGGGCTGGTGAGATGGCTCAGTGGTCTAAAGTACCTACTTAAAACAAGCTTGGCAAAGCACAGGGACCCGGTTCAATCCCCCAGCACCACATGCCAGCCAGCTCCGCCCCCTGGTGGGCTGAGCTGGCCACACACACACACACACACACACACACACAAATAAATAAATAAATAAATAAAATTTAAAAAAGAAAAATAAGGAGGTAAAACAGGAGTGCTTTTCCGAAGAATCAGCACCAACCTAACTCTCACTTTTACCTGGTTTAGCATGATGCCTTGACACAATATTTGCTGTCCGTTTTCTCAGTTCAGCCGGTGGATTTTCAGCGAGTGCCTGCTGCTTGCTGGCCCAGCACTGGGAGCAGCCTGTGTTCAGAGAGTTGAACAAATGGATATGACCCCTGCCTGACACAGTACCTGATCCATGGGGCACTTTGGGCCTCCGCAAAACAAGCAGCCTTCCTGGTCCCTTTTGTTTTGACATACTTGAGTTTCTGTGCATTCAGGTTCCCACCTCTTCTGCAGAAGCCCCCAAACCCCATCCATCCTAGACATAGCTGTCCATGTAGAACTGAAGCCATTTCACAAACTCTTGGAACTGTTCTGTGTTTTCCTGTGTTGCTTGGGCCATTAATTTTCTGGGCTTCAGCCTCCTGATCTGTAAAGCAGGGATAATAATATACCTTATAAGCTTGCTTAGAATATTAAATTGGGTTGCAAAAGAAGTGCTTAGAATGCCCTGACTCATGGAAACTCTTTACTTACTTACTTATTTATTTATTTATTTATTTATTTTTGGGTTTTTTTGCGGAACCGGGGATTTGCCAATCAAATGCTTATCCTACTGAGCCATCTCCCCGGTCCCCTATGGAAACTATTTAATAAATACTATCAAGTGTTATTAGCAGATCTTGTTATGTCTTCCTTTTCCCAAGGTAACTCTGCACTATTTGTACCATACCATCGCCTAGTTCTTTTTATAAACGGTACCATTATCTCTATACATAGCATATTAAATGACACTCTCTCTACTCTTTCACAGAATTACAAGGATTTTTTGTGTGTGGGGGCTGGCTCAGGCTGCCTTAAGGGCAGGTCTGGTAAGGCATGAGGAGCTGGGGATCAAACCTAGGTATCCTGCTCCTAAGTGCATTTACATAATGTGAAGGGCTTAAACAACGGAGCTGACAGGCATGCCCCCTCACAGAATTACAAATGCAACCAAGTTCTTTCCACGTGGCATCCACCCGCAGTGCTTGCTGCAGCAACACATGGTAGAATCTATCCCCAGTGGCTGGAGACCTAACTCAGTGGTAGAGTGTAGTCTGGCATGTGCTAGGCCCTCAGCTCGATGGCCCAAGTCACATACACATCTGTTCTTAATTGTTAGCCTCTGTTCTTTTCTTTCCTATTCTACATTTTATTGTAGGTCTACCAAATACCCCTGTCTTCTCAACTAATTGAAGTCTTCGACTTGATCCTATCATCACCCCACCAAATTGCTTCTAGATCAACTGCAGCTGTTTAAAGACCTCTCCTGTGTCCTCCCATTCTATTCTGTGGCTTCCTGTCCAATCTTCTTAAAATTACTATCTTTTCCATAACTTCCTATTTCTTTTTTAAAAATATTTATGTGTGTGTGTGTGTGTGTGTGTGTGGCCAGCTCAGCCCACCAGGGGGCGGGGCTGGCTGGCATGTGGTGCTGGGGGATTGAACCGCGGTCCCTGTGCTTTGCTAAGCTTGTTCTAAGTAGGTGCTTTAGACCACTGAGCCATCTCACCAGCCCCTAACTTCCTATTTCTTCTGACATAATTTTAGCAGATGAAATCAGAGAAGATAGATGTTTTCTTTTTCTGCTTGTTCTCTGCGATATCCAAAGCATCTATAATAATGCCCAGCATAGAAAAGGCACTTGACTTTGTCAATGAATGAGCTTTGAATTGGGACTCTTCTGCACTACCTGTACCCTCTCTGAAGACTGGAAGTGTTCTTATCTCTAAGTCCTGCGGGCTTAAGGTCTGCACGGAGGTGAAGGGGAGCAAGATGAGTACATGGAGAGTAGCCATGTTACCAGTCTGTAAATGTCTCTGGATGATACCTAAGCTGAAAAGAGTAGCTCTTAACATTTTGTGCAGCCCTAGAACTCGAAGGAGGCCAGTAACAGGATTTTTCAAATTAGTTCCCTAAAGATCTCCTTTTAACTTCTACTATTTAATAAGTTTCCCTACAAGACCGCTCTACTCCTAAGCTCAAGACAGTAGTTGAAACCAAAGACAAGGGAAGGAAAGATGTACAAAGACAAAGCAGTGGGAGTAGCTCTCAGCCTCGAGAGCACCTTAGAGTCATTTGGAGACTGTCTGTTTCCCAGATCAAGGCTAGAAACTAGCAAATGCTTCACACGATCCTACCATGTAGCCAGAGGTGATAACAGCTGGAATAGGTAATCCTTGAGAAATGGGACAAACTTCAAAGGGAGACAAGAGTACATCTGGTGAGAGGAGAATGTCTCCCACCGCATAAGGTGCTTAGCAGTTCTCAGGCCCAGACAGCCGCTGTTGTTTTTGTAGCCATCACTTGTAATTGGATCCAAGCACTCGAGACATGAGAGCAGGACCATGTACTTGATGGTTAGTTTATGGGACACTAATAACAGCTCAATAATAAGAAAATCCTTCTTCCCTGAAGCTTTCTAAAAGGTTAATTATCAACCAGTTCTTTGAACCCTTAAATTACTTTCTGAGAGTGAATTAGAAAGAAGACATGAATTCTATTAGGAGATTGTGGTACCACTGTAGATTAATTCTTCTTATTAAAAGGTACCTGCTTGTTCATTTTTCAGCATAAAGAAGCTAACTTAATCCTTGTTCTGAGCTTGCATATTGAGCAATTCTGGATAATTGCATGTAGAATGATAACCTTTATAATATGCACAATCCAATACACAGGAAAAAAATCATCCTTGGAATGTAATTTCAAACCATAAAGTGAAACTTAGTGTCTTGAAAAGAGAGTATGTGAGTTTCATGGTGCAGTAGTATTCTTAAGGGCAAATTATAATATTCTGTGATTCAATAAAGACTCAGGATAAACATGTAATACCGGTACTACCTGACGCATGCTAATAAACTCAACTGTACTTGAACCATTTGAAGATAAATATAGTTAATCAAAGTTACATAATTTTGGCCAGAGGTACATTGTTTTGTTAATATTCTCTTTTAAAGAATATACTTCAATTACAGAAAATTTCCATCCAAAGAAGGAAATGTCATAATCCAATTCTTTGTAAAGAGTAATGCTATCTCCATAGATATATTGAAAATACCTGTTCCCTTCAAATAAACTGGTTCTTGTAAGTAAATTTGATGAAGTGGTTAGTAGAAGAATTGCCTTTTAAATTGTAAAACAAAAGCATTAAATAAAAGTTGACTTTAACACAAATGGATATTGTGTTTTCACAAGTGCCTGTACTTTTTATTTTGTAATGATTTGTGTTCCCCAATGCACTTTATCTCATGCTTGACTAATTACAAGTGTGAAGGAGGTTAAATGTGTTTGCCGTTGGCAATTTAGCATTAATTCTAATGTGCTGCAATCCAGATTACAATCTGTCATTTCCAGTCAAGTTGTAAGGCACTGTAATTGTATTTTAGAATTCTTCTGCCATTGATTATAGCTGCCTCATTTGTGTTTTAATATACCATGACAGATTTGTGAGTGGAAATGCAATCTCGTAACAAGCCAAGAAGCAAATATTGTTTTTCTGTTATAACAGCAAGAAAACTATTTCTTAACAAATGGAAAAGGAAGGGAGATGGTAAGACACTAAAGAGCATTCACTTAAGGATGAAAGAGACAAAACTTCCATTTTCTAGTGAAGCATAAAAGTAAATCAGATGCATTTTAAAACATGACCAAATAGTTTCTAAATTATCATTATTTTTGAAATATACCCATCCCTATACATAGTCTCACAGTGTATTCATTTGAAGTGCCGGGTAGTATCGCACAACTTCCATCTTTCGGTGGTGGCCATCCAGGTTGTTTATGGTTTTTATTATTCCTAATAATATTACAGTGAACATTCTTGCATGAGACTTCACAGATGTGGAAGATTCACTATGCAACATACTCAGAGTGAAATTTCTAGGGTGTATAATACATCTTCTACATGACAGTGCCAATTTGTCCTTCAAAATAGCAATATAATTAGAAATACAATTCAGTTTCTATTTCCTTGTTTCAGTCAGGTTTAAAAATATGTCCTATTTGATGGATAAGAAATGGTGTGTCATTTAGGTTTACATTTTCTTTGCCTAGTTACTAATGAGTTTGAACATATTTTCGTACATTCATTGACCATTTGGACCTCCCATGAATTGTCTATTTATATTCTTTTCCCATTTCCCTGTTGAATTGTTTGTCTGCTTTTTAATTAGTGAGAGCCCTTTTAAAATTCTAGGTAGTATTCCTTTGTTATGTATATTTCAATTATACATCTGTTTGTTTAAATCATTTATTGTGCTTCTACTATCTTCCAGGCATTAACTAAGGTGTTGGGCAAATAACAATTAACTCAGCAGATGAAATACCACCTTGTATGCATTCTTCAATCGAATTGGAGTGAAAGACTGTGGACAAATAGAAATAGAACATATGAGAAAAGTGGTATGAAATGAAATCAAAGTAAAGCCAATTCCAAGTGGTACACAGGAAAGTTGCCTCTAAGGAGGTCAGATTTATGTAGAAACTTGAATATAGATAGTGAGAGAATTAATTGTCCTCCCTGAGAGAACAGGATCGTAGGTAGAAGGAACAGCAAAATTCAGGGCAAGAGTTGGGGCCATATTTGACAAATGTGAGCAATAGCCAGGTTAGTGTGGCTCTAAGCTGGTGAATAAGAGAGTGGTAGATAAATTTGGAGCACAAGATTATGGAAAGCCAAGGTAAGGACTTAAGAGTTAAGCGTGATGGGAAGTCCCTGGATATTTTTAAGCAAAAGAGTGAGGAGATTTGTCATGCATCCTAGAAGGACCTTCCTGGTCATGAGCACAGATGTTAGGGAAGTGCCTAGAAACAAGGTGTGAACAGTAGGAGTAGAGTTGAGATATCATAGCGTCTTGGGTAAGACAGTGGCAATTGAAGAAGTGAGAAGTGGTGATCCATGATATAATTTACAGTTAAGAATTTTTTTTTTAATTAGGGAACTGGGACAAGAGGAAGAGAAATCTAGGATGACCACAAGGTTTCTGGTCTAAGCAGTTGAATGAAAGCTAGCCCTGCAGAGGTATCTTATTTCATCAATTCAAAGATATACTCTTTGGGCCAGGGAGATGGCTCAGCAGAATAAGCGCTTCCCTGGCAAGTACAAGGGCCTGAGTTCAATCCCTGGTTCCACCAAAAAAAAAAAAAAAAAGATATACTCTTCACTCAAAAACAAGCACACATATGTTCTCTAAGACTAGGAAGCAACTTAGAAATGAGAGCAATTAATGATGAGCACTGGTCAGACAGTAGTTTCATTGACTATGTATACACAAATTTGGCCAGAGATAGTATATTGTCATCATCTCAACTGAATTTTGTGCATTACTAGCATTATACATGTTGATTTTATTATTTATTTATTTTTGCGGAACCGGGGATTGAATTCAGGCCCTTGCACTTGCCAGGCAAGCGCTTATTCTACTGAGCTATCTCCCCGGCCCCTCTATCTCGCCAGTCCCTTTGATTTTATTTTTATACATGTTAATTTTATTGCTTTTTTTTTTTTTTTGCGGAACAGGAGATTGAACTGAGGTCCTTGTCCTTGCCAGGCACACGCTTATTCTACTGAGCCATCGCCCTGGCCCCAATTTTATTGCTTTTTAAAGGTATACTATGACTTGTTTCTGGAACCAAATTCATTTAATATCTAGAAAAGCTCAAAAAAAATGAAGCACAAATTGAATATTATTGAGATAAATGTTTTATTTTGGAGGAATAATTGTGACTCCACATTTTCTCACCAAGCAACTGTTAAGGACTTTATAGGGACCCAAGAGATGAAGATAACCACGAGTTGTTGAATTTCTCCTCCTTAAATATATGCAAAAATTGCCCAGTGTATGCTATGACATATACTCAAGATGGTAGAAATTGAGAGATTTCCTGGAATCTATGAAGAAATTGTGAAAGTAACAAGAACTTGGCAAAACTACACATCGTTTAGAATTATGAAGTCATTGAGTTTAATTTTTCTTTGCCTAGTTACTAATGGCTTTGAATATATTTTCATACATTCATTGACAGGCCTCCTGTAAATTGTCTATTTATATTCTTTTCCCATTTTCCTGTTGAATGGTTTGCCTGATTTTTAATTAGTGAGACCCCTTTTAAAATTCTGGGTAGCATTCTTTTGTTATGTATATTTACAATATCAATTAAATTATTTAATTGACAGCATTTTTCTTTTCTCTTGAGGCTCATCTGAAATAACAGACAACACTCAATGACTTCTTAGATTCAGTCAGACATTTAGGAAGTTTTCAGAGTATATAAATAGTAAGTAAAGTCATCCGAGTGGAAAAGATTTCCCAAAGAAAAGATGCAATTACAGAAGAGATTCTGAGATTGAGAACTGGCAAACATCAGCAACTGGAGACTTGGGAACAGAGTAGATCTAGCAGAAACTCTAAAGGAAAGGACAACGTGATAGGAGGAAAAACAGAAGAGGGTGCCTGCTCTGGGAAGCCAAGCAAAGCCGGTGCTTCAAGAACAAAGGAGCACTTGATAATACCAAGGGGCACTGCTTGCTTCAGTTCCAGGAGTGTTGAGAGTCAGCCGTTAATTGTGGTATATGGAAGTTATTGATGAACTTGGCAAGACTGATAAAAGGCTATGGGATGGGAAAAAAACATAATAAGGTTAAGGTTCAACATCTGAGAAACCAAACTTCCTAAACTTCAGATATTTTAGATTTTATTCATCAGTATCTCTCAGGATTGAGAAGATCCTGAAAGATCACAATCACTGGTTTTCTGTCTGAATTACTCTGACTCTGGAGTTACTGATTTGCTCTACATCCAACCACTTATGCCAGGTGTGGTGGTGCACGCCTATAATCTCAGCACTTGGGAAGCTGAGGCAGGAGGGTCACCAGGAGTTTGAGAACAACCTGGCCTACACAGTAAGTTTAAGGCCAGCCCGAACTGCATAGTGAGATTCTGTCTCAAACAAACAAACAATAATAATAATAAATCCAATCACTGGCATGTTTTCTTTTCTGGGTCCACTGCTGCTCATATTCTGTCACAATGACTTTTTAGTAGCACCGCTTTGGAGGCTCAATACTTGTTAATTAAGACAATCTAAGGATTGTGAAAATGCTCAGCCTGAAAGTTCATCTTTTTATTTAAAGAACTTGCGATTCCTAGTAAAACTGAAGGTGGTCTTCCAAAAGGTACATCAGATATTTCCTTAAAATAGTCCAAATGGAGGTAACTATGTTTTAATGAATTTTATTTTTAGGCTAGGGTCTACAGAGTGTTCAGGGTCTCACTACTGGATCGGACTCGTAGTGATCTGCCTGTTTACAGCCTCCCAAGCGCTGGGATCGCAGGTGCGCGCCGCCACGCCCAGCATGCCAGCAGGATGCAGGATCTGTACTTGCAGGCTGAGGGATCTGTGCCAGAGCCAGGAAGCAATGCTCAAAGTGGGAACCAGAGCTCCCTGCGAAAGTACCACAGCCATCCTCAGCGAGACTGAGTGCCTCTGATGAGGAGGAAAGCTGAGTTCCCGTCAGGAAAGCCAATGCGACAAGCTTCTCCAGCTCTTGACTTTTAGAGCTCAGTTGCTGTCTCAGCATGCCGGGGGCGGGGCCCGCACAGCCACCCGGGTATCGAACCCCTGACCCCTGTGCCTGCTTGCAGGCACTTTATTTATTTATTGATTTACTTTTTGGGCGGCATCAGGATGCCTTCAGGCATTTCTGGTTTGGTGTGAGTATCTGGGGATCAAACCACAGCATCCTGAGCCTGACTGCTTTGTTTAAGCACTCCTGAGCTAATGGGCAGGCCCCCCTTGCAGGCACTTTAGTCCTCTGAGCTATTTGGCAGGCCCTCAATATGTTTTAATATGTTGGGGTTTTATAATCACGTCATCTCAGCACTTGCCTCAGTGAGTCCCTTTCATAAAGACCGCTTTATCGAGCCGAGCCGTGCTGCTAACACATGCTTGGAATCAGAGGAACCGTTACCAGGGCACAGAAGGAAACGAAAGGATGTAATTCTGCAGATGGCAGCTGAATGACGGATTCCTTTTGGTAAATGAACATCATGTGAAAACGATGTCAGGCTAAGATCACTGCCCTTTCATTCCATAGACAAAGCCTCAGTTTCCATTTTCGTCATCGTGACTGGCATTCTGAAACCATTCAAATCTTGCTTTAGTTCAGCGTTGTTCTTTTATGTATTTGGTACAGGATGTCACTATGCAGCTTGGACTCGTGGCGACCCTCCTGTTCTCAGCCTTCCCAGTGCTGCGATGACAGGTGCGCACCACCATGCCGGGTCTCCGTGGCCAGCTCAACTCACCCGGAAGCAGGGCCTGCGTGACACATGGTGCTGGGGATCAAACCCCCGTCTTATGCTTGCCTAAGCAGGTGCTTAGTCTGCTGAGCTGTCTCACTGGCCCTTAGTTATTTCTTTTTCCTTAGTTAAGTTTTTAATCAATGAAAAATGTCAGTATGACTACATAAATGAGGAGGGACATGATTAAAGGTTAATAGATTATGTGTTTTACAACATTATTTATTTAACCTAAGTATTATTAAACCTAACATAAAAAA
>NW_004524623.1:8947400-8948540 GCF_000260255.1 Octodon degus
GCTTTAGACCACTGAGCCATCTCACCAGCCCCAAAACTTTTTTTTTTGTAGCACGGATCAAACTCAGGACCTTGAGCTTGCCAGACAGGCACTTATGCTGCTGATGTGGGAGACTTCTATAGGAGATTAATAAGTAAAACAACAATAATAATAATAACAACAATTAGGCATTATGGATCTATTTTAGGATGACAAATTTAAGAAACCTCATTTGCCACAGTTTAATTTGTGTTTATAGAATAGATTATTACAAAGTTTAGGGTTAGTTCATGAAAATGAAATCTTGAACTGGTCGCAGTGCCATATGCCTATAATCTTGCCTACCCCGGATGCTGAGGCAGGAGGGTAGCAAGTTCAAGGCTAATCTAGGAGACTTAGTGAGACTCTGTCTCTAAGTGAATAAATAAATAGGCTGGAGCTGCAGCCAGTTCAGCGTTCCCTGGGCTCAATCCCTAGTCCTGGGAAGGAGTGTCTTATTTTAATACTACTTGTTGATTTACCCCATTTACATAGAGCAAAGCCATTCCAAGGTGCTCAACTATGAGGAAAAAAAGAGGAAACACCCAGATCCCAGCTGATCTGCCCTTCTGCTGTCACCCTCCTACGCTTAAATGCTTAAACGTTTACTGCAGCTGTTCTGTCATGCGTCATCATTTTCAAAGCTATTGACAAAGGCTACAATGTTTTTTAAGAAATGTAAATGTAAATCGCACTTCTTAGAAGACTCACAGTCTTTGGGGAAAAACAAAAACTGAAAAGGAACAAGTAGCATCCCATGTCTTAGTTTGCGATATTCCACCTTTCTAGCATGACTTTTAGAGCTCAGACAGTGACAGGATGCTGTAATTGCCTGCAGGAGTGAGGAAGACAAGGAAAACTGATGGAAAACCACGGAAGTTATTTTTCAACAGCACTTGACATCGGGTAAAGCTAGTGGGGTGCTACTAACCCAGCAAGCCTGTTAGATGAGGACTTGAAAGTTTAAAGAGAACACCATCAACTGCCAGAGTTGCCGGGGTTTATGTTACTGTTCCCTCCTGGAGATCTGATAGATATAGACCTACAGTTTGTTGCAATAATATCTGTTCTATAAAACTGGCACTTCGGTTTAAATTCTAGAAAATGAGGGGGCCGGGGAGA
>NW_004524623.1:8948700-8953490 GCF_000260255.1 Octodon degus
TTCCATGTAGCCGAGCCCCGAGGACTCAGCAAGTGAATTTGTGTCCCTTAAGTAACCCTGAAAGATGAGCTCCACAGAGAAGAACAAGGAGGAGATGAAAATTGTAAAATAAAGACTAGCAGCAAAGGAGGCTGCTCATTAGCTCAGGTGTTTAAGTGCCTGCTGAAACAAAGCAGTGAGGCTCAGGATGCTGTGGTTTGATCCCCTCCCTCATCCTCAAGCCAAACCAGACCTGCCCTGAAGGCATCCTGAGCAGTCAAAAAAAAAAAAAAAAAAAAAGCCCATGGTTATGGAAAATGGCAAAAACAGTTTGGGGTTTTAGTTTGAAAATGAATCCTTCTGCATGGCAGGATGGAGCTGGAGAAGTCCGATGAAGGACTCACCGAATTTGAGAGGGTTTAATCAGCAACCATTTGAGGGCAGAGGTTCATTGCTAAAGACAGATCTGCTGAACTTCACTTCTAGTTCATGGGGTCACAGTACCACAGTAACTGCGCGGGAGACAGCCACAAGAGACAGCCTCAGAGAGGCCACGGGCTAGACATAGGCGCTCTGGGAGTTTAAGCTCTGGCCAGCCAAGTTGTGAGGTTTCTGCCCTTCATGGATAGAAGCCAGGCTGGTAGGGTGACATTTTCCGAAGGGGATGAGTCTGAAAGTATTGGCATGGAGTCCAGCCAATGGACTGCTTGATCCTACCCACATCCCCTGTCCCCTGCCTACTGTGTACATCCAGCACAGAACTCAGTAGTCTTACTTGCTCCATCTGCTGTTGTGACCAGGGATATGCCTTGGCTGGATTGCCACAGCCTGGGAGCCTCTGGCGTGCAGCAACATGGAGGAATGTTTTGGATTTATTTTTCTTTTCTTTTGTTTTTTCTTCTTTGTTCTTTTCTGCTACTTTCATCTAATTTTATTTATTTTACTCATTATTTCTTTTCTTTTCTTTTTTTCTTTCTTTTTTTTTTTTTTTTCCAGACTGGGGATTTAACTCAGACCCTTGTGCTTGCCAGGGAAGCGCTTATTCCACTGAGCCATCTTCCCGGCCCCTTTATTACTTATTTTTGAGACAGAGTCTCACTATGCAGTTCTGGATGGTCTTGCCCTAGCTTTATAGCTCGCAGCGATCCTCCTGCCTCAGCCTCCCAGGTGGTAGGTACAGGCATGTGCCACTATGCCCAGCCTTATTTTATTCTGTAATAGGATTCTTTATTTCAGTTTCCTCTCCTTATTTTCCTTTTCTTTAGTTTTCAAAGTTTGCTTCTTTTATTTTCCCCTTCTGCACAACCTTCACTTGTACTAGTAGTACTATTAAATTTTATTCATCTTTCGATTTTTTTTTTAAACAAATACTTTATTTATTTATTTTGTGTGTGGCCAGTTCAGCCCACCAGGGGGCGGGGCTGGCTGGCATGTGGTGCTGGGGGATTGAACCGTGGTCCCTGTGTTTCGCTTAGTTTAGCTTGTTCTAAGTAGGTGTTTTAGACCACTGAGCCATCTCACCAGCCCCATCTTTTGATGTTGAGTTGATGCTATTACTGTAGTAGTCCCCTACTGTTAGTGGCGGTGTCGTTGTTGCATTTAGTAGCTATTTGCGTCAACCTCTGGCTTGCATCTATATCTTTACTGCATACCTCTTCCCTGATGCCAAGTGCAGTGCAGAGGTAGCTTCTATTGGTTCTTATGGGATGGCACTATCCGGTTTGTCTTTGACTGTACTATTGTTGCTAGCTCCGGGTAACCCAGTTACTGCTGTTAATTGGCCTTCACTGTATGTGAGTATCTGCTTTGTACCGTGACACACACAGCACTGCTGTGCATTTCCAGAGAACTGGGTGCTGGGCTCCTTACATGCCACCACCTACTTCTCAAAGTAACAGAGGTGGCTGGGTCTCAGGACAGAGGCAAAGGCTGAGAGTTAGCCAGAACGTGTTGCTGGAAAGCAGACACTAACTCAAAAGATCTCCACTCTAGCCAAAAATATTTCTACCATAATCTACCTGTAACTGCCCCCCACCAATAAGAAGAAAATAAAAATAAAAATAAAGCAATAGAAACATTAAAGAACAAAGCAACAAGATGGCTTTCCCATGCCCTCAAATTCCTCAAAACTGATCCATGGGGAATCGATGGGAATGAAATCAAATCCAAACAGCTGAATTATAGAAAGAAAAACAGAAACAGGGGCCAAGGATATAGCTCAGTGGCATCAGTGTCTCCTTGGCAAGTGCAGGGTCCTGAGTTCAAGCCCCAATACAAAAATAAAAAATAGAAACAAATAAAAAGATTAGTAAGGTGCTCAGTGAGCTCAAAGATGATATAACTAAATTGATAATGGATTTAATAAACAAAGTTATCGGTAAGCATACGGACACTAAGACACTAATGAAAAGCTAACTGAGAAGAACAGAGCACCACAAAACATGAATGACCACTTTAGCCAAGAATCAGAGTCCATGAAAAAGGTACCAAGCAGAAACTGAGATAAAAAATTACATAAAGAGCCTAATACGAACAGCGTGTCAGAACTACAATATGGGGCTGATGTAGGTGACCGTACACTCTGAGATACCTCTAAAAAGACAAGAAATCATAGAAAATTGTTCCCATAGAAGATTAATCTAAGATTAACTGCAATAAGTGAAAACTTCAAAAAGAAATTCATAGACTAAAAATCAAAGGATGGAAAGCAATATTCCGTGCAACAGGAGCCTGAAATCAGCAGGGGTAGCTATTATATTTTCTGACAAAGTGGATGTTGTAGTTTGGGGTTTTGCAAGGGGATCAATATAATACAGGACACTTAATTATTAAGATTATTTTATAATAGTCACCCAAAGAGTCATATACAAAAAGAGTGCAGGAAATCTGACCACACACTAAAGACCAAAGAATTCAGCTGAGGGGCTGGATCTCACAGTAATGTCCCGCATAAGTCCAGCTGATGACCTTGAGCCTATAGCAATGCCCCACATGTCCAGCTGGAGGCCAAGAGCCTACAACAGTGTCTCATGCAGGCCTGCTTCATGCATCTGCACTGGGCAGGCCCAAAGCTCAGTGGTAGAAGCTAGAAAGTAGTCTGTGCCGGATCTGTACTTGCAGGCTGAGGGATCTGCACTAGAGCTGGGAAGCAATGCTCAAGGTAAGAACCAGAGCTCCCTGAAAAAGTACCACAGTCATCCTCAGTGACAGTGAGGTACTGAGTGCCTCTGATGAGGAGGAAAGCTGAGTTTCCATCAGGAAAGCCAATGCGACAAGCTTCTCCAGGAGACTGAGCAGTGTGCCATCTTCCCCTCTGGAGCAAGCAAGTGATGCTTCAAGTGAGGACCAGAGCTCCCTCAAAGTGAACTGCAGCCATTCTCAGGGATGCCAATGTCCCAAGCTCCTTTGGCGATGACAGCAGAGGTTATCAGGAAAGCCAGCATGATGAGGTCCTCCAAGAGAAGCACCAGCTCCTGACAGCTGCGTATGGCCTCTCTACTTCATTCTCTCCAGTCCTTCCTCTTATGCTGCTGGCAACAAGCCTCAGGTGGGCCTCCCATACCCAGCACCACACTGGTTCAGTTCTGCTAGGTGTTACAAGTTGACTACCAGTTGTCCATCCACCACAGTGGACTTCAAGCCAAAAATGATCAGAAGGGGCAAGGAAAGGAACAATTCAATGGGAAGAAATGGCAATTACAAATACATATGCATTGGACAGTGGCATGCACAACTTCATAAAACAAGCTCTCCTGGACGTAAAAGATCATATAAATACCAACACAATTGCAGTGGAGAACTCAGTACTCCACAAATAGATTTAAAAAAATTAAAAGATTAAAAAAGATTAAAATTAAATTAAAATTAAAAGATTAAAAAAATCAATATATAAGTATGAGTTGAATCATAATTTCAAACGAATTGACTTAATACACATCTACAGAGAGTTCCATCCAAAAATTATAAATATACTTTTTTTCAGTAACAGGGAACATTCCTCAAAATAGACCACATACTAGCCAATAAAGCATGTTTAGGTAAATGCAAAATAATCAAAATCATCCCATTCATATTAGCAGATCACAGCACAATGAAAATACAAATTAATGGCAAAGAAAACTACAGAAATACATTTGTGTAATCAATGGATCACAGAAGAAATTAGTTCCTAGGCTCAAATAATAATGCCACAGCAAACTGCTAGAACTGATGGGACACGTTGAAAGCAATCCTAAGCAGTAAATTTACAGCTATGAATGTTCACACCAGGAGAATAAAGTGAGCCCAAATAATCTAATGATGCACTTCAAGGTCTTAGAAGAACAAGAACAGGGGCTGGTGAGATGGCTCAGTGGTCTAAAGCACCTACCTAAAGCAAGCTTAACAAAGCACAGAGACCACGGTTCAATCCCCCGGCCCCACATGCCAGCCAGCCCCGCCCCCTGGTGGTCTGAGCTGGCCACACACAAACACACACACACACACAAATAAAAATAAATTTAAAAAAAGAAAAAGAAAAACAAGAACAATCCAAATCCAAAACTATTACAAGGAGGAAAATTAAAGATCTGAGAAGATAATAAAATTGAGACTAAAAAAAAAAAATCAGAGTCACATGGAGAGAAAACATTCTCTCAGGCATTCACAGAGAGCAAATTGGTCAAGCAATGGCCATGACTCATCCACATGACTAACATTGACAAAAGATCTACAGACTACCATACAGGTTTTCAGGATAAATCCTGAGGGGATTTGACTGACCTTGTCAGATACAAAAGTTACATTTCTTGGTGTATAGGTCTTGCTTTATC
>NW_004524623.1:8953596-8954908 GCF_000260255.1 Octodon degus
CCCTCACTCTAAACTTTCCCTACTTCAGAGCCTCAAATACAGACTTCATTGGATTTTATAGTGGCTTTCTGATTTTTGGTAGTCCATCCAAGAAGGGAGTTTGAAAGTTGTCGTATACTGTTAAAGATTGTGTGCCCATGTCCTGCCTGAAATACCATGATTGTTTATGAAAAGTATCTTTAACAAAGCTGGATACAGTTTGAAAAAAAAATAGGCAGTTGAAATGAATAGAGATTTCTCAGGAATACAAATGGCCAATAGATACCTGAAAAAAAATTCACCATCATTAGCCACTCAAGGAATGCAAATTAAAGCAAAACTGCGACTCCATGTTACTCCAAAAAGAATGTCTATAATCAAGAAATCTAATAATAACAATTGCTGGCGCAGCTGCAGGGAGAAAGAAATCCTTCCACATGGTTGGGGGAAACTAGTACAACCATCACGGAAATCAGTATGAAGGTTCCTCAGATAACTAAAAGTAGATATTCCGTTTGACCAAGTTATTCCCCTTCTGAGTATTTTCCTGAAAAAGTTAAAGACATCCCCATACTCATAGCGGCACAACTCATAATAGCTAAATTTTGGAAGCAGCTTATATGTCCTCAACAAAAGAAAGGATAACGAAAATGTGGTCCTTGTACACAATGGAGTGCTACTTGGCCATAAAGAAGAAAAACTTGAGTCATTTGTGGGAAAATGAAGTGACATTGAGACCATAAATTTAAGTGAAATAAATCAGATATACGTGCTTAAATATTGCATAGTTTCTCTTAAAAGGGGAAACTTTATATATAAATAAAGAATAGAAAATAGGGAGGTAGATCTTTTGCAAGGGGCAAGGGAATCAAGTGATGGTAGGAAGGAAGAAGAACAGGAGGAGAATGCGATAAAAACTAACCAAGGGGTGTTAGGTACATGTACTCTTTCCCAATGAGGAATGCAATCCCTATATACTGCTAATTTGTAATAATACCAAAATAAAGATGGAAAAAAAAGCAAGTCTTTTATAGGGAAATGCTAAGTGAAATAAATCAGACACATAATCCCGAAATATTGCATAGTGTCTCTGATAGGAGAAACCCAAAATACAAATACAAGAGAAAAATAAAATATAGCTAATAGCAAATGAGGAGATAGATCTTTTGCAAATGGAAAGGAGACCAAGAGATTAAAAACAAAACAAAACAAAGAAAAAAAAAAAGAGAGAGAGAGAGGGGAAGAACATGTTAAAAGAACTAGGATGTGTTATATAACTGTACCTGCTGCATATCTGTAATCATTACATACTGCAAACATGTACCGATAAAAA
>NW_004524623.1:8955008-8956369 GCF_000260255.1 Octodon degus
AATTATTGAAACTGTGCTAGTAATCTGTTTTGAAAAGGTCTCATTGCTATTTGTTTCCCAATAAAATTAATTTTAAAAAATCAGTATAAAGAATCAAGGAAGGCCAGGTGTGTTGATGCAGGCTTATAATCTTAGCACTCAGAAGCCTGAGGCTGGAGGATCACTGTGAGTTTGAGACCAGCCTGGGCTACATAGTGAGTTCAAGGCAAGTCTGAACCACATAGTGAGACTCCGTCTCAAAAAAAAAAAAAAAAATCAAGGAATGGAAGATCTGGTACTTTTTTTTTTTTTTTTTTGGTGGTACCAGGGATTGAACTCAAGACCTTGCGCTTGCCAGGCAAGTGCTTACTCTACTGGGCTATCAGAGCTATCTCTCCAGGCCTAAAATATGGGATGGTCAGTTTTTAGTTAAATTTTTTGGGGAGGATGGTACCAGGGAATTGAACTCAGGATCCTGCGTTTGCCAGGCAAGCATTGGTACTTTGAAAGAATAAACAGACAACTCTTTAACCAATCTCATCAAAAAAGGAAAGAAAAACCCATCAGAGCAATTAGAAATGAAAATGGTGAACTCACAATGGATACTGCCAAAAAGATTTTTTGAAACTACTTAAAAACCCTATCTCCCAATAAATTAGAGAATTGAGAAGAAATGGATTCTTACATACATCTGAATGATCAAAACTGAAAAAGAAGATATAAAAGTCTGAGTGATACAATAACAGGCAATGAAATTAAGATAGTATTAATAATCCTACCAATTAAGAAATACCTAGGACCTGATGGATTGACACTGAATTCTACAAGAACCCTGAGGGAGCTCTATTGCCAATACTCCTCAAACTCTTCAAGAAAATTGAAAAAGAAGGAATACTGTCCAACTCATTCCTGTCCGCATTCTCTTGATTCCAAAGCCAGACAAGGACCCAACTAAAAAAGAAAATTATAGTCTAAGGTCACTAATAAAGATACAAAGACACAATGATCCTCAAAAGATAAAAGATACTGGAAAGCAGAAAATAATCAGTAAAAGAGTCATACAAAGTGGGGCTTAATACAACAATACAAGGATGATTCAATATATACAAATCAGTGAGTGTAATAAATCATAGGATTATCTCAATAGATACAAATAAGTTTAAGAAAACCCAGTATCTGTTCATGATAAAAATTAAGAAAAATAGACATAGGGAAAGTTTATCTCAATTGAATAAAATACCATTTATGATGAACTTTCTGCAAATATGTTTTTTTTCCATAATTTTATTGAGAAACAAATACCAATGAGACAGTGTCAAATCAAATTGGTAGGACAGTTTCAATAATTAACACATTGCATACATTCTTCCTAGTGGTTAATT
>NW_004524623.1:8964059-8965939 GCF_000260255.1 Octodon degus
CCAGCCAGCCCCGTCCCCTGGTGGACTGAGCTGGCCACACACACACATAAAAAAATAAATAAAATTTAAAAAAAAATTTCCATGCCCTGAAGGTAAAGAACTACATGTCCATAATAAAATGTTCTATAGACTGTCCTGCTGTATCACGTTAATATCTGAACAGAGAAATTCAGTAGCCAAAAAGTGAGATGGCTGAAGCTTACAGGATGTAGGTTATTTGTAATTCTGCTACTGTGTTCCTTCAGGACTCCTTGGTTCCAACTGAAAAAAATAATCTCTACCTCATTCATGTAGACAAAAAAAAGGTGATTTATAGTCTTATACAACCATGAAGTCTGAACAGTATCCTGGGACATTGACCTGTTTGTTCTCTTCCTACCTCTCAGTTCTGTCTGCCATTTTTCAGTTTGTCCTTGGACTGAGGAGCAAGGTAGCAGCTAGCAGTTGCAACTAAATGTCTTGGTAGATTTGAATTCACTAGAAATAATGGCTGGTCTTCAAGTGGCTCTTACAGGAAGTCCTAATTTAGGGTCCGACAGGACAAAACTTGTTAGAACATGGTATTACTTTACTGAGAATCTCCCAACAGCCTTCTCACCTTCATTTCTAGTCTTGCTCTTCCTTTAAGGCCCTCGCCTTAAGACCTTAAAACTCCATGTTTTTCAAGTTGATTCTTGCATTTCAGAGAGTGAGCTGAAGATTTTGCTTCTATGTATCCAGGTAAGAGTGTGTTCACAAGCAGCTTAATCTTGGCTCTTAAATTTGCTCTGTTCAAGGTGTCCTATATCCTTTTTCCCACCTTCTCCCCAGGTGTGCTGGATCATCAGCCAACCAATCCCCCTATGAATTGGTTCACACAGTGGAAGTTCAATTCCATCACCCCTGACAACACTCAGCTAGCCATATATAGTTCTCTGGGTGGAGCATACTTTTCTACAATGTGCAGGGTAAAGACAACTGCTGTAGGTTCTGGGTGCAGAGAAATGGGAGACTCAAGCAAGCTCACTGACTGGCCAGGAATTCAGATAGCACATTTCTTTGGAATGTTTTAGGCAATGTAAACTCACAAGTCCTACAATGTGTGTGATCTGTTTCCAGATTGAACTATCCCCATTCATACCTCCATTCAACTATACATCAGTATTACCTTGGATCTTGCCCCCAAATCTTCTTATTTTTGTTCTGTAACATAAAAGCCATTCTTATCCTCCTCCCCCTTTGAGACAGGGCCTTGCTATGTAGTTCAGGCTGGTCTTGAGCCCATTATGTAGCTCCTACTGGCCTCAAACTTGTGGCAACCTTGATTTGCTGTCTCTTTATGCAGTTCAGGATGGCCTTGAATTCACTTTGTAGCCCCAGCTGGCCTCGAACTTGCAGTATTCTTCGTATTTCAAGTGCAAGGCTATGGGCATGTGCCACCACGCCCAGCTCTTTGTGTCTTTTTGTAAATTTTTGAAATCTCCTAAAATCGCTATGTATTACTTTAGGAATGGAAACAAATTAACCAAAGAGAATTTCTGTTTCTTAGCATAGCTGATTTGTTCACAAAGTTTCATAATGATTGATTTCTTTTCCATTGTAATCACATGTTCTGAGTGGTTATACATTTTAACTCTGAAGACATTTACATTACAATGTACAAAAGAAATTAGCTTCCAAAATTGAAAATAATAAATCTCTTTTTCTCATCTTTCCCATATTTTCACTACCAAACATGTCATGTAAAAATGTTAAAAGAATGGTAGTGGGGCTGGTGAGATGGCTCAGTGGTCTAAAGCACCTACTTAGAACAAGCTTAGCAAAGCACAGGGACCACGGTTCAATCCCGCAGCCCCACATGCCAGCCAGCCACGCCCCCGGTGGGCTGAGCTGGCCACACA
>NW_004524623.1:8966385-8967655 GCF_000260255.1 Octodon degus
CAAATTATGGGAAACAGTATGTGCTTAGCATAAGAAATTCTGTTAAATTTTTCACAATATTTGGGTTTTGTTTTTTATTTCACTAGTGGAAAAAACAAATCTTAATGACCGTCCACATGTTTTTCTTCCAGAATATTCATATGGTTAAAAGAAACATCTTCATCATGTTTCTTCCTTTTCGCTGCAACATACACAGGCAGCAGGGTCCAGAAGCAGGGTGACAGGATGTTAAGAAAAATTACATATATTCTAAAAGGAAAGCTGGGAGATGGTGGACACAGCTTCTCTGGTAGAGAGTAAGTGACAACCCAGTACAGTCTACATTTTTATTTAAACAGAGTAAAAAGGGGAGAAACGTGGGACAGGGCTGAAAGTGCAAGTCTCAGTGCTTTGCTGAGAACACAAAGAGAAACAGTCTCAGAGCTTCCTGTGCTGCAGCTGACAGGGAGGACACCACAAACAGATACCCGCTGCACTGGCCTGTTCTCTCCCAGCAGCTGCTTAGATGGCAAGCAGGCTTTGCTCTGACCCTGCATGTGGGGTCGACCTCCAGCAACTCCCTGCACCTTTGTTGTCATGCCTTACTTAGACCATCTGCTTCCCAGCCACAGGATGAAGAGGAAAACTTAATGAGCAATAAAGCGTAGCCTTTTGCAAGCCTCTTTTATTTATTTATTATTTTTTAAAAATTAATTTTATTGAGAAACAAATATCAATGAGACAGTTTCAAAACCTATTAGTGGGGCAGTTTCAATAATTAATACATTGCATATTGTTTTCTTAGTGGTTATTCATAGTACAAGATGCAGACATAATATCCTGTCCAAATACTATTAGTACAAATCTTTCTTCTCATTGAATTCAGAGAAAGTAGATGTATATCCATCTTAAGTATTTTGTATATATAGATACAAAATGGTCCTTTATTTATACCCCCTTTTTTGTTTAGTTTTGTCAGAGATGGGTATTCCATTCCCATTTAAATATTGTAGGTGCGTGAATTCAGCAAAATAATCCAATATAGTCCAGTAGTCCGTAATAGTAGTGGGTTATCTATAGGATTGGCAATGTCAGAAGTTGTTGACTTGAGCCTTTTATAGCTCAAGCCATATTAATATGGCTTTACAGGGGCTGGTGAGATGGCTCAGTGGTCTAAAGCACCTACTTGGAACAAGCTTGGCAAAGCACAGGAACCGTGGTTCAGTCCCCCAGCACCACATGCCAACCAGCCCTGCCCCCTGGTGGGCTGAGCTGGCCACACACACACACA
>NW_004524623.1:8969130-8975415 GCF_000260255.1 Octodon degus
TTCTTTCTTTCTTTCTTTCTTTCTTTCTTTTGTGTGTGTGGCCAGTTCAGCCCACCAGGGGGCGGGGCTGGCTGGCATGTGGTGCTGGGGATTGAAGCGAGGTCCCTGTGCTTTATGCTTAGCTTAGCTTGTTCTAAGTAGGTGCTTTAGACCACTGAGCCATCTCACCAGCCCTCTCCTATCTTTCTCTACTCAGTAATTCTTTCCTTTTGAATAAGTTCATTCTCTTTTCTCAATATCTATTGTACCCTTCAGATTCCATTTTTCTTTTTCAGGTTTTCACACTAAGGAGACAATATGATGTTTGTACAAGCAGGTCTGACTTATTTTACATAAGAGTATGTTCTCTAGTTGCATCCATTCACCAACAAAAAACTCAAATTTATCCTGTCATAGCTGAATACTACTCCATTGTGTAAAAATACCACATCTTCCTTACCCATTCTTCAGTTGATGGGCATCTGGCTTCTTTCCAGGATTTAGCTATGACAAATTGTGCTGTTATGGGTGTACATATATCACTGTGGTATGAGGTTTTGAGTTCTTGTGAAAAAAAATACCCAGGTGAAGAAGAGCTGGCTTGAATGAGCTCTCTAATCCTAGCTTTTGAAGGAATCTCCACACTGATGTTCATCGTGGTTGTGCCAGTCTGCACTCCCATAAACAGTGCAGAAGGGTTCATTTTTCTTCACAGACTCTTCAACATTTGCTATTGGCTGACTTCTTGATGTTAGCCATTCTTTCTGGGATGAGATGGAATCTCAGTGTTGTTTTACTTTCTATTTCTCAAATGACCAATACACATTCTTCTCAGCTGCACATGGGACATTCTCCAAAACAGACCACAGACTAGTACACAGAGCACTCTTAAGTAAATGCAAAGCAATTCAAATTGTCCCATGCAGGGCTGGTGAGATGGCTCAGTGGTCTAAAGCACCTACTTAGAACAAGCTTAGCAAAACACAGGGACCGCGTTTCAATTCCCCAGTACCACATGCCAGCCAGCGCCGCCCCCTGATGGGCTGAGCTGGCCACACACACACACACACACACACACAAATAAAAATAAATAAAATTTAAAAAATAAAAATAAAAAAAAATTGTCCCATGCATACTATCTGATCATAGTGCACTAAAACTGGAAATTATAGACAGAACAAACTACAAAACACCACAAACACATGTAAATTAAATAACAACCTCCTAAGCAACCAGTGGGTCACAGATGAAATGAAAGAAGATATTAAAAAATATTAACAGGGCTGGCGAGATAGCTCAGTGGTCTAAAGCGCCTGCTTAGGCAAGCTTAAGCAAGCATGCAGGGACCTCGGTTTGATCCCCAGCACCACATGCCATGCCAGCCCCGCCCCCAAGGTGGGCTGAGCTGACCATAAAAAATAAAAATAAATAAATAAATAAATAAAAATATTAACAACCAAACAAAAATTCAGATAAAACTTAACAAAACCCATAGAATGCAATGAAAGCTGTCTTAACAGAATTTTTTTTTTAATTTTATTTCTTTATTTGTGTGTGTGTGTGTGTGTGTGTGTGTGTGTGTGTGGCCAACTCAGCCCACCAGGGGGGTGGGCTGGCATGTGGTGCTGGGGGATTGAACCGCGGTCCCTGGGCTTCGCTAAGCTTGTTCTAAGTAGGTGCTTTAGACCACTGAGCCATCTCACCAGCCCCTTAACAGAAAATTTTGTAGCAATAAATTCACACATTAGGAAAATAAAACAAGCCCAAATAAACAATATTATGCTGCACCTCAAGCTCTTAGAAAAAGAAGAGCAAGTCAAGCCCAAAGCCCAAAGAAGGCAAGAAATCATAAAAATTAGAGCAGAAATTAATGCATTGGAGATTAAGAGAATACAAAGAATAAATGAATCAAACAGTTGGCTCTTTGAAAGAACAAATAAGATTGATAAATTCTTACCCAATCTAATAAAAAAGGGAAGAAAAAGCCCAAATTCATGCACTAAAGAATGAAAAGAGTGCAATCATTACAGAACCTAGAGAAATTCAGAAGGTCATCAATACCTACTTCCAAAATTTTTACTCTCACAGGATGGAAAACACAGAAGAAATGGACAGTTTCTTAGATACATATGAAATGCCAAAGCTAAGTCAAGAAGATATACAAACTCTGAATATCCCAATTACATGAAATGAAATTGAAAATGTAATTAAGGGCCAGGGAGATGGCTCAGTAGGATAAGTGCTTGACTGGCAAACTCAGGGATCTGAGTTCAATCCCCGGTTCCGCAAAAAAAAAAAAAAGAAAGAAAGAAAGAAAGAAAGAAAGAAAGAAAGAAAGAAAGAAAGAAAGAAAGAAAGAAAGAAAGAAAGAAAATGTAATTAAAAGCCAACCAACAAAGAAAAGCCCAGGTCCTGATGGATTCACAGCAGAATTCTAGAAGAAATTTAGAAAAGATTTAATGCCAACTTTTCTCAAACTCATCAGTGAGATTGAAGGGAAAGCAGTTCTCCCAAACACATTCCGGGAGAAACATAATACTCTGATTCCAAAGCAAGAATCCTCTTTTTGACATAGGTCCTGCCCAAGAGTCCCTACAGATTCTAAGAGAAAACAGTGCCATTCAAACTTTGGGACCTAGGGGGAGCTCCAGAGCAAGGAAGCTTCTAGGTACAGATCTGAAAGAAGAGACCAGCAGAGAGCGCTATGAACAGCACAGCGGAGGTGGAAAGTGGGAATTTTGCTCAGTTCCACCACGTTGTTAGCAACAAGAAAAACTCCAGTAGTCACTATTGGCATCGCTGCAAGCAGTAGGATTCTGGCTGGTGCAAAGAGCTACTTGTAATTACCCTTGGCCAAGGTGGGAGGCTGCTGGGTAGACTGCTGAGAAACTTTTATTTTTTTTGCTTCCAACTGAGTTAAGTCTTTTTATTCTTTTGGTAATCTCTTCCAGGGTTAGCTACTTCCATTGTAGGTGATGAAATATGTAAGACTCCACTTCAAATGTTGGCACTGCTATGAACATAGTCTCTTTCCCTTCTCTGCAACTCAGAATTAAAACTTGGATTCTTGTTTTATATTCCAGTCTCAGAAGTACTTCCACTGCAGAGGTTATTTGCAGACAGTCTTATGCTTTTTAGCAGTGGTCTCTGACCAGGTTCTATCTTCTCCACAAACACTGCCAATGGGCTTAGTTTAGATATGTATTAAACTAAAAAGCATTCTCTCAAATGAGTTTAAATGCACTTTATTTTTAGACAACCTATGTGTTTTTTTTCCCTAAAAAACAATGCCTTCACTCCAAATAAATCACGGTCACTATAAACGAAGCATTCAAGATGACATCAGTCCCATTTGTCTAAAATCCTGGGGTTGTGTAGATGACAAGCAGCAACCAGTTATGACAAGTGATAGATCCAAGGTTACCATCGAATCCATTAACATTTTTCCATTTCTAAACCATCCTTAAAGAAAATCATAAATGGGGTCACACCATCCTCACGGTAGTCCATGAGAGCAACTATGCCATCAGGATTCATGTTTGCACCAATAAAGAACGGATAGCTTTTGAAATTAGCAAGGATGTGCTTGCTTTCTCTGCAGCCCCAGCCATAAACAGTCCTACTCTTTCTGGTCTTTGTTCTTCAAGGTTGCCTTTGATTGATTTCATATAATCTTTGATGTACTTCTTGTAGTCCTCTTTTGTGAAGCTGGTTTCCTGCAAGTGATGGTTTATTACAATATCTACACCAGTGACTACTGTGCTTTCGGTGCCTTCGCCCTCTGCAGTGGAGGCATTGCCACCAATGAGCGCATCGTCAGTGGCACCCTCTGTTCTACTGCCCATCTTGCCCTCCACCTCCAGGCACAGCCCGTCCGCGATCTCCTGGATCTTGTAAATGTCGGAGAACATCTCATCGTGGCTGATGAGGTCCCAGTAGATAATCATGATGGTGGCTGAGGGAGGTGGCTGAGCTCCCGCGCGGCCCGCGCGGCTGGGAGCTCACAGCGAGTGCGGTGCAACCCGAGCGGCGCTCAGCGGGAGGGCGGAGTGGGTGGAAAAGCCGCTGAGAAACTCTTGAGGTACAGTAATAGCTGTACTTCTCACACCATGACAGTTTGTGGCATGCCCCGGGCTTGTATTATGCCCCCCAAAATAAGATGAACAGAAGACGAAGAACTGGAGGCACAGAGATGATTCAAAGCAGATTCTGAGAAGCAAATTCTAATGGACAGGAACACTGGTTATTGTAGTGCTGTGTGTGGCTGTCACTTGTTATCTCAGGTGTACATGGGTGTCCAGTCACAGATGAGTATTCGTGACACAAAAGTAGTGGCTCTCTCGGGCTGGAGAGATGGCTCAGTGGTCTAAAGCACCTACTTGGAACAAGCTTGGCAAAGCACAGGGACCGCGGTTCAATCCCCCAGCACCACATGCCAGCCAGCCCCACCCCCTGATGGGCTGAGCTGGACACACACACACACACACACACACACACACACACACAATAAATGTTAAAAATAAAAAAATAAAATTTTAAAAAGTAGTGGCTCTCAGGAAGAACGGAATGGCCAGGATAAGCCTGAAATCCTCTCTTCTTCCAGGTCTTCTGATCATTGTAGCTTACATTGGTCCTTGGCTCACGGTGGCAGTGACAGAAGCAGTACCAATGGTTTTCTGGTTGCTTTCTAGCTGATGTACGACAAGGAAGTTGTTTTCTCAAAATTGGCAACACCACCCAGCTGTGGAGGCACATCTGTGCAATAACACCAGCACTCAAGCAATTTAATGCCATCCTGTCTCAAAAAATAAATAAATAAAGGCCTGGATGTAGCCCAGCGTCAAAGTCCTGGGTTCAAACCTCAGCCCTCTCCTATCCCGACCAAAATGATGACACCATTATGGCTTCTCCTCCTTTGGTGGTGTTGATATCTGTACAGATATGTGGGTTGAAAGAAGGAGAATTATCTAGATTATGGGGAAGGAAATGCCACCAATCACCCCTTCTGATGGCTTCAGTGATGAACTACCATCTGCCCTCACAGGTAGTTGCAGCAAATATCGGTCTTCCCGTCAGTAGAACACACTGCATGCGTTCTCTGTTCAATAGGGAATGTTCACATATGCTGCTTAAATAGCTTTCACAGGGAAACACAAACTGCCAAACTTTCAATGAAGTGATTAGGCTGCAACAGCTGCTACTTTTAAGGCTTCAATCCATGCAAATATTTGAGCTTTCTAGCTCTGTCTGCCATTAATATCATTAGAAAACAAAATGCTGTAGGTTCGTGCCAATATCATTTTAAATGATCATCTTGAAATTTTACTTTCTCCTTAACAAGTTTATACATTTCCTTTTTTCCCTCCTTCATATTGTAAAAAAGTTTAAAAAGAAAGCATTTATCATCAAACTTGATAACTTTAAAGGAGAGAAAAATTTGAATGGTTAAACAACGAAGCCGATAGGAAAAAAAAAAAAATAGTACTGGGGAATATGTGTTTGATGGAAGAAAATGTAAATACCCCCTCAGGTTTCAACAATAACTCAATTTCTCAGCACTTATTCAGAGATAAATGGAAGCATTTCATGAGTAATCAGCAGCCTGGGAAAGCTAGTTTTGATTATTTGCCTAATACATCTTTCATTTTCAAAAATGTTAGCATCAGAAGGAAAAAAAGTGGCCTGTAGAGCCCACCGCTGAGACGCAAATGCTTTTCATTCAAAAACTCCCCAGAGATAACCATGCCTTGAGTTTCAGCTTCTAAACCAAATTCAACAGCTCTTTCTTCTTCAGCTAAATATTACGATTCTAGCAGGAGAAACTCTTGCCACTCCATACTCAGAGGAGTTGTATAGCAGGGATTTTCTTTTTTCTTCTGGGAAAAGGAGTGGAAATGGCATAGAGATTTTTGCTGCCAACCACACTCCTGGTCTGTCCAGTAATACCCCACTCTTCCATTTTCATTGTCCAAATAGCCACTGAGCACCATTTGTGTGGTTTGTTAGGATAAAAAACTCTCTGATTAAGGAGAGCAGAGATATAGACACAGGCTCTAGGTTAGTAGCGAATACCAGGACATAACTGGGGTTGGACCCATATATACTGGTAGACTTAATTTTAATTTCTTTTCTTTGCTTTTGCAGAACCAGGCCCTTGCACTTGCCAGGCAAGCGCTTATTTTACTGAGCTATCACCCCGGCCCCTTAATTTTAAAATTGTCTGTGCTTTTGTTTAACATATGAGGGTTTAATAATTTAGTTGTTGGGCTGGTGAGATGGCTCAGTGGTCTGAAGCACCTACTTAGA
>NW_004524623.1:8976785-8978443 GCF_000260255.1 Octodon degus
TTTTTTTTTTTTTTTTGCAGAACCAGGGATTGAACTCAGGCTCTTGCGCTTGCCAGGGAAGCGCTTATTCCACTGAGCCATCTCCCCAGCCCCAACAGCTCAGCATATTAATGTGGCTTTACTTCCTGTTCTTATTCTTAAAACAACAAAACAAAACAAAACAAAACAAAACCCTTTCATCTTGCTGGATCACATATTCACTTTAGTACTGGATCCCTGACAGGAAATAAGACCTAGGCATAAGGGACTTCTCTTAGGAGAAGCCCCTGACACTGCCTTGGAGCTGTGTCAGCAGAAAGCAGGAGAACCATCAGTGTCTAGGCTGACTCTTAAAAGATGAAGAACTATTTGCTAGTCCAAAAGGGTGGGCTAAGAATAGAAAGCAAGGACATTCTAGGCTGAAGCGATTCATACATCAAGGAAGACAGAGCGTGGAATTCAAAGAAACAGCAAATAGGTTTGGGTCCTGCGAAGTTCTGTAGGGAAGGATAGGAAACAGGCTGAAGAGCTAGCCACGGATGCAGCTAGAAAAACGGTGAAGCCCCTGAAGGTTCCAACAGCATTGTGAGATTTGTGATTCTCCTCCCAGTACCAGGCCTCAAACCTAGGGCTTTTACACTGAGCTGCACCCCCGTTCCTTTTCCCCTCCACTCCCTTCCCCTTCCCTGGTCTCCTCTCCCCTCCCCTCTCCTCCCCTTCTTTTTGTGTTTAGTACAGGGTCTATAGGGTCTCACTACGTGGATTGTAGATTGGACTCATAATGATTCTCCTGTTTTCAGTCTCCCAAGTGCTACGATTACAGGCGCATGCCACCAGGCCCAGTCTCCTGCCATCTCAGTGCTCGGGGGTTGGGTGGGTGTGTGCAGCAGAGTACACAGGGATCGAACCCCAGCTGCTGTGCTCTGCCTAAGCAGGCACTTTAGTCCAATGAGCTACCTGGCTGGCCCCTATCTATTTTTTTTTTTTTTTTTTTTATTGGGGACAAGATTGCTTTTATTTGCCCAGGCAGCTTGAATTTGTGACATTCCTGCCTCAGCTTGAAAGAGTGTTGGGATTAGGGGCATGCACCATGACTCCCGACCTAGATTTTTGATTTAGGAAACAAACAAACAAACAAAAAACAAAACATAAAGGACAAAAAAGTTCACTGTGCTCTGCTGTGGAGAAAACAATGGAAGGTAATAATAGTTTATATAAGAGTACACAGAAGCTGCTATAATCATTCATAGGAGAGAGAGAGTAATGGCTTTAGTTACAGTGGACTACTGCAGAGCTACTGATACAGGGAACCTCCAAAAGACACAGGGAGAAAAACTGATCTCCTAACCTAAAAGGTACCTGGGACAAATTCATGTTCTCTAAAACCAAAGAATGAATTTTAGGAACAAACAGAGGTTATGAGCAGAATGTATTTATTGAGGGAAAGAAAGCTCCTGTCTGAGAGAGGGACAGAGAGGGACAGCTTCCCTGAGCAGGTGGTCCCTGGGAAGCTGTCTCTTCCAGGGACTTTATAATTATAGAGGAAAACCATGTAGTGAGGCAGGTCTAAAGTGGTGGAGAAAACTTGGGAACTCGCTTAGGTGGGAATGAGGTGGGACAAAACTATGGTCAACCAGTGAGATTATAAGCACCATTGCTCAGGTAAAATTGATTAAATC
>NW_004524623.1:8979326-8979835 GCF_000260255.1 Octodon degus
ACACACATAAAAAAAAAGCTGAGGTGAGAAAGAATCAAATGGAATAGTAATCAAATTGTGTAGTTCAAAGAGTAATAACTTTCAACTGATAATGAAGCACAACTGTCTCCAAGGCATGTCTGGAAAGATGTCTATTTAGCCATAAAACAGCTTGTGACTCTTCCATTGAAAAACTTATCTCTAATGTCCTTCCCAAGTAGAAAACTTCTTTAAGGTATTACCATTAAGATTCTTTTGCATACGATTTTTAGAGTGATGAGTTATAGTGAATGACTAGCTCACAGGAGGGAACTTGGTAGCATTCAAACAACTCACACTCATGGGAATAGTAATTATTTTGTTATAGGTAACTCAACAACTATTTGCATTAAATTTTATATACATGTTGCTTTTTGTTTTTTTAAAAACCTGTCCATTTGTTATCTGTGTGCTATGACTTCCCCTCCAATCTAGCAAAAAGCTAAAATTTGAAATAAAGTATTTTGAGATCCTGTATTTGTTTCATATAT
>NW_004524623.1:8979970-8982544 GCF_000260255.1 Octodon degus
AGAAAGAAACAAATAGATTCATACCCCATATAACATTGTTATGGCTTGTGTTTAGATGTCCCCCAGTGAGAGGTGGCTGAATCTAGGGTGTGTGAATGTGGTTTAAGGGTGTGATAATTAAACTAAACTAGACTGATTTAGCATAGTTCTGGGTGTTGATAATGGGAAGGCCCACCTTGAATGTGGGTGGCATTATCCAAAAGGCTTGTAGCTTTGATGGAACAAAAAGGAACGGGAGGCTTTCTCCTGCTGCTGCTGCTGCTGCTGCTCACTGTTTTGCTGCCTCACTGCCTCCGACCTGCTCTACAGTGAACTGTTTCTTTTCTGTGACGTCTCTCTGACCTTCTACCCTGCCTGAAAGCCCACTGACTATAGACTGAAACCTCTACAAATTGTGAGCTAAGATACATTTTTTTCTCTTCCAACTTGTGTGTGTTGGGTATTGTGTCCTAGCAATGAGAATGTAACTAAGACAAACATAGAAACATAGTATTCCTAAATGAGAAAACTCATTCAAATTAATTTATTACAAAAGCACTTAATGTGTACAATGTGCTAGGTCTGATGCTCACTGAAATAAGCAGGTTCTGGCTTGCAGTTGTCCCTGTCCTCATACAGAGGGCAGTTCAGTAAACCCTCCAGTGTTTTACACTGTGATATAAGGGAGCACAGAAACTGAGCCTCCAAAACAGACACTTGCTTGGATTTCTCTGCACCACTCTCCTTCTCGCTGAACTGATTCCTGGATTTTTCTCTGAGAATCATTTTCCTCCTATTCCATGTACTTTTTTTTTTAAAATTATTTATTTATTTATTTTGTGTGTGGCCAGCTCAGCCCACCAGGGGGCGGGCGGGCTGGCATGTGGTGCTGGGGGATTGAACAGAGGTCCCTGTGCTTTGCTTGGCTTAGCTTGTTCTAAGTAGGTGCTTTAGACCACTGAGCCATCTCACCAGCCCCTAAAACTGAATTTAGATAGAAGAGTTGGGAGATGAACCTATAAATGGTAAGCAAGAATCATTTATGGAAACCATTGAATGTATGCTGAAAAATTTAATTAATTAATTAATTAATTATTACCTTTTTTTGGTGGAGATTGAACTCAAGCCCTTGCACTTGCCAGGGAAGAGCTTAATCCACTGAGCCATCTCCCAGGCCCCGCTGAAAAATTTTAGACTTTTTCCTAAAGAAATGGAGAGCCAGTAGAAGATTTTTATTTTTATTTTTTAATGTATCTAGTATAAGGGTATACAGGGTTTCTCTACACAGATTGGACTAGTAGTGACTCTCCTGTTTTCAGCCTCCACTAACATGCCCAGTCTCCACTGCCATCTCAGCATGCCCTGGGAACAGAGCTGGCATGGCACACTGGGGATCGAACCCTGGTCCCTGAGCCTGCCTATGCAGATACTTCAGTCTGCTGAGCTAGCTGCTTGGCCCTAATAGATGATCTTTAAACAGGGAATTCACAGTAACAATTTACATGGTCATATTAATGCTTCAGGAAGGATAATGTGGTAGGGGTGTGAATGATGGGCTGGGGGTAGTGGACGCAAAAAGCAAGAGAATGAATTAAGATGCTACAGTAGTTGTTCAAGCCAGAGGTAATGAAGGACCTGGACCATGCGGCTGGTGGGAAGGACACAGGCAGGTGAGAAGGCAGGAAAGATAAAGACATCCATGAAATGGGTAACGTGACAGAAAAACTTTCACAAGTTGTATTCTGGCCATCTCTTAACTCTCATGGAATGAAACAAACAAAAAAATGTTTGGTTGTAAATTGTGCTTTCAAGGTTATAGAGCAGATTAGAATCTTAGGATGTAGGGGCTGGTCATATGGCTCAGTGGTCTAAAGCACCTACTTACCAACAAGCTTAGCAAAGCACAGTGACCGCAGTTCAATCCCCAGCACCACATGCCAGCCAGCCCTGCCCCCCCTGGTGGGCTGAGCTGGCCACACACACACATACACACACACACACAAATAAATAAAATTAAAAAAAAATAAAATCTTAGGATGCAGACACTTCTCCCACAGTTTCTGGGTAGGATCCAGAGATCCTGCATTTCTAATAAGAGCCTAGATACTGCTGGTGCTGTCAGTTGATCAACAAACTTCACTTTGAGCAGCAAATATTTAATATTCTCTGAGGTATTAACAGATCACTGAAGTAAAAATATCAATAGGCCATAGAAATAGGAGGCAGAGTTTAGACAAGAAAGGGAGTCTTGGGCTAGAGATATTTACACACAGGAAATGATATTGCCAGAATGTAAGGATAAAGGCCCAGAATCAGTTTGGAGAAAAAGGAAAAGAGATAATCATAGTATTTAAGGGGCAGCTGGAGCATGAAGCTTGAGGAAATCAAGAAGCAAGGGGGGGCCAGGGAGATGGCTCAGGGGAGAAGTGCAAGGGCCTGAGTTCAATCCCTGGTTCTGCCCCCGCCCCCAAAAAACAAAACCCCAAAAACCCCCAAAAGAAAACAAAAAAAGTAAGGGGGCTGGTGAGATAGCTCAGCAGTCTAAAGATCCTTCCTAGGCAAGCTTAGACCAAAAAAAAAAAAAAAAAAAAAAAA
>NW_004524623.1:8982644-8987372 GCF_000260255.1 Octodon degus
CACCACATGCCAGCCTCACCCCCAAGGGAGGGCTGAGACACACACGCGCGCGCGCACACACACACACACACACACACTGATGTATAGCTCAGTGATAGCGCTTGCCTAATGTGTCCTGGGTTCAACCCGAAACACTGAAAATAAAAAGTCAAGAAGTAGGGTGAACCTGGGATGCCACATTCTCAATGAGAAGACTTTAGTTTCTGAGCTTGTTGTATATATAATAGCTTATTCTTCATTTCTGAGCTTGTGCTAAGAAAATTGACTTTTCTGGATATCAGCAGGCATTTTTTTTTTTTTTTTCTAATCACACCTCACCCCTCTGAGGTAGTGGAAAATGAAATTTTGTTCAATATTAGGACTCTACCCCACACTGAGGATTATATGAAGATTCTAGGCTATTTAGTTCAGTACTCCTGGGGGAGGCTCTGTTCATTCAACCTGGTTACTAAGATCTTGTACCAGAGTCATCAGGGAGTAACATCCAAGCATTCTCTGGATTCTTTTACAGCGCTGAAAAGGAATCAAATTATCACTTTAATAGCCTCAGAAATCTGTTACCGTCTTTTGAGACTCCTATAACTGCTCCAGGCGCAGTTCGCACTTCACAGCCTGGAGGATGCACGGATTTAGAGACCCGGCTCAAATCACAGAGCTAATAAGTAACTGCAAGAGCCCTAACCTATGTGCCCTGGACTCGGAGCAGGCTGGGTGTGGTATTATCACAGTTCCTATAAAAATACCATGCTGAAGGTCACGTGTAAGAGGCAATAACGCGACTCAAGTTCATAAACTATAGAAAAGTTTTCTCAGCGTGCCTCCGATAGAGGGCTGGAGTTATTCTGATCCTCACAGCAGCACTATCATGATTTTTGCAAAGAAGAAATTTAAGCTTAGAGTGACTGGGCCAAGGCCAAAAGGCCCGGATCACATCTGTCTGCTCCCAACGTGGTATCCCTTCTATCCTACGACGAGGCCGGCTCTCACACCCAAGCAAATTCCATTACTGACACACTTCTCTTTAGGGGGGGAGGGGGAGGAGGCGATAGCTCACACATGCGCAGTGCCGCACGAGCGGCTCCTACCCAGCGCCCACCGAGCCTTCCTCTGCGCATGCGCCAGGCAGTTCCTCCCGCCCCCTTCGGGGCGCCCTTCCCGCCACTCCCCGCCTCTTTCCCGCCCGGAAGTCCTGTACGCCTGGCCGGATGTTGTTGTGAGTCTGAGAGACACGTGAGGCAGCGCTACGTCATCACCAAGCGGGAAACATGGCGGCGGCGGGTGCTGCGGGCGGGAAGGTGGGTAACGGCCTAGGGGGGGTCCTCTGCTTTCCTCTGAGACCGGGGTGCTCCTGTTGACTGGCCGCCCGCCGGAAGGGAGGAACGGGGGGCTGTCTTGATCCGTCACAGCCCGTGGCAGCCGCGAGAGGAGGACTAGGTGGTGATGTCAGCTGTTTTCCGGAGAACGCCGGCTCTGCCGGGGAGTTAGAGACCCGGTTCCGTTTCCCACGCCGGTTAGGCCCCTCGGCCCTGCTCCGCTCGGCCTTGCCCCACGGCGCTGGCCGCTGTCCCTACCGTCTTAAGGAAGCGCGGTGACTCCCTCCCTCCGTGTCCCGGCGCTGGTTTGCAGCCTGCTCCTCGTTCCCAGCGCCTCTTCGGTCTGTGCGGCGTCGAAGGCGTCAGTGCCGCCTCCGTGTGCAGCTGTCCCCGGAGGAGAGAAGAATTAATGGGGTTCATTGAACGCAGTGCTAAGTTGGTTGACGGCTGTGACCGGAAAGGCGTGCGTGGACAGGGGCTTCAGTGCGGGGCTGCAGAGGCATTTGGTAAAACATACCCGGACGCCTCCGGGGCTGTGTGTGTCGCGCTGTTTTGTGCAGGGTCAGTCGCTCCTGGTGGGCAGGATCTAGGCTCAGGCGTGGGGGGATTTACTGTAGGAGGCCAGTTCGTGCTGCTGGGCACAGCTTGCGCGTAGTTACAACTACTTACCCACTTTGTGAAACGCAGTTGGCGGCCTTTCCCACCGCTCGGGGTAGTTCATAAACAGCTGGAACTGACTGGCAGTTGCTCGGAACCCTGAAGGCTTTTTGTTGCTGGTAACTTCCTCTGCTTCTTGACTTTCACTCCTTTTCTGCCTTTCACCCATTTTCAATTATTTGGCAGCCTTTGTAGTTTTTCCAGTGGAGTGATAGACCAGTTCGCATAGTGGCAGTTACATCGTGTTTTGGCTTTCGGTACTCGGTAAATTGGGCGGGTGTGACTTACTGGTTCTTCTTATTCCTTATCTACAGAAGTGAAATGATGCCCATCGTTACTTTTTGTATTTGAATGCTTAGTAGTACCTGTTAAGAAAAAGAAAAGGCCTTAAAATGGTTATTTATGTTGGTTCTTTTAAATGATTGGTTGGATATCCTTTTTAAAAACATTTTGGATTATTCAAAGTTCTCAGTTTTTGTCTTTAAAGTTCAAATTTTTTAGAAGTTGTTAGTAGGGCTGGTCGGATAGCTCAGCGGATTAAAGCACCTATTTAGGCAGACGCAGGAACCAGGGTTCGATCCCCAGCATGTCGTGCTGGGCCCCTCCCCAGAGCGCTGAGACAGCCATTGAGACAGCCACAGAGACGGGCGTGATGGCCGCGCTTGTAATCCCAGCACTTGGGAGGCTGGAACGGGAGGATCACTACGAGTCGGAGCTGTGTAGTGAGACCCAGTAGACCCTGTACTAAATACATTAAAAAAAAAAAAAAAAAAAAAAAAAAAGTAGTTTTTTTTTGGGGTGGTGGTGGGGCAGAACCAGGGATTGAACTCAGGCCCTTGAGCTTGCCAGGCAAACACTTATCCTACTGAGCTAACCCCCTGGCCCCAAAAAGTTGTTAGTGCATGTTTGGACTACATAGGATTACATTGATAATGGGGAGTTTGGTGTTTGTGACACTTTTTACTTTTTGGTCCTCTTCTACTCCTGTCCCTCCCTACTCCCTCAAATTCTTGTTCCCCAGTTTCCAAAACCTCCACTTTCATTTTTATATTCCAAATGCTCTGATCATTGCTTGACTCATTGCATATTAGAAAGTTACCCTGTTTGGTGTTTTTCCATTTAGGCTTATGTTTTCTATTGAAGCTACACCTCCCGGAGCTGGGGAGATGGCTCAGTAGAATAAGTGCTTCCCTGGCAAGCACAAGGGGCTGAGTTCAATCCCCGGTTCCACCCCCCCCAAAAAAAAAAAAAAAAAAGAAGCAGCAGCAGCTACACCTCTCTTTTCAGGTTTGGTTGATTTTCAAAGAACAGAAACCAGACTGTTGAAAAGTAGTGTTGTGAAATACCGTACAGACATTTTTCACTCTTTCCTTGGAGCCATTACCCTTCGTAGTCTGATTTTTCTTTTTTAATTTTTCTTTCTTTTTTTTTTAATTTCTTTTTTTTTATGTATTTAGTACAGGCTCTATAGGGTCTCACTACACAGATCAGACTTGTAGTGATCCTCCTGTTTTCAGCCTCCCAAGTGCTGGGATTACAGGTGCAAGCCACCATGTCCACCATGTCAGTTGCCCTGCGCCTTGGGGGTGGCGCCAGCACAGCTGGCCAGGGATCAAACCCTGGCCCCTGCGTTTGCCTAAATAGGCACTTTAATCTGCTGAGCTGTCTGGCCAGCTCCATAGTCTGGTTTCTTGAAATTAGCCTTGCGTTTCCCGTCTGTGCTTCACTCCCTTATTCTCATTCATTACAAATTCACACCCCTTCTCATCCCACCACTGAAATTGTGTTTCCATGCCCAAATCTGTTCTTTCCCCAAGTAGTACTATCATGACTAGAAAAGAAACACTTACGTCTTCCCGCAGTAAATTAATTTCTGGCTCAATGGCTTTGTTCCTCTAGTTGCAAGTATTTCTGTATTAAAATATATTTTCTCACCAAGTCCTAACAGTTTTACCTTTAAGAGTTGTCTTAAGTTTGTTGGATCCTCTTTATTTTCACTACATTGTTTAAGTTTTAGTCTAGCCCTAGTCTCTGAGTTCTCAGCTGATCTTTCTCCTTATCCATAATCTCTCTCCATAGTGTCTTCTGTGCCATCACCAGAATTGTTTTAAGTGTGACAGTCTGATTGGCTTATTTTAAAAAGAGAAGAAAACAAAAGTCTTTTACTTTGTTGCTGTACACATTAAAATAATACTCAAAACTGATTAATAGTACATAAAAAAGATACATTAACTTTATGCTTTCCTTTTTTCCCAGTCTTGTTTCTTTGGGAAGGGGTGTAGGAAAGACACTGTGTCTTTATCTCCTTACCCCTCCAAAACAGCTGAGACTATCAAGTTGGCAGGGGTGGGGTGTGGCTGAGGTGGGGGTGGAGGTGGTTATTCAAGGCTCACAGCATTTACTTGTGGTACTTGGAAAATACCAGAACTAAAACCAGAAATTAAAAAACCCCAAGCAGAACAAAACCCTACAGATGCTGGGCTACACTTCTGCAAAATTAGAATCTCATTGTTGACATCTAGGATGAAATTTTTCTTATAACTCTAATTTACTTTCTTTGAGTGTCAGAAAATGATGGAAGAAGTTAATTTCTCATGCAGACAGGCAGTGAAAAGTAATAGTTCAGAGCTTGAACTCTGGAGCCAAATTGGTTTCAGAAACTAACTTCACTTAGTAGTATTAGTACTAGCTGTTTCTATTGTTTATTATTGTTTTTTTTTTTTAATTGTATTTATTTGTGTGTGTGTGTGTGTGTGTG
>NW_004524623.1:8987472-9002795 GCF_000260255.1 Octodon degus
GGGGGCGGGGCTGGCTGGCATGTGGTGCTGGGGGATTGAACTGTGGTCCCTGTGCTTTGCTAAGCTTGTTCTAAGTAGGTGCTTTAGACCACAGAACCATCTCACCAGCCCCATCTATTGTTTATTATTGTTAAGGTAGATCTTTCAATCTCTCTTAGGGTTGTAAGGTAACTATTTATTTGGAAATAGTTGAATGCTTATTTATGCTGCCAATTTTATGCTAAGAAGTTAAGACTGCTCGTATATAAAAGCAGCATTTAGTCTTTTTTGAGACAGGGTCTTGCTGTGCAGTTTAGGTTGGCCTTGAGCTCATTTTGCACCTAGGCTGGTCTTAAACTTACAGTGATCCTTTTGCCTTAGCCTCCCAAGTGTTGTGTCTTTTCATTCGTTGCTGGGACAAAATGCTCAGCAACCAAAATTAAGGAAGGAAAGGTTTATTTAGTTCACAATTTGTGGAGGTTTCAGTCCATACTCAGCTGGCTCCAAGGCACAGTGGCACATGGAAGAGGGCAGCAGTTCATGGCAGTGGAAAACAGCAAGAGCAAATGGGGGGGCTGGTGAGATGGCTCAGTGGTCTAAAGCACCTACTTGGAACAAGCTTAGCGGAGCACAGGGACAGCGGTTCAATCCCCCAGCACCACATGCCAGCCAGCCCTGCCCCCTGGTGGGCTGAGCTGGCCACACACACATACACAAAAAAAAATAAAAAAAAAAAAAAAAAAAGAGCAAATGGGAAGAGTAGTGGCAACAATGGCAACAGAGAGCAAGTCTTTCTCCTTATATTGCCTTCAGAGTATCTGGCCCAGGCTGGGTGTAGCCATCAGACCCATATTCCCCGCCTTGGATCATGAATTAATCACAAGCTTTTTTTTTGGTAGAACCAGGGATTGAATTCAGGCCCTTGTGCTTTCCAGGGAAGCGTGTATGTATTCCACTGAGCCATCTCCTCGGCCCCCTAATCACAAACTCTAGAACTGTGCCCCATGACTGCTTGAGGCTTTGCAGGGGACACCTAGACACAAACCATAACATGCTGGGATTACAGGTGTGAACCACCACCACACTCTGCTAACATAGTTTTAAAAAACAAATTAGAAAAAAAAAAATTAGAAAAAGGAGGCAAAACTAAAGTTAGAAATTTATTCGTTGAACTTTATTTTTTTAATTGAGCTTTTAAAAGTAAAAGAAGTTGATTAATTTCTTAGAGTTTAGCTAATTTATGTTGGTATGTAGGTGTAGACACATTTTAACAGTCTACAGTGAATGTCTTGTGAATACTGAGGGAGATATAGGGACACTGCCATCCTGCTTCTAACAGCTGCACACAATTGAAGTTTTCTTTTCTTTTTTTGAGAAATAAATAGCAATGAGACAGTTTCAAAACTGATTAATAGGACAGTTTCAATAATTATATACATTGTACGTTGTTATCTTCTTAGTGGTTTTCCATAGTACAAGAAGCAGACAGGACATCCTGTCCAAACAGTACCAGTACAAATCCTTCTCACTGAATTAAGTGAAAGTAACTGTATATCTATCCTAACTATTCTGTATATACAAATACACAGAATTGAATTTATGGAACTAGTTGAATTACCTTTCAATAAGGGGGAAAAAAAGAGATAATCCAAAATAGTTTTTGCCATTATTGTAGTGCTATTAATATATGTGTAAGTAAACAAAGTTCATGATTACAGTTACTTTCTTTTGTTCTATAAATATTAATCACTTGGTTTGCTCCAGACTATGCTGGGCACTGGAGATACATCATGGTTGTCCTTGGAGTTTATAGACAGTTCTTAGAAAAACACCGTCATCTTACTTTGTTTCAATGAGAAATGCAGTATGAATTTCAGATCCTTGAAGTGGGTGCTATTTTTAATGGATATTTGTATTTTGATGACTTGTAGATTGGCTAATTGTCATGTGGTCAGACCGCTTGGCTTAGATTCTGGCACAGAGTAGATTTCTCCATATCAGGAATTAGACTCAGGACCTGGCATTTGTCAGGCAGGCCCTGTGCACTGAGCTGTATCTCTGGCCCATAGTAGGTATTTAAAGATGAGGAAAGAGCAAGGTGGAGAGAATGAGAAAGGATTAGGGGCAAGGTGCATCCACTTTCAGCTTTTGTTTCCGAATTATAAGTTCTTGCATTTCCATTTGCTTGTTCTTTTTGTAATTGTGTAGAATTTTGTTTTATTGAAAGCTTAGAACACTTGGGAAACTGAATTTGCTTTGAGGTTTTTAGTGAGAATTTATTTTGTAGCTTAAAATGGTACCATCTAGTTCCTTTTATTATTTTTTATTTTTTAGTTCCTTTTAGATACTTACAGTCCTGTACTTAGAAAAATGAAGAGTACTTTATGTATTTGTTTTCAGACAGGGCCTTGCTGTGTAGTCCAGGTTGGTTTATTTTTTGGCAGAACCAGGAATTGAACTCAGGCCCTTGAGCTTTCCAGGCAAGCGCTTATTCTACTGAGCTATCTCCCTGGCCCCACCAGGTTGGTTTTGAACTATGTATCCCAGGCTGGCCTTGAGCTCACAGCAGTTCTACCTACCTCAGCCTCCCAAGTGTTGGGATTAGGCTTATGCCAGGATGGCTGACAAGAATAGCTTGTCTTTATTTAATAACCTCTCTTCTGCTCAGTTTTGCCCTTGATTTCTCTCCCTTCATTTTTCCATCTGATCAGCCAGAGTCCTATCATTTTGACCTCAGTATCCTTTTAAGCATCTGCTTTTCCTCACCCCCAGTGTTGCCGTCTCAGTTCAGACCATCATGGATCCCTGTGGCTGGATTATTGCAGCTGTTTACACTGTGCCCTGCAGCCAGCATGTTGGGTTAAGAAAGGCACATACGCCTGTGCCATTCCCTCGCTAAAACTCCAGGGGCTTTTCTTTGTCTTCAGGATAATTTCCACACTGCTAAATTCTTTAGCATGACTAATAAAATCCTTTGTGTTTTTGTCTCTACTGTTTTGGATTTTAACCATGTGCAGAACCGCTTTCTCTGTAGACCCTCTTTCGTTAAAGTTGTCATTCTCAGGTCTCAGCTTCTATGCCATTCTAGCTATGTCTTCCTGATTCTCACTCTGCTTGATTCTCCTGAGTCCAGGTAAGATGGGTACAAGGACCTGTTGTGAGTTGTAATTGGCTGTTTTCTTGTCCTGATTCTTAGACTCTTAAGTCAGAGAATATAGTAACTGAAGTTTTAAAAACATCAGTTGGAAATCAAACCCAAGGCCTGTGCATGCTAGGTGAGCCCTCTGTTGAGGTATATCTTCATCCTAGTGACTGATGCTTATTTATTGCGTGTAATAGTGTGCTCAGTGCCTGACACTGCATATACTGAAAAAATAATTGGACTTTTTTTTTTGTATTTTAGTACAGGGTCTACAGGGTCTCACTACATAGGTAGTATTCATAGTGATTCTCCTGTTTTCAGCTTTCCAAACGCTGGGATTACAGGAGTGCACCACCATGACCAGTCTCAATCACTGTCTCAGTGAACCCTGGGAGCGGGGCGGCACTGCATGCCAGGGATTGAACCCCAGCTCCTGCATCTGCCTAAGCAGGCACTTTAGTCTGCTGAGCTATTTTGCTGGCCCTTAGACTGTTTTCTTATTCTAATTTCAATGCATATCTCCATCACATCCTACCATGACCTACTAATTAGTTATGTCAGACCCTTTTTCTCATGTCTGTGTTTTTCCTAATAAACTTTTATTTCCAGTATTATATTGTTGTTCAGTAGATGTGCTGAATGTATGTGTAAGTAAACAAAGTTCTAAATCAGGTTATTTGGAATGAGGTGTGGGCAGAAGAGCCGAGATAGGCTTATGCTCTTTCGAAAGATTTAGTAGAAATTATTTGTAGAGAGGAGAGGTAAAAGAGTATTCCAGGTAGAGGGAACAGAATTCACATAGAAAAAAGGTGCAAATGGATGAGGTGGTGCACTTTGAGAGGCCACGCAGGGATATCATACCATAAGTTCAAGCCCAACCTGAGCAATTTAGGAAGACCCTGTCTTTTTTTGGTACTAGGGATTGAACACAGGATCTGCCTGTGCTTGGCAGGTGGGCATTTATGCTGCTGAGCTATATCCCCATCACCCAGGAGACCCTGTCTTAAATAGATAGATAGGCTGGGTGTGTACTCAGTGCAAAAAGCCTGGGCTTAATCTCAGTACTACCAGAAAAAAAAAAAATTCCCCGAAACAAAACCCCCAAAACTGAGAAAACCAAATGAAACAAACAAACAAGAAAACTCCTCAGGAGACAGCTTCAGGGTGGCCCAGGTCAGGAAGGCTGTGGTATTAGGTAGTATCAGGAGATATAATGTCACTATAGGAGTAAAAGGGTGGAGTCAGGATTTTAAATGCAAATATGATGTGATCAGATAAATGTTTCTATAAAGATCAGTTTTGGCACTAGTTATATAGTACCTACTTTACACATGTACATACTTACATATACATTACAGTACATACTTTTTTTTAGTTAACTAGATTAATGAGAAGACAGTGTCAGTGGAGAAGGTTTAGAGGTTTGGGACGTAGAGCAGTGCTGGTGAACCTATGGCATGCATGCCACAGCGGGCAGTTCGTAGCATTCAAAGCTCTAAGCAGGTTGCCATCACTGATACAGTCGGTTTGGTAAAAGGCATTTATAATAACCTAACAGTTGGAGTGTCTTTGATAGAGTTCAGAGTCGCAGAGTCAGTTTAACAGAACATAACTGAGTTTCCAATACCTGTGGTTGTTGGAATAGAGGTGCTTAGATCTTTGGGTGTGCAGGTTATTAGACTGGGGGTTACACTGGCATTTCTTGATACTTTCTCTAAGCAAAAGCTTGAATTATAATTACTTTATGTACCAAACACTTTCTAAGGAAGTTGAATTTTTAAACCTTTTTTGGTGATTAGTTTATAAAATTCACAGAGTTGCTAAAGTTTAAGAACACATGCATATGTAGCAGGTTTCAAATTTCCATATTTGGAGCGATTCAGATTCAGAGCAACAGTTTTATCCTAAGCCTACTGGTAAGTTTAAAAAAATTGGTTGGAATGTTTTTACTTACATTTAGTTTTTGAAAATAAATATTGTAGCAAACAGTCATAATAGATTTGAAAATGTCCTACTTAAGTATAGAAACAGTAAACTATATACTGTTTACATTATACAACTTTTGTTTTTTAATTAGCTTTTTCTGTCAGAAGAGTTGTGTCTTGAATTAGATGCAGAAGCACGGTTTGGAATTGGGAAAGTTATCTGAGGTTTTTTTTTTCCTGCATTTTTGCTTTTTAATTCTCACTTTTGCTGAATTACAGTTCGTTTATTTTAAAATATTTGCCATGACCCCCAGAGCTCTTTTAATGTTACATTTGCCATAGTTGTTTTGCTAAAGGGAATACAAACTGCAGTTTTTGTTGCTCTCTGTAGACCATCATTGAAAGCATTATAAATATACTTAATTGCTTAGGCATCTTTGGAGTACTTAAGAATAAAGGCAGACTCAGGAGCATGAGACAAATTTCATCACAAGCGGAAAACTTTTCTCCCCTTTTGTACTTTTAACACTCCCCCATGCCCCGCACTTAATAGTCTCTCTTGTGTAAAGATACTACCTCTGTAATACAGCCAGGTACATATAGGCGAGGTATTTTATCTTTATCGATTTATTCTGTGGTGTCTGGCGCATATTTGCTTAATAGATGTGTTGAAATGAGTGTGTACGAGCAGTCTAGCACCACCAAGTGGCAAATCTTTGAATAATACTGTTGGTACTTTTTGCTTCTCGTGAACATCTAATTCCCAGTGAAGCAGGGCTGTGATTTTTAATCTTTTAAAAGGCAGACACTATGTAATTTTCCTCTTTATACTAATATCTCCACTTGTGTTCTTATTTTTACGTAGTTTGACAACTTAATAGGCTTTATTATAAATTACTTGCGTGTTTTATTGAGGTACATGTGTTTAGGGTGTACTTTTTTGGTACTGGGGATTGAACCTTGGGCCTCACACATGCTAGGCCAGTGCCCTGTTCTGATCTACATCTTCACTCTTTTTCATTTTTTTTTTTTTTAAATGGGAATTGAACTCAGATCCTCACACTTGCCAGGTAGGTGCTGTGCCACTAAGCTAAATCCCTGACCCAATTTTAACATTTTTGAACAGGGTCTTGCTTTGTTTTTTCCAGTGGGCCTTGAGCTTGTATTACTGCCTTTTCACCCTCTCAAATTGCTGAGATTATAGACGTGAACCTCTCCACCTGGCTAGAGTGTATGTAAATTATATATATATGTATACTGTAGATCCATGAGCCCAGTCAAGAAATTGCAGTGACGTTTCTATCACTGCCAAAAATGTTTCTTCTTGACTCATTGTACTCCGTCTCTCTGTGTGTGTAGGTAACTGTGGAACTTCTTTTTGCCATTCTGAATTAGTTAGCATTTTCTAGAATTTATGTGCATGAAATGATATGGTATGTATTCTATTTTTGGTTTGACTTCTTTGGAATAATAACTTGGCAGTTCAGTCATGTTGTATGTAGTACTAGTTTATTTCCAGGCAGTATTTCATTGACTAGCACATTGTATATCCAGTAACCAGTAGAGAGAGATTGGGATTATTTTTACTTTGGCTGTTGTACAAATAAAACTGCTCTTAATAGTGGTATACAAGTCTTGGTGTGCACATATGCTTTTCTTTTTCTTGAGCAAATACCTCAGAATGAAGTGGCTTAGTCATTTCAGAAATGTTGCATCTCTAACATTTTAAAGCACTTCCAGCTTTTCCCTGAAGTACACATGCCATCCTACACTCCTGGCTCACGCAGGAAGTGTAGTCTGGTGGCACAGTGCTTGTCTAGAGTCTGCGAGGCTCTAGATTCTTATTTTTTTTATTTTTTTTATTTTTTATTTATTTGAGAGAGAGAGAGAGAGAGAGAGAGAGAGAGAGAGAGAGAGAGAGGGGTGTGTGTGTGTGTGGCCAGCTCAGCCCACCAGGGGGCGGGGCTGGCTGGCATGTGGTGCTGGGGGATTGAACCGCGGTCCCTGATGCTTTGCCAAGCTTGTTCTAAGTAGGTGCCTTAGACCACTGAGCCATCTCTCCAGCCCAAGGCTCTAGATTCTGTAACAGTACTTGAAACAAATCTTCCACTGGCTGTAGATGAAACTAGTTGCTCTGTATGTTCACTACTATTAAGTATATTAATTTCAAAAATTACAGCCATTCGTATAATTTTTTATAGAAGCATTTCATTTTTTTAAAAAAATGTATTTGGTACAGGGTCTACAGCATCTCACTACTAGATTGGATTCATAGTGATTTTCATGTTTTCAGCCTCCCAAGTGCTGGGATTATAGGCATGTGCCACCATGGCCCAGTCTCAATTGCCCAGTCTCAGTTGCTGTCTCAGTGCACCCTGGGGACAGGGCTGGCATGGCACCCTGGGGATTGAACCCCAGTCACCAAGCTTGCCTTAGCAGGCACTTTGATCCACTGAGCCATCTGGCTGGCCCTCATTATGATTGTACTTTACATTTCTGTAGTGACTAGTGGCATTGGATATTTTTTCAAGGGCATACTAGTCATCCCATTGACTTTTTGAACTGTCGCTTCAAATTTGATCCACTTTTAAAATGTGCATTATTTTCCTTCCTTTTTTCCTTCCTTCATCCCTCCCTTTCCTCTCTCTCTCTTCCCCTCCCTCCCTCCACCCTGCTGGGTACAGAGGAAACCCAGAACCTTGCATATGCTAGGCAAGTGCAGTGCCACCGAGCTATGTCTCCAGCCATGTTACTGAGTTCTGAGAGTTCTTTTTATGTTTTGGGTACTAGTCTTTACCATGAAATTTCATTTGAGATTTTTTTATATTTTTTATCTAGTGTGAGCGCTTTTTTTTTTTTCTTTTTTGCAGAACCGGGGATTGAACTCAGGCCCTTGCGCTTGCCAGGCAAGCACTTATTCTACTGAGCCATCTCCCTGGCCCCATATATTTTTTATCTTTTCAAGTGAGTTACAAATTTTTTCCAGTATTGTGAATGTATGGAATAGTTAGGATGTGTTAGATACATTATGGATTTGTCTTAGAAGGCACTTACATTATTTGGAAATGTTTTGAAACTTTTCCATCCATCCATCCATCCATCCATCCATCCATTTAATCTAACTATCTAATTATCTAACTGTCTGAGCTGGGGACAAGGTCTTGTGAAGTTGCCTTATTGTCCAGGCTGGACTGGAACTTGTGATCCTGCTTTGGCTTCCCAGACTATGATGTTCCACTTGTTTCCCATTTTAACTGGTCTGAACAGCTGTGTATGTCTGCAGATTGTTGCTTCTAATAGTTTTGGTAGCTTTCCCCCTCTGCCTTGAGTAGTTATTACATATACACTTACACTCTTTGTGGAATACTGGAAAAGGATCTTGGATTCTCTGTGCACTTCTGTCTTTGGTAATCTGTCCTTTGAACTCTGGCCATCTTAGTACCCCGTTTGCTACCTTGCTTTCCCTTTGCCATAGCTGGAGACTCAAGAGTTAATTATATTTTCATCTTCATTGTACTCTGTCTTGTAGTCACTGCTTGACAGGTAGTATCTTGAGAACCATTGTTTTTTTTTTTTTAATTTTTTTTTTTTAATTTGTTTATTTGTGTGTGTGTGTGTGTGTGGCCAGCTCAGCCCACCAGGGGGCGGGGCTGGCTGGCATGTGGTGCTGGGGGATTGAACCGCAGTCCCTGTGCTTTGCTAAGCTTGTTCTAAGTAGGTGCTTTAGACCACTGAGCCATCTCACCAGCCCCTTTTTAAAAAAAATTTTATTTATTTATTTATTTATTTTGACACAAGGACTCACTATGTAGCCCAGGTTACCCTTGAGCTTGCAGTGATCCTCCTGTCTCAGCCTCCTGAGTGACCATTATTTCATAGATTTGATTACAATAAATTAATTTCCTGGTGAGAGGTTAACCCTTTCTATGTCACTTCATATTGGTTGCAAGTACTTCTTGTTATGTAGGTTATTTTTTCTCCTGCTCTTTTTTTTTTTTTTTTTTTTTTATTTGTGTGTGTGTGTGTGTGTGTGTGTGTGGCCAGCTCAGCCCACCAGGGGGCGAGGCTGGCTGGCATGTGGTGCTGGGGGATCGAACCGCGGTCCCTCTGCTTTGCTAAGCTTGTTCTAAGTAGGTGCTTTAGACCACTGAGCCATCTCACCAGCCCGTCTTTTTGGTAGTACTATTTCTTCTATGTTTTTTCCCCTCCTACAATCCTAGATGGAATGTTTTACTGTTCCAAATTTGATTTTGTTTTTGATTTTTTTCCTTTTTTTACAAACTCTTAGGATGGCATTTTTCTCTCAAGGCTTTTGTTAATGATCATTCTCTTCTTGTTGGTGTAATGCTCTTTGAAAATAAAAAAAAAATCATTCTTACTAGTACATGTTTGCAGTATATAGTGCTTACATTCATTGTGGGGAGCTGGTACATGTACAGTACGTGTCTTAACGTGTTTTACATCCATTTCTAATGCTCTTACGCCTTTTGAAATGTGACAGTGTCTCTAACATGTTAAAGGATTTTTTAAGGTGGTGTGTATTTAGAGAATGTGCCAGTAGCTGTTTGGTTGGGTTCAGGTCATCAACACAACCATCGACCATCGAGTGCCTTCATGCCACTTTCTGGTTCTTACTGAAGTGTATGAACTAGATATTGGTAGTCCGCGTGCACTCTCACAGCAGTTGCACTCCTGTTCAGTTTTCCCAGGTTCGTTTGATGAGAAGTGGTAGCGTTCCCTGACATCTTCTGCTTGATCTGTCTCTCCTCCCTTTTTCTCAGTGTCTTTTTCCATAGAACTCATGTCATGATTTCCAGTGACAAAATTCCTCTGATATGCTTGAGATTAATCTTACTTGAAACAACATTTTGTGATTATCATCAGTATAGAAATAGAGTGATATGAGACAGAAGCCTGATGTCCTAAGGGAGTAAAGAGCAATAAACAGAGCCCAAGGAGAACTGTCCTCTTGTAAATACCGGCAAGCTGGGATGCAAGGCTACAGATAACAACTTTTCCTGCTGGCCTGCTGGCTCCCTGTCTGTTCTTTGATCTCTAGCTTGGGATGTTTTCGCCAGCATTGTGTAAACTGAGAGTTAGGTAAATGCCTGTAGGCAATAGAGTAGTTTGTGTTCACAAAAGTAGTTAACACACATTCCTTAGCCTTTTAGCCCTCAATAAATGTGAGAAGATTCAGTGGCTCCAGGTTCACTTGGAAACTAATCTCAGTGAGACCTCTGAAGCTATATTAATCCAATCTTCCAGTCATTTCTTTCGGCTCTGACTTATAACATACAACACATCAGTTGAACATTTTTGTTGTAATTGCAAAAGAGAACTCAGATTTAGAAAATCACACGCATTGCATGGCTTAAACATCCTTGTATCCACTCAGGTTAGGAAAATGACCTTTGCTAATTACAGCAGAGGATGTTCCATGAGTTCCTCACCCCTTAAGTAACTATTATCCTTTTATCTTAAAGACTTTGTTGTGATTCTTTTTGTGTTTTAAAAATACAGATATTGTGGCATTTTTAAGTCCTTCTTTCATGTCTTCTACTTAGTATCACTGAGTTTTCTCCAACTTTTTAATCATCTTTTATCTTTTGTGGTTGATGCTGTTCTACTTTTTTGATATCTTCATTCTTTTCACATTTCAATTTAGATTTCTGTCATAAAGTACATTAATGTAATCAAATACTTTTTAAAATCTTTTTTAAAAATGTATTTTAGTACAGAGTCTACAGGGTCTCACTACGCAGATCGGACTCGGAGTGATTCTCCTGTTTTCAGCCTCCCAAGTATTGGGATTGCAGGTGTACACCACCATGCCCAGTTTCAGCCCCTCAGCATGCTCCGGGGGTGGGGTTGGCATGGCACACGGGGGATCAAACCCCGGTCCTGCTTTAGCTGAGCTATCTGGCTTGCCCTCAAATACATTTCTTGAGTTTTGAAAGATTGGACCACTCAGGAATCATTGTCCAAATAAAACTGTCAGTAGAGCACCCAATTTCTGATTTTGACAACTGTGTGTTTTGTTGTGTAGGTAGTGTTCATATTGTTTTCTTTGCCAAATGAACTGGAAGATGAGATGATAGCATCATTTATATCTGTACTAAAGATTTACTCTAGAAGTGTTTTTGCCATGTACGTTAGTAGTAGAAAGGGAGGCATTGAGGATGCACTTTGCTGTTTGTAGTATGGAGGACCTGTTCATAACATGGTAGTTACTGACTACTTCAGGTTGGAATGCACACATCACATAAAATAGTAGGATGATTCTTACTTGTTGTCTGTGTGCTGAGCAGAAGACGCTGTGGCAGAATGATCCTCTGCAGGTATCAGTTCTTCATAGAATCTAATGAAGAGGTATCATCTTCCTGCAGTAATTATCTTATGTTTTGTTTTTTGTTTGAGGGTTAAGGATTTTTTTTTTTTTTTTTTTTTTATTACAAGTCTTAAAATCTGGGACCAGTTTATTTTTTAAAAAATGGTAAATTCAGCCCAGGATTTTTTACAACCAAACCAAAAATTACTACATAGTTCATTAACGCAACCAGTAAATTGGCAAATCCAACCGCAGACTTACAAAGTTAGTATCAGGGTAAGGACACAGCCCGAGAAGACCCAGGCCCCTGAGGCGCGAAAGGAAAGGCATCCTGCCTTCCAGGTCGGAAAGCAATTCTGCTTCAGGAGATTTGCATAGAAACAGAAAGCGCTAGAGCCTCTGCGACAGGGGAGAGTGCAAAGCCGGCCCAAACCGGCTCGATCCCAGAAGCACGCGTTAAATTGGCGCCCAGACAGAACAAGCTGCATTTCCAGTAGAAAGCTGTCGGCAAGCTCTGAAAACGTTAGTGGCACGCTGCAGAAGTGCTCGGCCTTCGGAAGGCCCCGGCCTCTTCACCCGACACCACCACAGGGCGCTGCTCCGCGCCCAGGACCTCGGCGGCCCATCAGTTTGTGCACAGGCAGCTTCGGGGCCTTTCGCCGGGCTTAGGACTGAACCCAGGGCCTCCAGGGAAGCAGCACTGTGCTGCCGAGTTACCACCTCCGCCCGGTGCAGGCCTTCCGGCAGGAGGTCCATCCGGGGACTGGGGGCACTGGGCTTTCCTGGGCAACTCCTACCCCCTGCGCCGGCCGGCCCTCGCAGCACCCCGAGCCGGCGGCTTTCCAGGCGCCTCTTGAAGCTCCGCCGTGTCTCCAGCGCCCCCTGCTGGACGCCGGAGTGGCGGAGGCCGGCGGAAGCGAAGGTCTATTCTGCGCACTTAGTACTTACTCCTCCTCCGAGCCCCCTTACCAAGGGCGGGACACGCAAGAAGGCCGCAGGTCACATCTTCTACGGAAGAAAAAGGACTGGAACACGTAACTCAGCATCGGAGAGCCTTGGAATTAAAAATGGGCGGATGTCCCAGCCATTCCTGGAAAGAGACCACCTATTCTGCTTTCGATGACTGAGGAAACACGTTAGGCTCCCGAGTCTTCCTCTGAGAGAAGGGTACATTCACGCGAAAGCGACTGTTACCTTTTGTAAGGTAAAGGACGAGTCCAGCTCCCATCGCCACGCCCTCCTCCACCGGCTGGGGCTGGACTGTCCGCTCCCCGGGCAGCCGCCTCCTGACATGCGGCGTCGCGACCACAAAGTCTAACTGTAAGTGAGCGGCAGCCCGGGAAGCCCGCTGCTGTGACCGCCAAGTTCCCCTTCAATCCGCACTGCAGAGATACAAGGATAAGCCACCGTTTTGGTTCCCAAGTTTTATTCAAGAACTCATAAAAAATATTCCAGACAAAGGAGCTTTAATCCTCATCTTCCTCCTCCTCTTCGTCCTGGTTAATCTGGAAGTAACGTAATTCATAACTCTCTTTGCTGCTAGCAACTACGCGCAACCAGTCACGCAGATTATTCTTCTTCAAATATTTTTTGGTGAGATATTTCAAATACCTTTTGGAAAAAGGCACCTCGGAAGTCACGGTGATCTTGCTCTTGCTCCTTTCGATGGTGACCACCCCTCCACCGAGATTCCCGGCTTTGCCGTTCACCTTGATTCTTTCCTGGAGAAACTGCTCGAAGTTGGCAGCGTCCATGATTCCATCTTCTACAGGATGTGTGCAATCAAGGGTGAACTTCAGGACCTGCTTCTTTTTTTTGCCCCCCTTCGCTGCAAGCTTTTTCACGGGCGCCATGGCGGCCGAGGACTCGGAAAGGGAGGTAGACGCGCTACGCGCACGCAAAGAGCTGCCGCACGCCGAGGGTTAAGGATTGAACCCAGGACTTTGCACATGCTAGCAAGCACACTAAACGACAGTAGTCCCTCATTATTTTGTGGTTTGACTTTGGCAGACTCACTGTTTTCAAAAAGTACTAATTAAGTTATTTATTGTGGATTTTTCTCTATATTGCAGGATTTTGCCATATGGTACAGTATATGCGTGTTGTTAAAATTATGTAGGCTTATGAGTTTAGGAAATGGATTGAACTCAAGACGTTGTGCTTGCCAGGCAGCTACTTATACCACTGAGCCAACCCCCCAGTCCCCTGAGTTTAGAAAATGGAAAAAAAAAAAAAAAAATGGTTAACATTAGAAGTGTTTTAAAAAATGTGGGAAAGGCTTATACGAGTGTGGGAAGGGTTTATAAAGCCTTAAAATGTATATAAATACTAAAATAACAATAATGTTGCTACTTTGCTGATCTTCACTTATCGTGGAGTGTCTGGAATGTAACCTCTGTGATGGAGGGGGACCACTGTACATACATCCTCACCCCTCGTGCCAAACTTTTAATTGGACTTCTATTTTGAATTTTGAGCTATTTTAAGCTGCTGATGCTTCTAGAGTGGTGGCTTTATATTTTGTATATACTCACAAATTGGGTGAGGAGACATATTTTAAGTAAACTCAGTCCATTAAAAAAGATGGAAAGATTGTAATATTCAAGTAAATGAGTTAAACCAAGATGATGGAAATAAGATTCAGCTTCTCATGTGGAATGTTTAGAAATTCTGATAGTGTAATTAGGGCTAAATTGCTAAATGGCTCCTGCATTGATTTATAAATTTAAAGGCACTTAAAACTTGGTGTTTAGTCATGAAGCAGCCACATGTTCTCTAAGCAATTCCAGAAACTCTCTTCTTCTAAGGAAACCACATGAGAATTATTTTTTGTTTTGGTGGTAGCAGGGATTGAACTCAGCACCTTGCACTTGCCAGGCAAGTGCTTATTCTATTGAGCTATCTACCTGGCCTTCGCATGAGAATTTTGACATGCTTCCTTGAGATAGTAACAGATGAAATTTATGGGTAAGTGTATCAGAAAATCTGAAATTCATTCTTTTTGATAATTATGTAATCTTGAGTAAAATCCCCTAACAGATCTTGCCTCAGTTTGTTCTGTAAAATGGAGTTGGAGATAGTGTGATCTGTTATGACACAGACAGGTCACACTACTGAGATCAGAATACTCTTGAGATCAGAATACTTCAAAAATAGAATGTTAAAACTCTTACTACAGGTATTTTATATTTGAAATAGTGTTTTGATGCAACTAATAATGTATTTTTTTTCTGTGCTAGGTCTTGTACCATTGTCCATCAGTGTCCAAGAGGAATTGGTTCTAGGAGCTTTTGTAGATGCCAAAATCTGAGGATACTCAAGTCTCTTACAAAATTTGATGTAGTATTTGCATAGAAGCTATACATGTCTTCTCATATTCTTTAAATGACTCTGGATTACTTTTATTACCTTGTGCAGTGTAAAAGCTATGTAAATAGTAGCTATGCTGTGTTGCTTAGGGAATGACAAGAAAAAGTGTATGCTCAATCCGTACTCTTCTTCAGAATTTTTTGACCTGTGGTTTGCACTTGAGAATATGAAATCCACGGATATGGAAGACTCACTGTTTAAGACTTCATAAGGTTTAGGAGTTGATACATTTATTAACAAATGTTACTCCATTTACCATTTCTGGCAGAATTACTGTTCATTTTAGTTTACATCAAACCCTTGAAATTAGACAGCAAAACAGAGGGGCCAGTGAGATAGCTCAGCGGACTGCAGCACCTGCTTAGGCAAGCTTAGGAAGCACAGGGACTGGGGTTGATCTCCAGCACCACATGCCTTGTGCCAGCCCCACCCCTAGGGTGGACTGAGCCGGCCACAGAGTCCCTGTAATCCCAGCGCTGGGGAGGCTGAAAGCAGGAGGATCACTATGAGTCTGAGCTGCGTAGTGAGACCCTTTGATAACCAGAAAAAATTTTTCCTTTTTAAATTTTTTTTTTTATTT
>NW_004524623.1:9002895-9003401 GCF_000260255.1 Octodon degus
GTGGTGCTGGGGGATTGAACCGCGGTCCCTGATGCTTTTGCCAAGCTTGTTCTAAGTAGGTGCTTTAGACCACTGAGCCATCTCTCCAGCCCAAATTTTTCCTTTTTAAAAGAAAGTTAAACAGAACTGCTTTTAAAGACAAATGTTTATCTGCTTAGGAGTTGGTGAATTTTGGGACATTATTTGTCTCAAAGTGCTGAAGAGTTAAGGAACGTGGAAACAGGGCAAGTGCAACTGAGAGGTGCCTGCTGCTTTAATACATTTTAGGTATTTCTACAGCTAAATTCCTTGGGGAAAATTTTTTTTTTTCTTAACTAAAAAAAAAAAAAAAGGTAACAAGTGCCTAACAATGTATGAGAAAAGGAGTTGCTTAATATACTTTAGTTATGTTAACTGTTTCATTTGGTTGTATAGTTATTTCTTTACAATCCCCCCAACAATGTGCAATTCCAGTTTTTTCTTATCATTAGCACTTACACTATGTTTAATTTTAGTAACCTCTAATC
>NW_004524623.1:9004566-9008317 GCF_000260255.1 Octodon degus
TATTTGTAAGATAGAAATATATACTTGAATAATAGTTGTAAATATAACATGGAAATAACATTTTTTTTTGTTGTTGTTATTTGGCTTTTTTTTTTTGCGAACCAGGGATTGAACTCAGGCCCTTGTACTTGCCAGGCAAGTGCTTATTCTACTGAGCTATCTCCCCAGCCCGGAAGGAGCTTTTTTTTTGGGCTATTTCAGGCTGCCTTAAGGGCAGGTCTAGTACAGCTTCTGGAGCTGGGAATTGAACTGTGGAGCGGCGCTTTAAACAACTGAGCTATCCTGCAAAGCCCCTGGAAATAGCATTTTAAGTAAGCTAGTAAAATGACAAAGGATATTTTAAATTACTTTGTACAAGTTGTAGTAATACAAATTTTTCATAGTGAAAAACGTAAGCAGAATTAAATCTATAGCACATTTTTTGTCAAACAATGGTTAATGTGTGATTTAACATAAAGTGCTAGTGTTTAAGGGGTTAGAATTTAATTTTGGGTTGCAGAAGTAAAAACAAGTGGATTAAAATGTACCTTATTGCTGAATACTAAATATAATCTGTTTTTAGGATGCTGATGTAATAGTGGACTGGAGACCATTGGATGATGCGCTGGATTCTTCTAGTATCCGCTATGCGGGAAAGGTACTTAAGAGAACGAAGTATGACTGAGGAAATGCACTTCTGGAAATAGTGCGGTGGTGGCCGTCTGTAGCCTCAGCACTCAGGAGGCTGAGGCAGGAGGATCATCGCAAGTTTGAGATCAGCCTGGGTTGCGTAGTGAGTTGAAGGCCATCCTAAACACATAGCAAGGCCTGACTCAAAACCCCTCCAAAAAACCCATCTTTTTTTTTTGTCGGAACTGGGGATTGAACTCAGGCCCTTGCACTTGCCAGGCAAGCGCTTATTCTAGTGAACTATTTCCCCGGCCCCCCAACCCATCTTTTTTGAGATATAACTTATGTACCATAAAATACATCCTTTAACGTGTATGTACGGTTCAGTGATTTGTAGTGTATTTACAGTTGATTTCATTTTCTTGGAGACATTTCCTTCTGAGCCTTACCATAAGCTCATTATGGACTAGGCTGTCTCGGTTTCCTATGGAGCTGTTCTCCTAGAGAGGTTTTTAACCTCTTTCTCATCTTATCTCCCTATTTCTGTATATTATGTTTATTTGTATTTTGGTTTATTCCTGTGTTTGGCACAACTCTGGTACTTTATAGATAAAAAGGTGCTTGCTCATGGGAGTGCTGTGACGTGTGGTCTGTCATTCACACACACACACACACACACACACACACACACACTTTTTTTCCCCCTTTTGGCAACACCAGGGATTGAACTTGGGACCTTGTGCTTGCAAGGCAGGCGCTTTTGCCGCTGAGCTGTCTCCCAGGCCCTGACTGATACTATCTTTATGTGATGCATGACTATAAATTCTAACATACTGTTTTTAAACTACTGCCTAGTATTTATTCTTTTGGTGGTTACAAGTTTTTGTTTTCTTCAGTTTTTCAGTATACACAGATATTTCTTTTTGTTTTTGGTTTTTTGAGAAAGGGTCTTGCTATGTGGTTCAGGCTGGTCTTGAACTCATGGCAATCCTGCTTTAGCCTTCCAAGTGCTGGGATTACAGGCATGTGTCACCACACCCAGCAGAAAATTATTTTGTATGCCTTTTTGGTGTATTTAAGATAAATGATGAAAACATATTCTGGAGTTAGTACTGATCATGGTTGTCAACAGTGTAAAAAATAGTAGTTCATCTTCTTTTTTTTTTTTTTTTTTTTTTTTTTTTTTTTTTTTTTTTTGAGAGAGAGAGAGAGAGAGAGAGAGAGAGAGAGAGAGAGAGAGACAGGAGTGTGTGTGTGTGGCCAGCTCAGCCCACCAGGGGGCGGGGCTGGCTGGCATGTGGTGCTGGGGGATTGAACCGCGGTCCCTGATGCTTTGCCAAGCTTGTTCTAAGTAGGTGCCTTAGACCACTGAGCCATCTCTCCAGCCTAGTTCATCTTCTTTCACTGTTTCATATTTGATATTACCTTCTCTCCTCTTCTTCCTTATGGCTTTCTTTTCCTCCTTCCGTTGCTGTGAGGTCTCACTGTTGCCTCTGTTGGTCTCAAACTCGTGGGTTCAGATGATCTTCCTGTCTTAGTCTCCCAAGAGGCTGGGATTAGAAGTATGTGCCGCCACTGCTGTCTTGATACTCTTTTTAAGAACTTGAATGGGGTCAGAAAGAAAGAAAGACAGAAGGGAGGAAGGGAGAGAGCGAGGGAGAAAAAGAAAAGGAAACTTCCTTTAATTTGCTTTTCTTTGATTGTACTGAATATAGACCTCTCTCTATGTGTTTGTCACTTTGTCTTTTGGCCTTGCTGTTCATACCATTCATTTGCTTTTTCGTGTGTGTGGGGGCGGGTACCAGGGTTCAAACTTGGGACCTTGCATTTGCCAAGCAGGTGCTTATGCCTCTGAGCTATATACCTAGCCCCCACTTGCTGTTCTCCCCATCCCGATTTTATATTAGTGTCTTTTTTAGTGAATTGGTAGTTGTGGGTTGTTTTTGTTTTGTTTTGAGACTGGGTCATGCTATGCAGCCCAGGCTGGCCTCGGCTGTACAGCTTTCTGATCCTTGTGCTTAGCCTTCTGGGTGCTGGGACTGCAGACATCCACCGCCATACACCATATGTAGCTAAGAGTAGTTTTTTGGTTTATTTTTGGTGGAACTGGGGATTGAACTCAGGCCCTTGCGCTTGCCAGGGAAGCACTTATTCTACTGAGCCATCTCCTGGGTCCCGCTAAGAGTAGTTTTGGTGTTTAGTGGTTTGGTTTGTTTGGGTTTTTTGTCTGTCATGTATTTTAGAAACTTTTCACAGTCTTTAACTTCGTGTACAGTCTTTTGTTGTATAGAACCTAAATTTTTTATCTAGTCAAAATATTTACACTGCATTTTAGAACTTTTATTCCTTTTTAAAATAGAAGAACTATAGAAAATTATAGAACTATACAGATAAGTTGACTTTAGCAATTTTGATTACCAGTAAGAAAAATATGTAGCCAATGATGGCTTACATAAATTAGCTGTTTTCCTCCAGGCTCTGAAATTCTGGAAGCTGGGTACTTTTTGTAGTGGTTCTCTTGCTCTCTCTTGTCATAAAATAGCTAGTGTTTTTAGACAACATGACTACATTCAAAGTAGAAGAAAGAAGAGGGATGAGCTTTTATTATGAAAGCAAAGCATTTCTAGAAGTCCAGAGTTGGCAGCTGCGTGTATTTTATTGACAACCCTAATTGCAAGTCAGTCTGCCCAAGTATTTTGTACTTTTTCAATTAAGGGGAACATGGAGAAAAATCCAAGGAGTGGGGTTCAGTTGTCTGCCCCAATTTATAAAGCTAGTTTAGTACAAGCTGAGATATTAGGGACCAAAATTAAATTTTAGTTTCTGACTTTACATATTTTTATGTTATAATTATTTCAGGATTCCAGTTCAGTCGTAGAATGGACTCAGGCCCCTAGAGAAAGAGTTCATCGAGGTGTGGAGCATCTGAACAGTTATGAAGCCGAGTGGGATATGGTTAATACAGTCTCTTTTAAAAAGAAGCCACATACCAATGGAGGTATGAATTAATTTTTTTTTAAATTTTATTTATTTATTTATTTATTTATTGTGTGTGTGTGTGTGTGTGTGTGTGTGTGTGTGGCCAGCTCAGCCCACCAGGGGTCGGGGCTGGCTGGCATGTGGTGCTGGGGGATCGAACCGC
>NW_004524623.1:9009107-9011572 GCF_000260255.1 Octodon degus
TTTTTTTTTTTTTTGCGGAACCGGAGATTGAACTCAGGCCTTTGCGCTTGCCAGGGAAGTGCTTATTCCACTGAGCCACCTCCCTGGCCCCTGTGATCTGTTTTTAAGACAAATATTGAGTAATTTTAAAAGTTAAAATGTGAAGTTTTTTATTTTTATTGATTGCTTCCTATTTTATAGTAGGATTTTTTTTTTCTTAAAAATTTTGACCTGAATTTGGGAATTATCTGTGTTTATCTGTTCAAAAACTGGGCAAAACTTATGGGAGGATGTAGATACAGTAGTTATGCCTTACACTTTATCATGTCTAGGAAATTGTGGCATTTAAGAAATAAAAAGTATTTCATAAGCTTTTGGTAACAGCTTGTTTGTGGATATGTCATTTTGAGTAAGGCATTTGAGTACTAAAGGGAGTGTTCTTACTGTCAAGGAAGTAGCCCACAAGATTTCACTACATGGGGGTGTGAGGTGATTTTCTTTTTACTTCTCTACATTAGGTTGTCAGGATTGGTTTATGTGAAATATTTTTGTGTCGATAATTAACACGTTAAATTCTTGACGAAATAACGTAAGAATGAGCAGAAAAAGTGAGATTAGAGATTTGTAAAAGAATGAAGCATTACGTGAATGAGTGAATCATGGTCTGGCAGTAAAGATCACGTTAAGATTTGTGGTTCTCAGGCTTGGCTGGAGTTTGGAAAGAACAAAAGGAAGCACAGACTTCAGACTCTGGATCTGAGGATTTAGAAGATGGGGATGGACCCTAGGTGCTTATGTTTTTGAGAAGATCTTGGGAGGCAGCCCACTTTCCAGGCCTCCTCCTGTCCCTCAGACAGAAGCTTTTCTTTCTCAATAAATTGTTCCTACTCTTAAAAATGAAAAGAAAAAAAGATCTTTGTGTGATTTTTATGTGTGGTCAGAGATGAGAATTTGTATAGCTGTATAGTTTATCAGAACCCAAGATACGAGTACTATGTACATGACTTTCCTTACATTGACTTACAAAATGTCTAGGCGTTAATGCTCTAATTTTAAGAGTCAAAAACACTTTTTAAGAAATTAAATTCTTACACATTTTTATGAGATGTATTTTTTAAAAAAAGTTTGTAAAATGATTTTTATTTAGCCTTCAGGTTTTTTTCCTTTGTACTTTTTCTTTTCGTGAGGCACAAAGGAAATTTGGGGTAATCTGAGAGTATTGACTACTTTAACTTTGTATTTCTGAAGAATGTTTAACTTTATATTCTATAAGTTTATATTAGGGCCAGGGACATAGCTCAGCAGCATGAATGCTGGCTGGACAAATGCAAGGTTCTGAGTTTGATCCCCAGTACCAAAAAAAGTTTGTATTACTGAATCCTTTGTTTTTGTATACCAGATGAAATATTTTGAAATTTTATTTCCCCCAGAACAGTAGACTGTCATCATATTCCATAAAACACCTGAATTAAATGTCATGTTCTTGATGTTGATTCTATTCAAGACATATGGATACTTAGTGTACTGTTTAGTTCTCCTTTTCTGCCATTCAGTTTCTTCATGTCATTGTGTTGGAAATCATTTTTGCATGCGTTTGGTTGCAGAAGAAGTTCATTAGAACTAATTCCTTTCCTTTAAGGAGAGATAAGGTTTTGAGTTAACTCTTGGCTTTATGATTTTTCTTTAAAAGTGTTTGTTTTTCTAGTCAGTTGCTAGCAGCAGACTAACTTGAAAATTACTTTTATGTTGACTTGGTACTAGGTTATGAGAGCTAAACATCTTTTATATATATATATTATATATAGATAGATAGTACAGAGTCTACAGAGTTTACAGGGTCTCACTACACAGATCGGACTTGTGATCCTTCCTGTTTTTCAGCCTCCCAAGCACTGGGATTACAGGCAGGTGCCACCACACCCAGTCTCAATTCCTGTCTCAGCATGCCCTGGGGGTGGGGCTGGCAAGGCAGGCCCCAGGGACGAACCCCCAGCGCTTGTGTCTGCCTAAACAGGTTCTTTAATTTGCTGAGCTGTCTGGCTGGCCAGCAAACCATCTTTGAGTGCCTTCTGTCTGTTAGCCACTCTTCAAGCACAGGAGGTGTACTTGTGAGCAAGATAAAAGTTCCTCTTTTTGTGAAACTTATAGTGGAGGGACTTGCAGAATTGACTTAAAGTGTTGCTCTCATCTTCAAACCTTTGCATGAGCAAATGTGTGAGCCATTTTATTTTCTTGTATACTTACGTTCTATACAAGGGAAAATGTATGTAAACTATTTACTCTTGGAAATGCACAAATTTCTTTTTTCTTTTTAACATTTTATTACAGTTATTTATTATAGTTGCTCTCCAGTTAACAATTTGACTCTCCCCAACAGAATCAAGAATCACACCATCAAGAATCTGATACAATTGCTTAGCTCTTGACCAATAGCTCTAATTTTAAGGCATTAAGAACAAGGAAGGTACATGTTTTTTTTTTTTTTT
>NW_004524623.1:9011944-9024777 GCF_000260255.1 Octodon degus
GGGCTGGCTGGCATGTGGTGCTGGGGGATTGAACCGCGGTACCTGATGCTTTTGCTAAGCTTGTTCTAAGTAGGTGCTTTAGACCACTGAGCCATCTCTCCAGCCCGGTACATGTTGAGGATGGGCAAAAATCATCTTCATCTGTCTTCCGTTCCCCAGAAATATGAGTATATTTTGCTGCTCTTAAACAATTTTTTCCTTCCATACATACATGGAAAAATCCAAAGACTAACACTATAATATCCAGAGAGTGATATGTGTTTTCCATGACAACTGAAGGATCTTGATTGATCAATAACACCATAACATAATGTTTGATGAAAGTAAATGAAGTTGTACTTCAAACTCAACTAAAATCAATATACTAATTTCTAACCTGGTCACCAGTTGTAATACTATGGCCTCTACATCCTCTTAAATTATATTAGTTTGAGTTTTTGCCTTTTAATATTTCAGAATCATTTTTATATCTAGGAGTTATGTTTTTCATAATTTTATTGATAAACAGCAATGAGTTTCAAATCAAATTGGTTGGAGGGTTTCAATAATTAACACATTGCATACATTCTTCTTAGTGGTTAATTGCTCTACAAGATGCGGACATGATATTCTATTTACAAACACCATTAGAACAAATCCCTCTATTCATTAAGAGAACGTAACTATATATCTATCCTAACCACTTTGAATACACAGATACAAAATGGACATTCATCTGTATACCCTTTTTTTGTTAAGTTCCATTACTTGAATATTATAGGTGTGTAAACTCAGCAAAATATTCTAAAAGAGTCCAGTAGCCCATAATAGTATTGGGTCTTCCGCTTCACTGGCAATGTCAGAAATTGTTGACCTGAGTCCCTTATAGCTCAACATAACAGCATGGATTTACTTCTTATATTTCGTTTTTATATTTTTCTGCTGGATGGTTAAGACCAAGGTAAAGGAGGACCTATGCAACAAGAGTTGTAGCTTTTGGGTCTGATAAGGTCAGTGAAATCCCCTCAGGGTTTATCCTGAGATCCTGTACCTCAGATTGTAGAACCTTTGTCAGTGTCAGCCATGTGGATGAGTCACAGCCATTGCTTGGCCAATGTGCTCTCTGTGAAAGCCTAAGAGAATGTTTTCTCTCCATGTGACTCTCCTTAGGCACACTCTACATCACTGATCACTTTCCTCTTTGGCCCCATAATCTCTTTGATCAGAAAAACAAATTTCTGAAAGCTTCTAGCCAGCAGGTACTGTTTAAAACTTTTCATGTGAGCTTCTTATGTTATTTTAAATAGTATTGCTCCGAAATGCCTTCAGGGCAGGATTGACTGGCTTGAGTTGTGGGGATGGAACCACAGCAACCTGAGCCTGACTGCTTCGTTGAAGCAGCCACTTAAAGAACTGAGCTAAGAGGCAGTGCCTCTTAAATAGTATTGATACAATGAAAGAATTGAAGAAATTGTCTATTTGGTTTTTCATTGCTTTTTTTGTTGCAAAATTTTTCAGTTTTTGCATATAAGGTAGTAGTATGTATCCTTTCTAGGTAGTTCAGGTACATTCACACTTGAATGATTCAGGATACGCTGGAATTCTAGAAATATTGACACAGAATCATATTTTATTGGTCTTATGAGGACTACACCAGTGAAACATTACATAATCAAGTGGCACTTATTTTAGTTTCAGCCTTAGAAATGAGTCTGCCACTCAAATTAGTGTGGAGGAGCTAGGCAAGTCAGTGTATATAACCTTTCCGAACACCTTTCAAATGATTCTTGTTAAAGTATCCCTAAACTAGGGATGGTTCCTATATTCCTTCCAAAGGGAGGGGCCTGTAAACTATAGAGTTTTCTGTCCTTTTAGGGAATCTTGTTGGAAATACGGACTTTTGTATTCCTGATGATCTAGGAAGGTGACGCATACACAGGTCAGCATCAGTTGTTCAAGTCTTATAAACAGCTGCTTCCTCTGAAATTTCTTGAATAGTAAGATAATTGAGACTTCTTTTGAAGTAACATTAGAGAAAATGTTCTTTTAAAGTTTCTGAGACAACACCTTTATATCTAAACTGTTTAAAAGACATTTTAGAAGTCAATTATGATGATAGTACCATTATTGAGAAGATTTTTTCCTTTGTTGTTTATATTTTAATTTCAGTAATCATTAAGTTGTTTGTTGACAGTTGGGATGATGTTTGCAAACCTAGTATTTTACTTCTGTAAAAATACCCACAAACTAAAAAAATGCTTATTTGTATGTAACTATAGTTTGATGTGAACTGTTCTTTTATGAGAAACTTAGTTTGGCAAGATGATTGAGTGCAGCTCATTCTTTTTGAGGCTTTCCATCTTTTCCTCCCACTGTTTTTTTTTTTTTTTAATCTTTTTCAGAATGCCTCTCTGTTTAGTTACTCCAGTGTTTCCTTTTGGGAAAGCACTCCAGTGTGCCTACTTTATCAGCATAGTTTCTTTATAATTATAAAGACAATTATAAAGAAAGTGAAGAAATATTGTAGAGAAACTAAAATGACTTTCCCAAGAGATTTATGCCATTTTTATTTGCAGGGAGGGGGAAAGATATATATTTATTAAATATTTACTGAGTACCTGGCCAGTACCAGTTAGTTGAGAAAACACTGCCTCTCAGTTCTTAGAGTAATATTAGGAGATAAGTGTAATTATCTCTATTTACAAAAAAAACCAAAAAACAAAAAACGAGGCTCAGTGAGATTCATTTATTCAGATCAGTGAGTAGGCTGGTGGTATTACAGTTTGGATCCAGCCAACATGCTTCCAAAAAGCCAGGGTTTTTTGGGCAGAACTTATATTTCACATGGGGATAGCATTTTTTGAATTTGTATGTGGCAGGGTAATTATTTCAAAAATCATTCTTTTTAGGAAAATGTTATGTTGCCATTTCTAATACAGTGGAAACCATAGTAATGTGAGCACTAGAGTGATTCCTTGGGGTCAGCAACTTTGTTAGGCAGTCATGATGAGCACTGTCAATACCTTTTAAAAAGGTGAACAAAAATATTTTGCCCCACTTTCTTGTTTTTAAGATGCTCCAAGTCATAGAAATGAGAAAAGCAAATGGTCATTCCTGTTCAGTTTGACAGACCTGAAATCAATCAAGCAAAACACAAAGGGTATGGGCTGGTCGTATTTGGTATTCTGTCTAAAGGATGACGTCGTTCTCCCTGCTCTGCACTTTCATCAAGGAGATAGCAAACTACTGATTGATTCTCTTGAGAAATATGTGGTATTGTGTGAGTAAGTATCAAATTATTTTCTACTATTTGGAACTGGATTAACATATTAATCCCAAGGCAAATGATGTTTATTTGTCCTTGGTCACTAGTGATCCATGAGAGGGTATCAGCGGCTTTACTTTTTTCTGGGGAAATTAACTGCTTTGCATCAGTGATTGAGTGAAATGTGAGCATTTTAGTAATCTGAATCTGAAACTTTTATGACTTCAGTATTTTTAAGAAAAGATTGGCTTAATATTTTATACATTTGTTTAAATGATTGATGGATTATGTGTTAGTAATTGATGAATTACGTGTTTATGAATTTACCTTTTATTGTGTTAAGTAGTTTTATTTCTAATGTTAGAACTTTAAGTGAAGCAAGCTTGTGTCTTTTATTAAGTTATTTGTAGCTCTGACAACAGGGACATTTTTAATTTTTAAAGTCTGGGGTTTAAGGCTTCACATATGTCAGACAGGCACTGCCGTAGGGCTTTCTTACTTTGCAACCATTTCGTGTCACTTACCTGTACACATCCATCCATACACTGTCTTGCTCTCATCCACAGCAGGTATTTGGGGTATTTATTACTTCCCAGACACTGTGCTAACATTGTGTAGTCTGCACTAGTGAACAGAATAAGCATCTTCCTGGATTTTGAGATGTTACGGTCCCTTGAACCTGTGACGGGTAAATGGCAGTGAACACTCAAGAACATTCAACACTTAAGATGGAAGAAGTAGGGAGAAGTGTTAGCAGGAAGGAAGTTTTAGAGCACAGAGGTGAAGCAGTCATAGTCTGCAAAGTGTGGGCTGAAAGATACGTGGACACCAAAGATGGGGTCAGAGAGCTTCGTAATACTTGGAGCATAAAGGATCTTGTCAGTTGTGTTAGCAGGTTGTTCCAGTCATCCCGATGAGATTATGGTGGCCTGAAAGTAGGAGAATGACAAGCAAGCTAGGTACTGCAGGAATATTTTGGGTTAGCTTTTGTAGATTCTGGGTATATGGAGCTGAGAATAGAGAAGTTGAGGTTTTTGGTTTAGAGAACTGCAGAAAATCTTCCCTTTTTAGTAGCATTTGATATACTTTGCCTGAACTTAAATTATTTAAGGCTGAGAATGATTTAGAGTTGGAAGATTGTGATCATGTATTTTCTTATATTTTTTAATTTGTTAAAAATTTTTATGTGTTTGATACAAGGTCTCATTCGCAGTTTGGACTTGTGGTGATCCTCCTGTTTTCAGCCACCCCAGCGCTGGGAGTACAGGTGTGTGCCACCACCTTGGTCTTGGTGGCTGGCTCACTGCTCCCAGGTGCTGGCGCAGCATGTAGTGCTGGGGATGGAACCCTCATCCCTGTGCTTGCCTAAGGAGGCACTTAGTCTGCTGAGCTGCCTCACTGAGCCTGATCATGTATTTTCTAGCATGCGGTTCTCACCCCTTAGTTGATCTTCTCTGGCTCACAATAGGCATGCAGTTCCTGCACCAGTGAATATAAGGAAGTCAGGCCTGCTTGGTAGCATGTTGGTTTTGGATCATAAAAAGAACAGTGGGGCTGGTGGGTTAGCTCAGTTGTCTAAGGTGCATTCTTGAGCAGAATCAGTCAGGGGCAGGGGACTGCCGTTGGATCCCCAGCACGACATATTGCGCCAGACCTGCCCTTAAGGCAGGCAGCCTGAGCGGGGGTGGGGGGCTGAGGGAGTGGGGGGTGGGCGGAGAGCAGTGTTAGTAGACTACCATTGGGAATATTAAATAGATTCAGGAGAAGCAGTATCCTGGTTGGAGTAGATGATGGCTGTTGAGTAGCAAGGGTTTTAGCACCATAGTCAGCTCATCATTGTTGTCAAATAACTTATGCACAAAGTTCATTTGATTTGATTGAAGCATAATATCTAGATTGGGGGAGTTCTTTATGAGTAAGAGCATACCTTGGAGAGGTAGACACTGCATTTTGAGGCCTGACTGGCCTGTACTGAAGAGATAACCAGCGTAAAGACAGGGACAAATACTCCTAAAGTCTTAGGAAAAATATTTGAAGGATGGTTAAGTTTAACTTCAAGAATCTGAGTGCAGCATTAAATAAAGTCCAACCAATAAGTAAATTTAAGACTTCTTACTGTGGTCTGCCCTGTCTTAACTTTGTTCATATCTTACACTTGATCTTACCCCATTCTCTTCTCCGTGTTTTTCTTTCAGTTCATAAAACCCCTTAAACTCTTTGTTTAAATTCTTTCTTCTGCCTGGAATATTCGTTTCCGTTTCTAGCTCTGAGGTCTCAGTTTCATATTTCTTCAGAGGGGCTTTCCTAAATACCCTCTTTCTAATCTAGTCTACTTCCTGCCTCCATTTCTTATCCCTATCTCATTTTTTTTTCTTCATTGCATTTAAGAGCATATAGTAATTTTGTCTTTTTTTGTATTCTGCTGTAGAATACAAGCTTCATATATATAAGGATTGTTTCTCTTTCCTTGTCAGGAATTCAGCTCAGGACCTCACGCTTGCCAGGCAAGCACTGTGCCACTGAGCTCTATCCCCAGCCTCAAGGATCGCATCATTTTTATTTTTTCCTTGGTTTCTAGGCACAGTGTCTATCTAATACATAGCACAGTCATAGAAGTGTTGAATAAATAAATGGCTTGCTAATCAGTGCTAACATTTGAAAGGTAAAAAATAAGTTTTAAGTTTGTGTAGCTCAAAAGAGAAATTAAATCAGGACAGGAAATAAACTCAGGAGATAAGAATTTTCTGTCTTTTATGGTTGTAAAGATAGTGTTGACAACCATTTAGGCAATTATAGGAATATATGTATCTTGAATGTATTTTAATAGCATTTTAATGAGTGTAGTGAACCTAGTTTCTTCTTCTGAATTTGTAAGCAAATGAGATAAAAGAAGCAGAGGTGGTTATTAAAAAAACCCCAAAAAACCACACACTATAAGTGAGACTTAAGCACATCGCTTTATAATTTGTTCCAAAGAAATTTGGAAGTCAGTTCTTGTCACTTCTTGGCAGTCATAGGCATCCCTGGTGAGGACAGATCCCTTGCCATGTGAATGAGAGCACCAGAAGCGTAAGAAAAAGACCCCTGGCAGACATGCAGCTAGGTCTCTTAGAATCTTAGCACACAAGTCCCTTCAGGAAAGAGAGTTTCTTTAAAGTGCTTATTTCTGCTTGGAAACATGAATCCATGAAATAGGTGTTCTTCCTTATATGTTTTTATTTTTTCATTAAAAAAACTTTAAGCATGTATTGTATCTTAGCTAGCTCATGTTAGAGATATAGCAGGAATCTAAAAAGATAAGGTTTCTGCCTTCATGAGTTGACTTCTTAGTGTTGTAGGAAAAACAAACATCAATTAAATAATGTAAAATTTATGCTGGGAAGTGTTCTGAATGAGATATATGGTGCAATAAGAGCTTATAATAAAATAATGGGGAGCTCTTTCTGTGTGATAAAACTAGGAGTGAAAACGACTAAGCAGGGAGATGAAGTGGACTGAGATATGGGCAAGCCTAAGGGATTAATTGCAGCTTTTAATGATGTGGCCAAAGAGAAAAACCAGGCAGTGAGAATAACCTCCCAAACAGTTGGATCTTACTGATTTTAATCATTAAGTTTATGGTTCATCAGGATGTTTTTGAGAGAGGAGATACTTGCCTGAAGTGATTACTTGAAAATTTCTCCCTGAATGTCAGCCATTTCCCTTTGTATATTCTCCTAAAGGCAAATGTATTTTTTTTGCCCTTGAATGGTCTGAAATGTGTAAGGCAGTCTATCACATATCACGTATTTTATCGCTAAGGCTACCCTCAGTACTCTGTGTTGGAAAAAAAAAATGCCCCTTGAAAACAGGTGTCTCATTTCATTTCCTACTAGATTTTATGCCAACTATATTATGCCTTTTATAATCAGAGATTATATAGTGAGCCCAAGTAGTAAAGATTTTATAAGTAGTCATCAGGGCACAAAGAGTCCTGAATCAGCCATCTCAGTCAAATTCTTAAAATTCTATCTTTTTGTTTAGTGAAATTTTGCATTGTTTCTAACTTTTTTATTTTTATTTTATTTTTTTTGTGGTACCAGGGATTGAACTCAGGACCCTGCAACTTGCCAGCAGGCGCTTATTCTACTGAGCTGTCTCCCTGGCCCTATGCTATTTTTTAACTTCTATAAATAAAAAAAGACCAAAAAAAAAAAAAAAATCAAGTTCATTGTTCTTGCTGGTTATGAGCTAATAAATGGATTTGTCAGATATTTAAGTTAAGATTCAAAGAAATAAAAGCTTCCAAATATTGTCCTAAAATTTTTATTCTGCTTGGTGTTAGCATGGGGTGAGATGTCTCATTTTTGTCCTGGAGTAATTACCTGAAGCTAAATAATGCTTCCAGATTCTTTCTGAGGTCAGAGATCTCAGCAGATAACAGAGAAGGCATAGCAAGGAGAACGTTGGTTTCAGTCTCGCTGGTGTGCCTGCTGAACAGCACACCCTTTCTGCTGTTTATCTAAATTAATAACGGAGAGAATTAGGCTGGATATCACTTAAGTTACTGAATGTGACTTGCCCCTTGGCTGTTACCTTATGCGTATCTCTCCTAATGAGTCATATTTTCTTCTGTACAGAGCAGTCTTTTTGTTACAGGAGTGAGAGGTCTTGCCAAGTGGGTGAGGAGAGTGCTTTTGATATAAGGATGGCTGCTCTTATAAAAACCAAGAACCAAATAGAGGTTTGGCTAACTGCATAATTTGTTCTTTAGTCTCTAACCTGATCAGGCAGGATAAAAAAATAGCCCATGTTCTTGAGGCTTTCTATTTCTCAAGTGGTTTTCTTATCCAAGGATACAGCATATCATATCATTAAGGGCTCCTGGATATATCATTTAAAACAAGATGTTCATGTGGGTAAAATAATGAGTGTCCAGTTTTCCCTTCCTGTCACCAAATTGGCTGTTAGGATCTGAATGAAGCCTGTTGACTCCATTACATTATTTTGTGTATTGGCCAGTTTTCAGCAGTACATTATTACCTAAGCAGTAAAATATCCTGAAAAAGCGAAATTGATTTTATCATCATACAACATATAGATTAGATTCTAAGTATAACTTCTGTTACTGTGAATATTCTGTATCTTTTTTATTTACCCTTTTGCTTGATATCCTTTGCTAGGGTATTTATCTGTTTGTTTGGTCATTCTCAATAGCAATATAAAGTTACAGCTTCAACTCAGAGCACGAACATTGTGTGACTTAAAGTTTCTGGAGCTTATCCTGAAGTCTTAGGCAGAGGATCCCTACGGAGCTGAGGAAGCACTTCAGAATTTCCTGGAGATAAACTTAACATCATTATGATATTAGACCCTGTCTCTTGAGTGTCTTCAGTGGGCTATCCTAGAATTACTAGTGCTGGTGTTGTCTTATTGGTGCAGTGGTGTGGGGAGGGTTGGACTTCACAGAATGTGTATTTATAAAGTCAGTGTCACAGTTTGGTAATTAGAAACATTGTGATAACATTCTGGAGTTCCATTTCTCAGAACTGGGGATTGAACTCAGGCCCTTGCACTTGCCAGGCAAGCGCTTATTCTACTGAGCCATCTCCCTGGCCCTCTAATACTTATTTTTCTTTAGAGATTCTCCCAGTGGCCGTCTCAAAATATTAGGTGTAAAAAATACTTTGTGTTTGCTCTTTGGTAAGGTGGTTAGTTTTCCCCTCTTTAGTTTAGTGGCCATTGTTTGATATGGCACCATAGTTACAGCTCTGTTGTCCATTGATGATCACTTTTTCATTTTAAAAACATCATTCAGGGTAATTAATTGTTAGAAATAAAATACCTACAGGAGGAGTAATGCTGTGCTGGGAAACCAGTTCATTCTTATAGTAACTACTTCTGCTTTCAGATGCTGCACTTAAAAGTTGACCTGTCAGGCCGGGGAGATAACTTGGGGTCTAAATGCGTAGCTGGCAATCGCAAGGACCTGGGTTCGATCCTTGGTACCACATTCTGTGTCAGCCCCGGAACCTTGGGTGCACAGTACTAGCCACCGAAACCGGGCGTGGTGGCATGTACCTGTGATCCCAGCACTGGGGAGGCTGAGACAGGAAGATCACTACAAGTCTGAGCTGTGTAGTGAGACCCTGTACTGAATAAATAAATGAATAAATAAGTGAATGATTTTAAAAAATACATTAAAAAAATAAAAGTTGACCTGTCATTAAAAAAAAAAAAATGCTTTATGAGACACTGTATGTCCTCAGTTACCACCCCAGAAATGTTTAGCAAAGTGTGTTTGATGAAAATCTAATGTTTTGAAAAGTATTTTTTTGCTAGTTGTAGTGGTGTACATATCTGTAATCCCAGTACTTGGGAAGCTGAGGCAGGAGGTCACTTTAAGTTTGAGGCCAGTCTGGGCTACAGAGTGAGTTTAAGCCAGCATATCTCAAAAGATACACACACACACACACACACACACACACACACACACACAAATATTTTTTTCCTTCCCTAGGTCAATTGACTCAACCGCAGCTTCTTTTTTAAAAAGCCAAGGTGTTTATTAGCTCGTTTTGTTTCTTTAGAGCCAGTGTTGTTCTGACTGTAAGAATAAGGTCCTGCTTTGAATTTCATATCCCCTCTAGCATTACTATTGCATCCTTTTACGGCAGAAATGAGCAGAGATAACTGTTATTAATGATTTTATCTCAAACATTTATAATAAACTAGTGGTGTATAGCAGCAAAGTGGCATATTTAATTTTTTCTAAGCACAGAAAAGTTGTAGGTTTATTACAACTAAGTCATAAAACTTACTAAATAGGAAAGACTAGATAATTTGTCTTATTTGAAATTAAAGGTCTGTTTGGAAAGTGTATATTCTATAAATAAGAGAGACTTGTTTCTAGAGCTTTAATAAGCAAGAAAGGTAAAAACAAAAAAAAACCCTACAAAATAATGTTAAATGTTTATATTTCTAGCTACAGTTAGCATGATTATGATCTTTGTCAGATAAGTATTGTATTTTTAATGTCTTGGATTGCATTACTATTAAACTATAGACTGAAATTGGGAACCATTTCAAAAGAAGACGTATTTTCTTGTGCTGCACGTATTATATACTCGATCCATCCTATGGTTGTTTGGCTTTAAGTTTTATGCTAATAGAGGCAGATATATTGAAATACTGTTCTAAAGTTGTAAGCAAGAATTTTGGTTCATTACAGTATAAATATCTTGGCTTTAATTAGAATACAAATAGATATCATTTGTTGTTATAAAATTAAATATTAATGTATATGTTTTGAAGTTCATTTAATATATTAATTAAATACTTGCTAGTATGCTAATGAGACTTTTGGAACCAAATTAAGATTGTTATTGTTAGGAAAAGTAACTGTGTATTGGTAATAAGTAGTAATGGATATGCTGTGCTATTATTTTCTACAAATACCTTTTTTCATTACAGATCTCCACAAGATAAAAGAATACTTCTTGTTAACTGTCAAAATAAGAGTCTTTCACAGTCTTTTGAAAATCTTCTTGATGAACCAGCATATGGTTTAATACAAGTATGTTTTTAAAATCTATTCTGTATCAGTCTATTAATTTGATTATTTTATTTATTTTTTTATGAGCAGTATATATTTATTGCGAGAAAGCTCCTGTCCCAAGAGAGAGGGACAGGAGGGGGGGCCCGAGTGGGTAGTTTCCCCCTAATTTGATTATTTTATATAGCCCCTACCTTTTACCTTTTTTATAGCTCCTCCTTCTTAACCTTTTCAGAGGTACCCAGAATAAGACAGATGTATATGTAATCTTTATGGAACTATGTGTGTAATTCCATAGAGGAAATATGTTTCATAATATTTGCAATTCCCAGACGCTTCCTTGGTTCTCATTTATTTGCTTACAAGGTACTGGGGTTTAAACCCAGAGCCTCACGTATACCCAGGTGAGGGCTCTGCTGCTGACATGCACCTCCAGCCTTCTTCCTCCTGCCCCATTGGAGGTCATGGCTGATCCTGGGGGACTACAGACTCATCTTACTAAGGGGTAATAACTGATCGAGACCTCTGCAGGTTTAAAAGCAATTTTTCCCTTTATCATAATCCTGAAATTAAGCATCAGTCAGTTTTTACATGGTTTTCATTGATTAGTGAGATTAACAGAAGAGACCAGTGATCAATTTAGGAAAAAAATTTGGTTTGAGTATTCTGACAAATACAGTATTTGAGTTCTTACTGTGTTTTAGGCTCATTTTTTCTTGGTTTTGAAGGATCAAAGAGGTAACAAGGAACTTTTAGAAAAGAGGACAAGTGAGCTAAACATTTGACAATATAAAGTGAAGGGATAGTTTTTCATATGAAAATAATCAGTTATTTAGTAACATTTTTGCTGAATTTGAATGAGCAAGAAGTTTGGGCTTCATAAAGGACTATAATATTTAACAATAGACAAACATTCTGCTGTTTTCCAGGAAAGCAGTCTGTAATAGTAGAACAGTCACTGGGAGTGGTGGCACATGCCTGTAATCCCAGTACTTGGGAGGCTGAGGCGGGAGGGTTGCTGTCAGTTTGAGGCCAGCTTGGGCTACAGAGCAAGCTCAAGGCCAGGCTGAACTGCCTAGTGAGATCCTGTCTCAAAAAGACGTAAAACAAGCAAAAGAAGAGTAGAAAAACTTCTTCTTGCTGTTTTCTAGGAGAGCACTGTCCGAGAATAAATTATTCTAGTTGTACCATTAATATAAGAAAAATGCCAGCTAATATTTAAATATCATGAGTTTTTAAATTGAGCTATCGAGTATTTCATGTTTGACATCCCCTGATGGCTTTGTGGTTAGGGTTCTGCACTTTCTTCCAGATAGTTTGCATTAGACTAGTGTAGTGCATACTTCAAGAAGTATTTGTTTATTTTTATGAAGGCAGGACTGCTAGACAGAAGAAAGCTGTTGTGGGCCGTTCACCACTGGAAAGTAAGCACTGCTTATGTTCCTGATGTGTGCAGGTTGAATCAAGTCTGCATTTGTTTATTTGAAAATCAATTAGTAACTTTATTTTGCCATTTGTTATGCTATTTTTAACCAATGAAAATGTTGGCCTAGAAAAATTAAGCTTCTCTTCTGAGAAAACAAATTTCAAGAGAATCTTAGAACATTCTTGTAGTTCTGATTTCCCCTCTTGTCTTCCTTTTTTGCTGTTGTGAGGTATTTTTATTCGAGTTAATAATGCTACTATTTTTCTTCCTACTACATAGAAAATTAAAAAGGATCCTTACACAGCAACTATGGTAGGATTTTCCAAAGTTACAAACTACATTTTTGATAGTTTAAGAGGCAGTGATCCTTCTGCGCATCAGCGACCACCTTCGGAAATGGCAGATTTTCTTAGTGACGCCATTCCAGGTCTAAAGATAAACCAACAAGAAGAACCAGGATTTGAAGTCGTCACAAGAGTGAGTGGAGATCGATCTTAACACAGCTTCCGTATTTCAAGTGGAGTGTGTATGCTGAAAAGCGTAGCAGAAGAAACTCAGTTCTGGCGGTGGCCAGTTCTTGCCTGTAACCTGTTCTTACAGCTTTGCTTTTTTTTTTTTTTTTAAATTTT
>NW_004524623.1:9024908-9025783 GCF_000260255.1 Octodon degus
AGCTTGCTTAAGCAGGCACTTTAGACCACTGAGCCATCTCACCAGCCCCATCTTACAGCTTTTTGCTGACTAATGTCTGACAGTACTTATCTGCTGCCAAATTCTTGATTTGTTCCCTGTATGTATCTCTTATGTTGTATCCCTTTAATTACTTTTTGATAATGAACAGATTGTTTCATTGAGCTTATAGAAGTGAATAAATAGTGAATTTTGCATATTCTTAGTTTTGTTCGTTTGTATCTTTTCTCAGTAGGTATCAGATACAGCATTCCTTTAGGATTTTGTTCTCATGTGAATCTTTCAGTTTTTTAAGTGAGTTTTACCCTGAATTATGGCAAATCTTTGTATATGCCCTACTAGGCTTTTCAATTTTCTGCAAATTGGAGCGAAGCTAGGCCTGCTCCTAGATAGTTATGAATGTGTAAGTAGTAATACTTAATTTTTTTAAAAGGTATTTTTAATCTGTTAATTGAATGAAAAACTATAGAAATTACCAAGTGGACTTAATGGGTCATGAATCACTTTTGAGAAGAAAGTTAATTATGATTAATGGGATAATTATGAGTTTTCTCTGTTTAATTTTTTAATTTATTTAATTTTATTTTTTGGTGGATCCGGGCATTGAACTCAGACTCTTGCACTTGCCAGGGAAGCACTTACTCTACTGAGCCATCTCCCTGGCCCCTAAATGATCTCTATCAGCTGTTTGTTTTTTTGAGACAAGGCCCAGGCTGGCTTCACATTTGTGGTGAACCTCCTGCGTCCTGAGTGCTGGGATTCCAGATATGCATCACATCTGGCCTTCTACCCACCAGCTTTTTTTTTTTTTTTTTTTTTTTTTTTATACTGGGGATTGAATTCAGGACCTCACCTTT
>NW_004524623.1:9025883-9035670 GCF_000260255.1 Octodon degus
TTTTTTTTTTTCTTTATACTGGGGATTGAATTCAGGACCTCACCTTTGACAGGCTGGTGCTTGTGCTGCTGAGCTATCTCCCAGACCCATTTTCTCTGTTTTAAATAATAATCCTTTTGACCTGAAGGGTCTCAGAATTTACACACTGCATGTTCTATATTTGTATAATGTAAACCCCAAATAGCAAAGCACTGCTAACTCCCTTCCTCTTCCTTCCTTTTGAAGCTGGGTCTTGCCATTTAGCTCAGGCCTTGAACTCTTTAGCCCATGCTGGCCTCCCACTTGCTACCGTCCTCTGTCTATCTCCTTGGATGCCTTTTTTTCTTAAATGACAAGTATTTTTAGTCTGTGAGATATCTTCTCAAACTTTGTAGCCCAGCAGGAAATATAATTCTGAGAGTTTGTAAACTAAACACTGGGCTAACTAAATACTGAAAGATAAGGAAAAATGTTAGAGTTGTTAGAACTAATATCTGCAAAATAGTATTGTAGATTTAGTTATTATGCATCTTGATGACGTGTCACACACTGGTTGAATCAGTGCTTTTATTGCTAATCTTATTTCAGATTGATTTGGGAGAACGACCAGTTGTTCAGAGGAGAGAGCCAGTGTCACTGGAAGAGTGGACGAAGAACATTGATTCTGAAGGAAGGATTTTAAATGTGGAGAACATGAAGCAGATGATATTTAGAGGGGTAATTGAAATATTCTATCACTGATTGATTTGTAAACTGTTAGTGTTCTTTTTTTACGAGGAAAAAGGAACTTCTTTATTTTATGAATGACACCTTAAAATTTCTGCATTCAGTTGTATTGAGTGAGGTGCTTACAGTGCCCTCACTGATACCCTGGAGACTAGGGGCAAATACTCTTCCTTACTGTAGTTTCTGTGGGTCATGTGAGGGAAGAATGCATCCCAGTGGCCTTGGCCATATGCACTAAGGTTGGACAAGACTCTAAGTCCTACTTTTCACTGTGCAGTCCAACAGATACACTGTTGTTTAAGCTTTCTGGTGGGATTCACATAGTTGAACTATTAATCTGTATAAAACTGCATCTTAAGCATAGATTTTCTTCTATGTGAGTTTTGCGTACTTACAATATTGCATTCTTTTTTCTAATATGTTTAATATGCATGCTTTCTTCAGGGTCTTAGTCATTCATTGAGAAAACAAGCCTGGAAATTTCTGCTGGGTTACTTTCCTTGGGATAGTACTAAGGAGGAAAGAACTCAATTACAGAAGCAAAAAACGTAAGTAATGTTCTGTGTATGTGTTCGTTAAAGAAGTTCAAGTAATTCAAAGAAATTAATAGAGGGTTTCTAGATGGAGATTTAGAATAATTTTGGCTGTGGGAGAATAATTTTTGTTTTAATTTAAAAATTGGGTACTGTAATTTTAATAAAATATATTCTCTGCCAAAGTGAGAACATGTACTGTAACTTCAAACCAGTAACATTAGAAGGAACTCATTGTGGTTATGTTGGAGAATCTGTACAAAAATGGTAGAAAATTCTGGCCCTTTTGTGCCAGCTTTGAACAAACCTTTCATTACTTAATAATTAGCCATATACTTATTTTTATTTTTTTGATCTTTTTCAGACAGGGTTTTGCTATGGATTTCAGGCTGGCCTAGAACTTAAAAGGATCCTCCTGCCTCAGCCTCCCACCTGCTGAGATTACAGGCGTGAGCTACCATGCCTGTAGACATACATTTAAAAAATCTTTTCTTATTTTATTTTTATAATTTATTATGAAATAAAAGTAGCTCATTTAAGGATATTTGCTCGTTAGGGTACTTTCCTTAAAATTATGTACTGGTGATTCTTTTTTCATTATTTGTTAAAATAATTTAACTCCAAATAAATCTGTTGGATTTGCATTGAGTTATAACTACAATTCATGTTGTAATAGAAATGTCAAAGTTTAACAGCTGACATTTTTTTTTAAATGGCTGACATTGTTATAAAACAATAAATTGTTGTTCAATTTTATTTTATTAATTTATTTATTGGGCTGGCTCAGCCCATCCTGAGGGCTTCTATGTGAGTTTGCAGGTGCGGCTTGTGGTGCCAGGGATCGAACTGTGGTCCCCTGCGCCTGCCTGAGCTTGCTTAAGCAGGCACTTTAGACCACTGAGCTGTCTTGCTGGCCTGTTGCTCAATTTTAAATGGTCAGCTGTATTAGAGCTCAACCACTGTGAAAGACGGTTTTATTTTGAAACTGTTTCTATATTTAAGTTGTTACTCATACTTTAAGCAGTGTCAGCTTTCCAGATATGCTTGTTCTAGTGGTCATCCGGCCTTTGTCAGCTTGGCTCCTCTCACTTAGTATATACTCACATTTTCTGGACAGTCCATCCTTCTAAAGATATTCTTATATTAACGAATTTCTGCAATAAACTGGCTAGAAAATGAAAGTTATGTCACATTTTTTTAAAAATGAAAAATTGTTTAGATTTATACGTAAATTATTCAGAAACTTCAGTGTTAATTTTTTTTTGCTTGTTTTTTGAGACAGGGTTTCACTACCTAGTGCAGGCTGGCGATGAGCTGGCTTGTGTAGCCCAGGCTGACCTCAAACTCGCAGTGATCTTCCTGCCCCTGCCTCCCATGTGCTGAGATCATAGGCGTGCACCACCACACCTGGCCAGTGGTTAAAATATTTAATGACTATAGAATAATTTTAAATAGTTTAAGAATTGAAGTTTTTCTTAAGACAGCATCTAAAGTTATTCTAGTAGTTAAACAGAGTTTATCATATAAATGTGCACATGTACAGTTAGCATTTTCCTTTTGTAACTGAAACTAGTTTAAAACATCTCACATCATGTTTATAAACTTAAATATTCCTTCTAGCATTATAAATACTTTGATACACTGTTAATAGAAAAACCCAATTAAATAAAGTTAGCAGTAAAATTTCAAGCAGCTTTTTTTGGTATAAAATTGTCTCTACAGTGATGAATACTTCAGAATGAAGCTACAGTGGAAATCTGTAAGCGAGGAACAAGAGAAGAGAAATTCAAGGTTAAGAGATTATAGAAGTCTTATTGGTAAGTTTTTTTAGCTTTGGAAATGCAGGGGGCCTGGCCCTAGCTCAGTTCTTTAAGTGGCTGCTTCCACAAAGCTGTCAGCCTCAGGTTGCTGTAGTTCGCTCCCCACAACACTCCAGCCAGCCAGAAGTGCCCTGAAGGCATTCGAGGAGAAAAAAAAAAAATTCTTATTCCATTTGGGCTGGTGAGATGGCTCAGTGGTCTAAAGCACCTACTTAGAACAAGCACAGGGACCGCGGTTCAATCCCCCAGCACCACATGCCAGCCAGCCCCGCCCCCTGGTGGGCTGAGCTGGCCCCCCCACACCCCAATTAAAAAAAAAAACTTTGGAAATGCAAGGGAAGTTAACATTGAAGTCTTTTTTTTTTTTTTTTTTTCTTTTAATGTATTTGGTACAGGCTCTCACTGCCCAGCTTGGACTCATTGTTATCCTCCTGTTTTCAGCCTCCCCATTGCTGGGATTACAGGGACGTGCCGCCATACCTAGTCTTAGTGGCCTCAGGGTGGAGCTGGTGGCATGTGGTGGTAGGGATCAAATCCCGGTCCCTGTACTTGCCTAAGCAGGCACTTAGTCTGTTGAGTTTATCTCGCCGGCCTTGTGTTGACATCTTACAGTTGACAAATTAGCCTAAAAAATAGAGAGGGATATCTTAATACTACCACAATAGCTATGGCCATGCTTCTACGGAAGATTAAAGAAGGAGAACTACATGTCAGGGTGAGGGTTCAAAGGAGTCAGAATTGGAAAGTAAGCCTGGCGTGGTTTTGCACACCTCCAGTCCCAGCACTCAGGGGGCTGAGCCAGAGGAATGCTGTGAATTTGAGGCCAATGTGGGCTATCTAGTGAGTTTAAAGTCAGCCTGAACTGCATAATGAGACCTAGTCTCAAGAAAAAAAGAATTGGAAGGTACATTGGAAAAGAATTGGAAAGTACTGATGTGTGTGGTTCTTTCTTTTCCATCAGGCACATTATTCAGTCCTTGTATTTATAAGTAGTGATATACTGTGTTTAATTTTCACTTCCGGAATGTGAGTTAAGATTATTTACTGTTTTATGTTATTTTTAATTTTATTTATTTAATGAATTCTTTTTTTGTCTTTTGTTTTTGCGGTACAAGGGATTGAACTCAGGCCCCCTGCACTTGCCAGGCAAGCACTTATTCTACTGAGCTATCTCCCCAGCCCTTAATGTTATTTTTTAAAGAACTTGACTGAAAAATTCTGATTATTGCACAAAAATTAGGACCTATAAATGAAAGACATTTTGTTTCAGTTACTCATAGGTAATTATGGTTAAAAGGTTTTGCTTTATAATAGCCCTGTAGTCCTCTAAATATGCATGTTTTCTAAATAAATGACTATTAGGGGCCGGGGAGATGGCTCAGTGGAATAAGCGCTTCCCTGGCAAGCGCAAGGACCTGAGTTCAATCCCCGGTTCCACCCCCCCCCCAAAAAAAAGACTATTAAATTTTTGTTTGAGAAAATAAAAATGCTTACTAATAAATAAGTGTTCTCTAAAAAAATAGATATTTGGTAGAATTTTGTCATTAAAAAGCAGTAGCCTTATTTCCACATAATCAGCACTGGGTTATCCGGCTCTAACGATAAAGACCAGGTAGATACAATCAGTGAAGGGTGCACAGCTAGGGCCGTACATGTCTGTCTTACAAGTTTCAGTTCATAGTCTGTTTTACCAGCTATGAAAACATGGATGATGTAAGTTTACATTGTTCATGTGTGGAGTCCAATTTTAAAGTTCTCAATTATTGTATTACTCTTTTATGTTATTTTAGTGTAACTTTGGCTAGTTGTGGAGTTTAGTTTTGAAATTCTTTGCTGTATTAGATTTGGATATCTGCAGCCTTAAAAATATAGAGATGTGTTACAGCCGCCGCATTAGCCATGACCACCTTCCCATGGAAGAACGAGATCTCTAAATTAGTTTGAGAAAGCCCAACACAAGAGCTTGCTTGCTTTATTTATTTATTTATTTATTTATTTATTTATTTATTTTTGGCAGAACCAGGGATTGAACTCAGGTCCTTGTGCTTGCCAGGGAAGCTCTTATTCCACTGAGCCATCTCCCTAACCCTCTTGTTTTTTGATTTTTTTTTTGGAACAGGGTCTTGCCTTGTAGTTCAGGTTGGCCTTGAACTCCCAGTGCTGAGATTACAGGCTTTTGTCAATGTCCAACATAAACAGTGATTTGTAGAGACAATTACTGAGCTCTTTTTGCCAATAGTAATTTTGATTGGAAAATAAATTTATTTTTCTGGCAAGTAAATTATGCCAAACTGTGTCTCTACTGCTGTGAAGGAAATCGTGGGGAATGCAAATCATGGAGTTCTTGAAAGTTTCCAAGTGAAATGTCCCACTATTTCTACTTTAAGTAGAAAAAATAAAAGTGGATTTTTTTTTTTTTTTTTTGTTTCCCCTCCTGGGGCATGAAACATTAAACCAGGCAGGGGTGGTAGAGGTCAACTCATTCAGTACTCGATCCCTTTTCTCCTTACACACTGGATTCCTTTCTCTCACCAGTGGTGGTGGCTCATCATCTTGATCTTCCTGTGCCCTGTTTTCATTCTTTCTGGGGGACTGGGAAAGGAAATCTAGGTATGTACATCTCCACAATAGATGTTTTTTTTTTTTTTTTTGCGGAACCAGAGATTGAACTCAGGCCCCTTGCGCTTGTCAGGGAAGTGCTTATTCTACTGAGCCATCTCCCCGGCCCCTCTACAGTAGAATTTGAATTGAGATGTACTTTAATCCAGTTGTGGTTTGTTGGCAGTTTGATGGCAGTTTTAGAAGATAACAGAATTGAAACCTAGAAAGATTAGTAAATTGTTTTTAACTACCCAGGTAGTTCCACAATCCTGACTTTCTTATACAGCTTGGTCTGGGACTTGCGCATGTTTGGGCCACAGCATGGAGGCCAGCATGGCTGAAATGAATTAGGGTGGAGTGGACAAACTGATGAAGCCAACAGGAAAAAGTAGAGGATTGCGTGTACCATGCCTACAGCATTGTGGGTTGCAATACAAGACGTCAGGCTTTACCTTTGAGTGAGATTAAAAACTGATGGAGGATTTTCAGAGGAGTGACCTGCTCTGACTTGCATTTTAACAAATCGCTTTGGCTGCTATCAGAATAGCCTTGGGGTTGAGGGGACAAAGGTGGAAAGAGAAAAGCAGTTAGCGGCTGTGCTATCCTATCATCCAGATGAGAGATGAGGGTTGCTTGATAGAAAGGGCTGACAGGTGAGTGGATGAGCAGTGAATGGAGTCCTGGAGAACAGGAGGTGTACATCGTGCACCCTCAGGTGAGGGCGCCCGAGCAGGAGGGCACTGCAAGGTCTACACTTGTCTCTGCTCAGGGCCACTGTGTGTTGAAGATAGTCGAGAGAACTGGGCTGGAGAACACGGAGTTAGTCAGGGTGGGAAGTGGGATGAGCTGGGTGGGAGAACCAAATATTGGCTTAGTGTGTCCTGGTTAGACAGGGGAAATAAAGACTAAAGGATGGCCACAGTTTTTAAGGTGAACAGCAGGAGAAATTGTGTCCCTGATGTTTACTAAGATGGGGAAAACTATGAGACACAGATTTGAAAGGGAATATTTGGCATTCAGTTCTGGGCATTCATTTGGAGATACATCTTAGATATCAGTAAGTTAAAATGTAGAGTAGGAGGTGGCTACAAAAGCTGGAGTCCAGTGGGGAAATCCTGGCCAGAAATAAATTTAGGAGTCATCGACATACGTATGCTGGGGCTGGGGAGCTAGCCCAGTAGAATAAATGCTTGCCTGGCAAGTGCAAGAGAATTACACAGCTAGTTTCTCTAAGCTCATTGAAAAAGAAGGCTTATGCTGTATTGTTTGGACAAGATAGTGTACCTGTATCTTGTACTCTGAATAACTAGTATGAGGATAACAATATGCAATATCTTAATTGTTACTGTCTTACTAGCCTATTTTGAAGCTGTTTTATTGTGATTTTTTTCTCTTTAAAAAACTTTAGGGGGCCTGGGAGATGGCTCAGTAGAATAAGTGCTTGCCTGGCAAGAGCAAGGGCTTGAGTTCAATCCCCAGTTCAGCCAAATAAGAAAATAAAAAAACAAAAAACAAAATCCATTTAGGGGCTGGGGAGATGGCTCAGTGGAATAAGCACTTCCCTGGCAAGCACAAGGACCTGAGTTCAATCTCCGGTTCCGCAAAAAAAAAAAAAAAAAAGAAAAAAAGAAAAAAAAGAATGTAAAAAACTTTAGAAAAAAAAAACTGGAGAAGATGAAACTGGAGAGGGAGACAAAATGGGTAGAGCCATCAGATGAGAATTCCTGGAGCCCTTGAGTAGCTAGTAGTGATGGATCTCGTGTGCCTGTGGGCTGGTCTTACCCATTCGTGGTGCCCATTCATAGAAAGGAAGGGTGACTGTAGCATGCAAGTTCACAGTAGTGGTATGGTTTGAAGAGTGGGAACTTGGAGGGGCTTGCTTGAGTAGGGTCTGTTTTTCCCAGAAATAGGATGCAAGACCTCTTTTCAGGGCTGAGAGGATGTGGGAGAAGATGGAAGCAACACAGTATGATGTAGATGCACAGGGTGGGTGAGGGGACTGGGCACCTTTGCCAGGCAGCACTGAGGCCCCTTGTAGTCAGTGTGCACAGCAGGCACTGTTCACTCAGCAGGGTGGGTTTCTTTCTTTAGCTGCCTTTAGCTACATCAAGCTAGAGGGAGACTCACATTTAATTAGGACTTTAAAAGCTTAAGTTCCATTTTCTTTCCACAAATACCTTGTAAAATATTGCCTGGCATGTTATTACTGTGTATCTGTATAAGATGAAAGAGAGGGTAGTTCATGGGAATATGAACAGGTTTGTTATTGTGTTTAAAACACTGATTAAGGCTTGTGTTCTTTACTAACGTTATGACTTACTGACTGGAATGTGAGAATGAAGCATTAGACATTTATAGCTGAAATTTTATATATTTAATGGCATGTTTTTTTGGTATTGGTTTTGCTTGTTTGGGAAATGTTATCTATATTCTGTAGATTATATGCATGCTTTAAAAATCAACTATTTTAAAAGAAAGCTAGAATATTCTAACTTTTTTTAAAAATGCACTTACATAGCCTAATTTCAAAATTGTAACCTAATTTTACTATTGTAAAATACCACCAATTTTTTATTTATTTTTATTAATTAATTAATTATTTATTTTTAGATACCATAAAATTTATTTTAAGTGTTCATTCCCAGGTTTTATAGTTGTGGTAAAAATACACAACATGGGATTTACCCTCTTAACAAAAGCTTAAGTATATCATATAGTATTATTAACTATAATAACTATATTTTACAGCAGCTCTCTAGAACCTGTTTATCTTGTATAGCTGAAAATTTTTGCCCTTTAAACAGCATGTCCCAATTTGCTTCTCATCCAGTCCCCGATAGCCACTACTCAACTCGCTGCTCCTGTGAGACTGATTATTTTAGGTTCCAGATAAATGAGATCATTCAGTACTCGGCTATGTCTGGATTATTTTACTTAGCATAACATCTTCCAGTTTCATCCATATCACAAATTGCAGTATTTAAATGTTGAACTATCTATCTATCATTTATTTTTATCATCTATCATCTGTCCGTCCATCGTTATCAAATCTTTTCATCATTTATATCATCTATCATCTGCCCATCATTGTCCATCAGATTCAGTTTCTTTCTTCTATCTATCCATCTATCCTATCTATGTCTGTTCCCACAATTGCATTATCCATTCATCTGTAGATAGGCATTCAGTTTTTTCCCATATGTTGGCAACCATTAAAAATGCAGTATCCACCAATTTTTTCATAAAACATTTTAATTCTCAATTTGTTTACTTGGGAGGATAACTATAACGAATTGTTATAGCTTTGTAACAATTGATTTTAAAGTAAGTTACTTATTGTCATTTTTCTTCCTGGTTTCCTGAAGGACTCAGGTTTAGGGAATGCTGTTTGAGTTTTACAGTCTCTCACAATAAGATGCATGTAGTGCATCAGTGTTTGAATTGAATCGTTAATATTAGACAATGAATACACTAGTGGTATTATTTCCATATCTGTTTTTATGTCATGAAGTCTGCCGGAAAAGTATCACAGAATTAAAATTAAATTGCTTATAATCTAAATTGAATGATGTGTTTGAAAATAGAGAAGTAATTTTTCATAAAGCTTGTAGAACATGACAAAGAAATTATGAATGAAACAAACATCTTTGATTATGCTTGATTAGGCAGTAGTTTTTTATTGCTTTTTTGTTTGCTGTCTTTAAATATACATCTGCCTGCACTGAAGACTGGAGCTGTTATTACTGTGAGTTGTTACTTATTCTAGATTTTAATTCATAGAAAATGTTTTATACTGTACAATTTAAAGGTTATGTTTAGAAATTGAAATTGAAAAATATTTGAAAATTTGCCCGTGAAGAAGTGGACTTTTTTAAAAAAAATAGTTATTCTGCATTTGAAAAGGAAATTTAATGAATTTTTCTTTCATTAAAGCTTAGTGAGAGGGGCCGGGGAGATGGCTCAGTGGAATAAGCACTTGCTTGGCAAGTGCAAGGGCCGGAGTTCAATCCCCAGTTCCACCAAAAAAAAAAAAAAAAAAACAAAAAACAAAATCCATTTAGGGGCTGGGGAGATGGCTCAGTGGAATAAGCACTTCCCTGGCAAGCACAAGGACCTGAGTTCAATCTC
>NW_004524623.1:9035770-9042376 GCF_000260255.1 Octodon degus
AAAAAAAAAAAAAAAAAAAAAAATCTAAAGCTTAGTGAGGGCCGAGCAGATAGCTCAGTAGAATAAGTGCCTGCCTTTGCAAGCACAAGGGCCTGAGTTCAGTCCCTGGTACTGCAAAGAAAAAGCTTAGCAAGAAATGAAATTAATCGTAAGAAAAGTAATTTTTTATTTATAAAATGTGAGCTTTATAAGAATCTTTTATTTTGGAAAGCTTTTCTAATACTTGATAATTTTTTTCTTTAGAAAAAGATGTGAACCGAACAGATCGAACAAACAAATTTTATGAAGGCCAAGATAATCCAGGGCTGATTTTGCTTCATGACATTTTGATGACCTATTGTATGTATGATTTTGATTTAGGTAAGTTCTCCTCAAGAGTCCTGATTTGAAAAATTTAAGTTGGAAACTGAGTAGGTTTTTTTTTTTTCCCATAATTTTATTGAGAAACAAATAGCAATGAGACAGTTTCAGATCAAATTGGTAGGAAAGTTTCAACAATTAACACTGAGTAGGTTTTATAGGGAGGGTTGTTGTGCAGGGAACTAGAAATGTGTGAGGTTGCCTCCTCCACAAGGAGCCCTGGGTGCTGCGGCGCACAGGCCACTGCGGGGTGTTCGCTGCACTAGCTGAAATGGCTGAAGGTTTTAATGTTGGATCACTGCATGTCTTTCGGTGAAGTTACCTATTTGTAGAGCTAGGTTTTTGACTGTAATGTGTTTAAAGCATGTAGCGTGTGAAAATAAATGAGCAGGAAAGGAGGATAGTGCTACCAAATTGAATTTAAAGGTTTGAGAAATAGTGTCGTGTCTGAAGGGCACTAAGTTCATAGGACACGAATGCGTGTTCAGTGTCTATTATGTGAAACACCTTGGACCAGAAGTATTTAAGATTTTGTAGTTTTTTGGATTTTGGAATATTTGCATAAGTTTTTATGTTGAACAAAGATGTCCTAATCTGAAAATCTGACATGCACCAAGGTCATGTTGTGTTGGCAGTCAAAATTAAGTTTTAGATTTCAGATTGTACATTTTTTGATTTGGAATTCTTAACCTCCTATACTTAATAAGTTGTCCGGGCCTGTCTAATTGATAAAGGGAGCTGTTCTTTCTTTGAAACAAGGAGTGTCTTGAAAAAAATTACCACAAACTGAGAAAGGTTAGAACCATTGTTTGCGCTTTTTCCCTTGGGAAGAGAAATGCCGATTACAATCATAGATGATAGTGCAGGTTGTTTTGAAGGCTGTGGAGAACCTTTCTTGTTTTTTGGCTTGGCAAGTCTTCCTGCCAAAAAGGAGGAGTTAGGACTGGTGCTGGAGGTAAAGGTGAGCATTCTGTGGGGAGGCTGCATTGCAGGGAGGAGACTTAAGCAGCCAGTGTCTGAAGGGGCTGGAGGACTTGAACTGCTTGTTTAAAAGACGAACAGATTTCCTAAGCGTCAGCTTTTAAGTAGGTATAAGTAAGAAAACTTCTGCATTAGCTGCCATATAAATGCCTCCTAGCTAGAGCATGATAGACATAGTTGTTTCTCCCATTACTGCAGTAGAGCTTGGACTTTTCCCAGAGAACATGATTAATGCTTCCTTAGCATTTAGCCCGTGTTCGCCTTGAATTAGGGCTGCATCCTCTGTGTGAGTTTCTATCTGTGCACGTTTCCTGGCTTTCTAAATGTAAGGGGAAGATGTAGACTTGGTTGAAGGCTTAAGGTCTCAGCCTCTTTGGTGACAGGAAGTTGAAAGTGACAGATGTAAAATGTCGCCAGCCCTGTGTATTGTACCTGTAGCGAGCTTCCTGTCGGATCACAAGGGCATGTTGGTAGTGTGCTTTTCAGGGTGCTGAGTTGTCCCGAACCAGCAGGTCAGTCAACGAAGGTCACCTGGGGGAGGAGCAGGGAATTGAAGAGGGGACAAAGGACAGGAGTCGCAAAGAATGGAGACAAGACAGGATTCTGATCAAGTATCAGTTTATTCAGGGGGCGTGCTGGGTATATATAGGGAGTGTAGGAATGAGGAAGTCTCGGCTCTTGGGGTCAGCAGGTATCTAGGCAACGGGGGAAGGTGCAACCTTTGGGGCATAGCACGTGATTCACGGGGAATGGGCAAGGTGAGAAGGACCATAAACTTAGTTCAGCAGGGGAATAGAAGCTTAAGAAGATGGCTGACGCAATTATAAAATGGATACGTTAATGACTTCCCACACTGAGTGCCATCATACTTGATCTGATTTTTGCTGTGATTTTTGCAGCAGCCTTTTGGAGAAGTGCAGAAAAAATCCACTTTTTATGAGAAGGGTTATATTAGCAGCATGCCTCAGTGTCATGGAAGTAATACATAATTGGTCTTTCTTGCAAGTGGGCATTCTTGCCTCTTTCTTTAGCATCCCAATCTGTTGCCATTTCTATTTCTGTTACCACTCTAGGGAAGAGGACTGTTGTTGTCCTTGGAAATAGGCGACATTGTTCCTTTCTCAGATGGTGATTTTGAGACAGAGTTCACTCACACAGTAGGTGTCAGGGCAAGGATGTTCTGAGAGATGCATCTGCTCGCTGTCTCCCTCTGCCCTGTTCATGCCATGCTCTTTCTTCAGTTAGCTAAAACACAGTCGAGATCCCAGTGGTTGCTCTGCTTATGTGGAGCTAAGAGAGCGTTCACAAAAGCAGTAGATCTCTTGCTCCCACCCCACTTTGATTTTTCTGGGACAGGGATTTACTTGTAGTTCATTCTAACCTTGAACTCATTATGTAGCCCAGGGTGGCCTCGAATTCACAGCGGTCCTCCTGCCTCAGCCTCCTGAGTGCCAGAATTGCCGGCAGGCACTGTCATGCCCAGCTTTTTTCGTGGCAGAGTGACCTGGACCAGAAATGCAGTCCCTCAGGTGTTGTACAGAATGGAGTTGCCTCTTAGCCCAGGGATGAGGTGTAGCTGTGTGTGCATTGAATTCAGTCTCGCTGCTGGTGAGGGTGGAGGTAACAGCTACCAGAACAAACTGAAAAACTCGAAGAATCATTTCTATTCAAGAACAGACACTGCTTTAGGAAGTGTCCATGTGAAACATTTTTTTTGCAGTTTATGTTTATAATGACCCTAACTAGTTGATGAGAAGTTCAACTGTACTCAACACACTGTCTGTAAGAAAGCAGAAGGGTCTTAATATTATTTCCAACTCCCAATTTTTTTTAAAATTTATTTTTATTATTTATTTATTTTTGTGTGTGTGTGGCCAGCTCAGCCCACCAGGGGGCGGGGCTGGCTGGCATGTGGTGCTGGGGGATTGAACCGCGGTCTTGGTGGTTTGCTAAGCTTGTTCTAAGTAGGTGCTTGAGATCACTGAGCCATCTCACCAGCCCAACTCACATTTTTTTTTAATGCCCCAGTTTTTTTTTTAATATCAAGGGATAAGCTTGAGTCAGCGTGGAAAGTTGACCTGTGTATAGATTAGACTTTTGTTTTTCAGTTTAGGAAGTTATACAGTAGCATTGTATGGAGTCCATTTCTCACACTTTTCAACTGAAATAAATTTGCTATGAAAATAATAAGGAGCTACTTTAGAAAATGTAGTGCTGGCTAAGATTGCATCAGTCAGCAGTACTGCAGAACCCGAGTGCCACCTAATGTTACTTTAAATAGCTTTAATCTTTCTTTAATTAAAAGGAATTTGTACATTAATTCCACCCCCACAACCCATAATATACCCCAAAGAACATCATGTGTAAAATAAAATAGATTAAAGGCTACCAGAAGATAAAGATTAATTTGACTACTTGCTTCATCTAAGACTTAACAGAAATGTGGTAGTGATCTTATACAAAAGCCAAAGACTTAAAAGATTAAATTAGCTTCATAGAAATTTTTATTCATTATAACTTAATAAAGTTCTTTTATTCGAGAGGAAAGATGCTTTGTAAATCTTTTGAATAGCAGCACACTTAGAAATTTTTCTGTCATGGACCCTGTGTAGTCAGGCCCAAGAGAGTATTACTCTTTTGCATTTTGTTAAATTCAGATTTGATTTCCTTCATGGCAGTTGGTTTTGACTTTATTATATTGTTGATTTCACTCTCAGTGTCAGGTAGGAAAGTTCCCTGAAGCAGTTCATCTTCCATACCACCTTCTTGCTCTTAAAACTGCTTGTTATTTTAGAAACCACCTACATGAAGTTTTAGAAATGCTTATGTTTAGATATCTTGTCACATGCCATTTATTCTGGATCTTTTCTCTAAACATCTTAGTACTTACGTTGTTTGGCACTGTAGTAATTGGCTGTCCTTCCTGGGAACTTGAGTGTTCTTTCATGCCAGTGGTGGCAAACCTGTGGCACATGTGATACTTGTTTTAAGACAAAAGTTGTTAATGTGTTAGCTGATTCTTCTAGACTTAAACCTCAGTATTAGATGTAATAACAGCATTAGTACTTTGCAGTGAATAGGTGGGTTGTGAATTGCAGCATGGACACTGGGTCTCTAAAAGATTTGCCAGCACTGTTGCCTGCTTATCTGCATAGAGCCATATTTGGGCATGGGGCACACGAAGATGGTGAGGTTCTGCTAGGAATGCCTGGCAAGACAGCATGGATGATACGGTAGAGGCTCACTGTGAATGTAGCTCCACCTTTATTTGTGAGGAGATCTTGAGGTGATCTAAATGTGTCTCTGTATGACATGCTTGAGCAGTTTTCTGGAGAGGTTTTGGTTTCTCTGCTTCCTGAGCTCATTTTAAAAGTGCTTCCAAATGCCTCTCCCTTTTAAATGTATATTCATGGGCTTCAGTACAGATAGATTTTGGTGATGAAAGATGTAAGCTTTGAGTGACACTCAAGAAGTTGTTTTCCACAGACTTTCCAAGCTTCTAATCAAGAAATCTCCCTAATTTTCTTTTTGGAGGGGTGTGGTTTGAGACAGAGTCTCGTTTTATGGTTCTGGCTCGTGGAGATCCTCCTGCCTCAGCTTCCCAAGAGCTGCCATTACAGGCATGTATCACCATGCCCAGCTATAATTTTTATAAACATATAAAAGTTACCAAAGTTGATTGGTGAATTGGTGAAAAGGCTTAGTATGAGTTCTTGTCCTTTGTTTAAGAATTGGTGTCTCAGGGCTGGTGAGATGGCTCAGTGGTCTAGGGCACCTACTTGGAACAGGCTTGGCAAAGCACAGGGTCCGCGGTTCGGTCCCCCAGCACCACGTGCCAGCCAGCCCCGCCCCCTGGTGGGCTGAGCTGGCCATGCACACACACATACACACACACAAATAAATAAAATTAAAAAAAAAAAAAAAAAAGAATTGGTGTCTCAAGTCTGAAATTGAATTGTAGAACAAGGAAATTGAGGGTTGTAGAGGATGAAAGTAAAAAAGAAGCTTGACATACTCAGGTGAAAAGCAAACCCAGCAATTTTGTTTATTTTAAAGTGAGGGGTTTGACTCTTCACCTTGCTGATTGTTTTCTAATCGAAATCTGTAATTAGTGTCATAGTTGAGAAACTATAATTGCATCAAGAGAAAGTAGTTAGAGGTAGCCTTGTCCATAAAAATGTTGATTGGATTAGAAACAGCTGCTAGCATTGGTTGAGTAAAGACTAACAAGAGAAAGACATAGGCATGACTATTATTTAGAAATGACGTGAAGTTACCAATGTTTTGCTTGCTAACGTAGTTAGATCCTTTTCATTTTTTACTGCACTTGGCTTGGTCATGGTAGTTTGATGATGTTGACCTTGCCGACTTGTCACTTTCTTTTCCTGGGTTTTTGCAACATCCTTCTCTCTTGTTTTTTTTCCTTGTCTCCATGTTCCTTCTCATATTTTCCTTTGAGCATATACTCTTGCATTTACTTCTCATTTGGGTTCTTTCTTCATTTTTCTTTTTTCATAATGCTCTTGCACAATATTTTTCTGTGACCTACTCTTAAGAGTGGTAGCTGCCTCCGGTTGCCTTCGGGCAGCATTACTGTCTCCTTGACATCTCAGTCTAAAACAACTCATCTTCACCTGATTGCTAGTCTTTCTTCCTCTTTATTTTCATTGTGAATAGCAGTAGCTTCCAATTCTGAATCCAAAGGCAATAGTAATCTTTGATGAAATGGTGCTGTTGTACCTGAGAAGATGCGTAAAGCTCAGGTTCTCAGCAACATGATGTTACTTTTCTCCATAGGATATGTGCAAGGAATGAGCGACTTACTTTCCCCTCTTCTATATGTGATGGAAAATGAAGTGGACGCCTTTTGGTGCTTTGCCTCTTACATGGACCACATGGTAAGAACAGTGATTCCTTCCTTTAATCAAAACTGATTTTGAAAATTTTAATTGTGTAATTTTATTATGTTTGATTTTTATATATAGCCATGATAGAACAGTAAATAATTATTTCATGCTTATTTTTCTTTTTTTTAAATTAACATTTCAGGAGGCTTGGAAATACTGGTATTGTTTTTTTTTTTTTTTTCTGCAAAGCTTTATTCTGGAGGGGCTCAGTCCTTCTTGGCAGCTGCCTTCCTCATGGCGGCCAGCATGTTGCTCAGCTCCTCACGCTTCTTCTTGGCGCGGATGTGCGTCCCCACTCTTTTCTTGATGAACTTGAGGGCGTGCTTGTCCTTGGAGACCTTGAGCAGCTCCATGGCGC
>NW_004524623.1:9042582-9065148 GCF_000260255.1 Octodon degus
CTGGTATTGTTTTTAATATAAGTAGATAATACAATATGTCTGTAAAAAGAAATAAAGATTTAATATCAGTAATACTTTAGAAGAGCCATGAGTCATAAAACATTGATGAAATAGATGAGTTCAGTTTGTGAAATAGTTGAACTTTTGTATCATCAGTTCCAGAGATAAAGGTTTAGTCAGGCCAAGTAATATCCTTACTTTTTGTGAGCGTTTTGGATTTTGTCATTATGGTTTCTGATTTTTATCCACATGTGTTTTAACTATTTGTAATTCTGGCATTCTTTTAAAAATTCACTGTTATTTTCACAGAAGTATGTGTTTAGTAGAGTTGGACTCTGTCTGTATGTACATATTGGCACAAAAAATATTTTACTCATGATCCACGTATCTTTGAACCAGTATTTATGTCCAATAGCCCTGAGAAATTATCAACAAGGAAATACAGAAGTTTTCTTAGGCATTCTTTTAGAAAAAAATGGAGGTGATACATGAATAATAAAGGCATAAAAAAATCCAAAAACCTGATTACTTAGGTCACAGTATTTTTCAAAATAAAACTAAAAACTTGACTCTGGATCTTTATGTCAGATATTGAAATGGCTTGTTAGCAAGGGGAAAGACTGAATCTGTAATCATCTAAATTTTTTCTCAGTAAAATAAAATTTAACTCAGGGCTTCTGGGATATATATTTAACTGTTGAACTTTTTTCCTTCTATTTTTCCCTTCTTCTTTTTTTCCCTATTGGTAAAGAGTTTGTTTACCAATTTTTTCCTCTTCTAATTTTTCCCATCTTTCTTTGTTTCCTTAAATCTCTTTTGTCTGTAGTTTGAATTCATCTGTACCTTTCATTGTTCTTTTATGAACGTACATTTGATAAGATTTGATAGTTTTAGAATGTTTGTTGCTAAAGTAATATTTAAGTTAGACTATTGATATGAATTAATATTTTTGTATTATTTAGAAGAATTGTCCTTGTATAATACTATGATAAATTCATGGTTTGTTTCTTTACTTTTTTTTTTTTGCGGTACCGGGGATTGAACTCAGGACCTTGTGCTTGCCAGGCAAGCACTTATTCTACAGAGCCATCTCCCCGGCTTCTTTAACTTTTTGATTGATTGATTTACCAACATTCTTAGTTTGAATTACTCCCAAGTGCTCTAGAAACCTGAGGCATTTATTATCAAGGTCTGTACAACTGATACTATGAATAAAACTTTTGTCTGCCTTATTTATGTTCTGTTGTTCGTCCTCTTTTCACTAGAACTAGTATGTTCATGTGTGTCATAGCTTTCCTCGTGCTCAGCATGAGGTGGCTTAACAGATTGGGTTTTTTAGAATAAACACATGAATTTCTCCCTAGTGCTTAGTTTCAACGTCTAATTAGAGCAGGTATCTCCTCCTAAAATTAATGTGGATAATATATTTAATATCTTACTCTTAATTGGTTTGTTCCAATGTATTCACCATGTACTGCCTCATGCGTGCGTGCGTGTGTGCACCTATCCAGGGCTCCTGTACAGACCACCTTCTCAGCAGTGACTCCACAGCCCATCGTTTTTGTAACCAAAGAAGTTGTAACTGCTTCATTTTAACTTTTCCACAATAAATGTTCTCCATGTTTGGCTTTTCCACTGAGAATGTCTGGGGATTTTTCTAGTCTTTATTCTAAAAAGATCTCTTCAGTGTGTTGCCTACTAATATATTTATGTATTTTTCATAATATTTGGGTGAATTTGAAATATATGTCCCTCAAAATAATCTGCGCTGTTACTTTGCATTGCATTGCTATTTTGATGTCTCTGAATCTGTGATGGCTGTGGCTTGACTTTTTGTCGTATAGCTTTTTGATTCATGTAAATTTTTACTGCTTTTCTCATGATGAACCTAATGTCCCTGAATTTACTTCTGTCAGTATTCACATAGAATGTCAGTCTAGGCGAAGACTTTGTTAGGCTGTGAGCTAACGTACTTTCTTATACCCGTCATCCATTTTGTCAGTTTAATCCCTCCTTTTTTCTTCCTGTGTCTGTACATTTGCCTCCCTTTCTCTCTCTCTTAATTACTGCTACAGGCGCAATCTCTTCCATGCCCATTGCCAGTCTGACTCCCCTTTCTGCAGGAGTACATACTTTTCAGAGGTGGTTTCTTGTTGTTTTGGTGATGCTGCTCTTTTATAACAGAGTGGGTAGCCATAGCGATGCCATACTGGTGCTCCAGGTCTGGTTTGTGGCTACATCACAACAGAGCCATCAGTAAGGTGGTTCTGCCTGGAGACACTATATCCTGGAGCCTTAAGCTAGTTCTCTAATTTATTAAAGAGAAACCACTTATTATGATTGATAGCCTTTACAATTTTTTAAAAAATCAGGGCTGTATTGTTGTATTCTAATAGGTAACTCTAATTAAGTGTGATTGTGGTGTTTCAAAGGTGTGGAGGAGGAGAGGAAGTTGTATAAAGGATTTTTACAGATGTCATGGAAGTAGGATGGGGCGTAGGGATTAAAGGCTTCAGAATGACTTAGGAAATTTGAAAGTATTTGTTCTGTGCCTTCTAGTCCCTTGCCCACCTCACAGGCTAGTAGGGAGTGTACTCCCCTTTTAAGACTTTTAGCAAGGGCACCATAGCCAAAACTCAAACTTCAGGGCCTCAGGATCCTTTCACACTCTCACGTATTCCTGAGGACCTGAATGAACTTTTATGTGACTTATATCTGTTGTTGTTTATCATATGAATGAGTAACACTGGGGAAGTTGTAAATATTTATTGATTCATTTCCAAATAACTATATGCCTAGTACAACTTAATTAACATGCTTGCATTTTTAAAATAAAAAGTAACTTTTCCTAATAAATTCAATGAGATTGTTTCCTATCATTTTATTTTGTTTCACCCAAGATTTTAATTTTTATTACACGTTCGAAGTACATAATGATTGTATCCACTGTGGGGTGTTGGTACATGCATGTAGCACCTCTTAGTCCATCACGGGGAGCTGGTACATGTGTGTAGCCCCTCTGACACCCTCTTCCTCTCCACCGCCTAGCCTTCCTCCATCTCTTTGTCCCCTTCCCACTTGGAAAAGATTCTATCTCCCTATTTCCTATTATCTTATTATCTTTTATTTTTCTCTTCAGCTATTTGTGCTTTGGGTTGCTCATGTAGTAGCTGGTTTCCATTTCTGTGGTGTGCTTGGTTGGCTGCAGTCACACATTGCCTACAGCCTCTTGTGCTTTGTTTCACAAGTGCGGATACAGATGATGTTTTAGTGTGGTCATAAAAATGGTTTTAACTTTACAGATTTCTCATTTTCATCAAAGCTAAGAAGTAATGATTTCAAAACTAAGACACATGTTAACACTAATGTTGCTTTTATTCCATATGACAATTTGAACAGATTTTAACTATGGAAAAAATTTAATAAATATTTATTTCTCAAATATGTGTTCATTTTACCAAGTCTTACATTGGGTAAGAAATAGTGCAAGTTAGTCTTCTGCTGCTGCCGTCCCTGTATTCTTCATCTAAATCACATAGAGGGAGAAAATAATCCTGAGTTTGAGACCAAGGATTTTTTTCTCTTCCTCCCCTTTTTAATGTTGTTTTGGTTTGTAAATTAATGCTGTATTTTTAAACTTAACCAGTGTAGTAGAAGTCCAACATTTGTCCTTAGACATCATGTGATATCCTTAGTTATGTGATTATATACAGTAAAATATTTATTAAATACTAATGTGAAAGCAATTATTTTCTTTTAAAGCATCAAAATTTTGAAGAACAAATGCAAGGCATGAAGACCCAGCTAATTCAGCTGAGCACCTTACTTCGGTTGTTGGACAGTGGATTTTGCAGTTACTTAGGTAGGTTAGGTAGAATATGTTCTAGTCATAAAATGAATTATTTACTGTTACGTGGTAGTTTCTCAGGTATTAGAAGGCCAACTGCCGTGGTGCACACTCACAGTCCCAGCAGTCTGGGAACCTGAGCCTGAGGACTGTGAGTTCAAGCCCAGGCTGGGCCAACATAGCGGACTCCATCTCAGAAAAAAATATGACGAACCTGTAAATTTGAATTGTTTCCTTGAATCAATAAAAGACAAATTAAATATAAAGGGCTTCTCATCAGTTGAAGTGCATAGAAAAACTTGAGTGTGTAGAAAAATTTCTGTTTGAGATGGGATCCTGAGTTCTAACGAGTCATACCTGTGTTTTTCTCCCATGTAGAATCTCAGGACTCAGGATACCTATATTTTTGCTTCAGATGGCTTTTAATCAGATTTAAAAGGGAATTTAGTTTTCTAGATATTCTTCGACTATGGGAGGTAAGTTCTTAAGTTGTTGTATAAATACAGTATTCACTATAAAAGGAAAATTCTATAGAGTATAAACGGATTGGTATGGCCTAATTGCTAAGGAAATTAGGTTCTAAATTCATCTAAACCTTGATGAATTTCTCGCTGTTACTAAGAAAAATTAATAATTTCAAAGAACTTCTTTCTTCAAGTTATAGACCTTATGAAATTTGAGACCACGAAGTATGCCATGCTCCCTAGACAACTTGCTACTTACGTTTTTTCTTGGGGAAACTTGACTTTATGTGAGGCTGTCTGTTCTGGCAGATTTGTGTAGCGTCAAGGTAGGTTCGAAGAGCCAGTCAGCTTGAGTTGGCATTTCAGTTTGTAGTCAAAGTGTTAAGAGGAGCTGATTTGTGTTGTTTTTTCAAAGACATGTAAGATAGCTCAGTAGAATAAGTGCTTGCCTGGCAAGCACAGGGTCCTGAGTTCAATCCCCGGTACCGCAAAAAAAAAAAAAAAAAAAAAAACAAACCACAACAACAACGAATAATATAACAAACATTTTATTATGTGTAGTTTGCTGTATTTACTACTAGATTTTTTTTTCTTTGTCAAGATAAAAATGGAAGGGATAGTATATCATTGTGCTTTTTATTTTTTATTTAATTTTATTTTTTTGGCGGAACTGGCGATTGAACTCATGCCCCTGTGCTTGCCAGGGAAGCACTTATTCCACTGAGCCATCTCTCCGGCCCTTGTGCTTTTTAATACAGTATTATTAACTGATTGTACCTGTCTGTATTTGGTGGTTCTTTGGATTGAACCTAGGGCCTTCATGCTGAGCTACATTCCCTGCTGTTTTTCATTTTTTTTTTTTTTTTTTATATTGCTCAGTTCGAATAGAGAGAAGAGAGTTTGTTGTTGATATGAAGATCTCTTCAGTTAGGTTCTGTTTTTCATTTTTTTTTTTTTTTTTTTAATTTTGAGACAAGGTCTCACTAAATTGCTGAATTGCCCCTGCTGGACATGAACTTTTGGTCTTTCTCCTTCAGTCTCCCACATTGATGGGCTTATGTAATACTCAGGTGTGTGGTACTGTGTTTCGCTTTTGCCTTTTTTAAAATAATGGTTGAGGGAAATTCTCCTATGAAAGCATAGATCGCAGCAAGCAATCCATTCCTAGAGTACTGATGAGCGTGCTAATGTCGGAAAAGGCAGCATGCAGATATTTGCAACTTAATGAAGAGTTTGAGATTGATTGCGTTGTAATTAAACTTTCAAAGTTGAATTTAGTTTGGAACTTACTCAACTTTATTTTATTGATTTTTAAAAAAGTAAAGACATTCCAGGTATGATCTATGAGTATTGTTCTTGCAGGTCTTAATCTTTGCGGAAAAGCTGTTAGGTACATTAATTGGGAGAGATGAGGCCCTAAATCTGAGGGCATTTCCTATATTTAGGAAAAAAGGGAGCTATTAAAAGTTGTATATGTCCGAATATAAATTTTGAGTAGTTGATTCACTTTTTGTCACAATCAGGAAAATTCTGTTCTAAAATATGTGAGGTTCTACATATTTAGAATATAGAACAATCTGGATATTTTTGGTTTCAGTTACTTAATATTTCTTTTTACTAACATTTTTAGTTATAAGCTTAATTTATTTTTAAGGGACTAAAGGTTTGTAAGTGAAAAGCTGAAAGTTTAGGAAAGTTCTGAAAATGTATGTGACCCTCATACCTTAAACTCAGTTTTATGGCTGTGCCTCTTAGTTTGTCATAAGACATCATGCTGGTCATGTGCAGTGATCTGTATCCTACAGTTATCCAAAGAGCTGGAATTGGAATATGTCAGATGTTCAACCCGATGTTAGTTTGTAACAAAGTTGAGACTCTTTCATTTCTCATTTGCTAGTTAGAAAAGCAGTGGTAACTCTCCCAACTAGGCAGCTTCATTGCTTCAGTGTTCAGCTTGTATCGAACACTGAGAAAAGAATTTTATAATTGATAGTTTACTGAACTATTCTTATACTTTTATAGGTAATGTGGACTGAACTGCCATGTAAAAATTTCCATCTTCTTCTCTGTTGTGCTATTCTCGAATCAGAAAAGCAGCAAATAATGGAAAAGCATTATGGCTTCAATGAAATACTTAAGGTACTTATTCCTTTAGTTTATTTATTTATTTTTAAAATTTATTTATTTATTTATTTATTTATTTATTTATTTAGTGTGTGGCCAGCTCAGCCCACCAGGGGGCGGGGCTGACTGGCATGTGGTGCTGGGGGATTGAACCGCAGTTCCATGTGCTTTGCTTGGCTTAGCTTGTTCTAAGTAGGTGTTTTAGACCACTGAGCCATCTCACCAGCCCCTTCCTTTAGTTTAGATGTTAATATTTTGATGTTTTTCTCTAGGCTACTGATACATGGAGCATATATGCAGAGTGTTATTGAATCCCTTAATTAACTTAGATTATATCAGTAACAGTGCTAAGACTGGCTTTCTGAGAATGTCATTTGTATTGGCTAGTTACTTTTACTGGCTATTTTTGTTCTTCTTTTTTAAATGTATTTAATGTATTTAGGGTCTACAGGGTCTCACTACATAGATTGGACTCATAGTGATCCTATTGTTTTCAGCCTCCCAAGCACTGGGATTACAGGCAAGGCACCACCACTCCTACTTGCAATCACTGTCTCAGCGTGCCCCGGGAGTGGAGCCGGCATGGCATGCTGAGGATTGAACCCTGGTCGCTGAGCCTGCCTAAGCAGGTGCTTTAGTCCACTGAGCTATCTGGCTGGCCCTTACTGGCTATTTTGGGCTGGCTATTTTGGAAGAAAAGGAAATTCAACAAATGTTCTTTAATATAGTTTAGTTTTTTGAAAAATAATTTTTTTTGCTTAAAGCTTTGAGCTAGAATACTTGGGAGAGCTGCTGGGCTTAATGTTCCATAAGCTTGTTAGCTATTCTTTAGCTTTAATACTTGAAATAATCTAATGAAAGATATATTGGACTTTCTGGGTATTTGTTGCATATACATATTTTTAAGGGTCTTATCTGTAGCAAAGTATAACTGGCAATAAATTGTTTATATAGAAAAATAGTACTTTCAGCTTGGGTTTTCATTTTGTGTTATTGATGTTTTTTAGCATATCAATGAGTTGTCCATGAAAATTGATGTGGAGGATATGCTGTGCAAGGCAGAAGCGATTTCTCTACAGATGGTAAAATGCAAGGTACGTAGTGTTGCGAATAATTGTAAGACTTTCTTTTTCTTTTTGGTAGGATTAAATAAAAAAGATTTTTCTTCTTACAAGTAAAATAAATAGTTCTAGCAGGTTGAGGGCAGGCACAAAGCATCAATTGGCTTTTTGTTTACCAGAATAGATTTTTAGCACCTAATTAAAAACAGTTGACTAATTATGTCAGATAGGAAACATTTAATAATAAGGCAAAATAACAAAAGTAATGAAAATATTTCTACTATTAGTGTCTGTGGAATTTAAGCAGTGATACATTACCCAGTTGAATCAATGGATACTGCATCTCTTATTCAATATGTAGTATCCCCAAGTAGAAAGATGAAGTTAAGAGTATCAAGTCTATGTCATTATAGTTATATCAGTTCAGTCAGGCTCTTAATGATTTCTAAAACAAGGCAAAAAGTTTTTGAAACAATACAAAATAGTAGGGCTGGCGATATGGCTCAGTAGAATAAGCACTTCCCTGGCAAGCACAAGGGCCTGAGTTCAGTCCCCGGTTCCTAAAAAAAAAAAAAAAAAAAGTGGTAGAAAAAAACAGCATTAATAGAAACAATATAGAATTTCACTAAGCAAAGTAAGAAGAATTCAACAGTGTTGCTGTAATGCATAATGTTATCTTCAGATTATTTTTTCAGGTCACCAGATATAAACATGCAAGATTGGTTTAAGGAAAAAAAAAACACAGAAAAGTTGTAAGAAATTCAAAAGAAAAAAAAATAAGAATAAAAAGAAAAAATTTTAAGCATTAACTGCTTCTTTCAAAAGACCAGCAGAAATCGGCAGCACAAATATCCAAACTACTCTGCGTATATACTGTAATATATCTTTTTTCCTTCTTCAACTTGTCCTTTTCCTCATCCCAGTTCTTCCTTCCAATTGAACAAATTCTTTCCCTTTCAAAGTGTCTACTGTACCTTTCAGATTTTAATTACTCTTTCAGGTTCTCACACTAGTGAGATAATACAATGTTTGCACATGTGGATCTGATTTCTTTTACTTACCAATATAGTCTCTAGTTGCATCCATTTATTTACAAAAGCCTCAAATTTATCTTTTTTATATATAGCTGAATAATTCTCCATTATGTAAAAATACCGTATCTTTTTTATTCATTCCTCAGTTGATGGACATTTGAGTTGTTTCCAAGATTTAGCTATGACAAATTGCGCTGCCACAAACATGGGTACACATATATCACTGTGGTATGATGATTTCAGTTCTTTTGGAAAAATACCTAGGAGGGAAATAGCTGGCTTGAATGAGACCTCCAGTCGTAGCTTTTTGAGGACTCTCCACACTGATTTCCATAATGGTCATACCAGCCTGCTCTTCCACCAGCCGTGGAAAAGGATTCCTTTTTCCCCACAGCCTCTCCAGTATTAAACAAAGCAAATTTGAAATAATATCTCACTGCAAATTGAGTCAGTGTACTTTTTTCATTTTTAGCTTGTGTGTGTGTGTGTTTGTGTGTTTGTGTTTGTTTGAGACAAACTCTTGCTTTGCAGTTCAAGATGGCCTTGAACTCACTAGCTAGCTCAGGTGGATCTTGTGCTGATCCTCCTGCCTCAGCCCTGAGTGCTAGGATTTCAGGTGAACCCCACCAGGCCCAGTGAGCTCCTGTCTTTGGTTCATAGATTCATTTGCTTAGTTCTACATTTATTTGTTAAATATTGTGTTCCAAAACATGTCAGTGATATGTGGCTTAACCTTTACGGAACTTCTCTTTACTTAAGGAATTACTATAAAGAGAAGAGAGATAAATATCAAATATTAGAAAACGATGATGTCTGTGATCATGCTGGGATGAAGAGTGACCAATTTGAGAGGGATTTAAGAATTACAAAAGTAAAAACAGGTGGAAGTAGCAGAGGAGGAAGCGGGGAGAGGTTGGGGATGAAAAAATAAAACTGAGAAAAAAGGAATTGAGTTGTATTATGTCCATGTACCAAGTCCTCACAGGAATTGGAATCATCATGAACTGCAAACACATATTAAAAAAAAAACAAAAGCAAACCAGGTGGTTAGAAATTCATTTGGAATGGAGAAGGAAGGTCTGAGAAGGATGTGTGATATTTATCCTGTGAAGTCAGATACTGGGATCAAAGTAGTCTTAAACAGGAGTGTTCCTGTGTAATGAATTTTTCTTTTAATAAGTGAGTGATGGTGCTGTGTTTGATTTTTCATATGAAGGAATTGCCACAAGCTGTCTGTGAGATCCTGGGTCTTCAGGAGATTGAAGTCACAACCCCAGATTCAGACACTGGTGAAGATGAAGGTGCTGGCCTGGCTTGTCCTGCATCTGCCCTTCGGAGCCACGCCTTGCCTGCCCCTGCTGCCAGTGGGGCCAGAGCTGGCGGCTTGGCAGAGGCCCCAATGTCCCCAAGCATGAGCCGGTTAATGCCTGTGTGATTATTGAAAAAATAGTTAATTGAAACTCTTTTTCAAGCACTTGAAAGGTGGACGTTTAAAGTCTTGGTATTGATCATGCTTTAAGGTTGTTGGAAAGAAAGTGTACTGATGTTCTTGCATTAAAGCTTTACAAAGTTTTAAACTAATTATTTTTGTAGTTACTTCTACCAAATAGCCCTCTCCTTTTAAATAACATTCCTTAGTATTTTTATAGCCAAGTACATTTTATTTTCTTGCTGATGAACTGGAATTGGGTAAATACTACAAGTGGATGAGTTTAAAAAAATGCACTTTGAAAAACATTAACTTTGTTTACTTTTAAATTTAGTGGTTTTTGGATTTGAGCAAATTAAATGTTGAGCTTTCATACAGCATTCTCAACTCAGAAGTTGGTTGCTCCCCAGTGATGAAATTTTTAAAAATGAGTTTGCTTTTTTCTATTGTTTACAATAATGTGCTCGGCTTAAATATTTATGCTGGTTGAATGTGATTTAAATTGGACATTTTCATCAGTGCAATTTAATGTGTAGATAACGAACTATTTTGACCATAATAAGTGGATTGGCAGTATCTTTTTTACATGGAACATTTCTTCACTTGTATATAAAGACTATAAGCACTATTTATGGGTATACGAAAGGATAAGCATATTTTCTTTAACTGAATAAACTTGACTATTGGTTTATATAACCTGATTAAATGAAATTAGTATATGGCTTCAATAAGAAATTTTTTTCAAAACTATTTTCTTAACATTTATTTCATGAGACTGCATTCAACCCTGTACTTGGTGTAATTTTAAAATTAATGCTTGTAACTTTAATAATAATGTTTATTATGTTTCCTAATGCATTAACTGATTAATCAGGTCTTTAAATTTTTATGAAATTCCTCTTTGCGAAAAGCTTATGTGAAATATTTCAAGATATTATCATGAGTCTTGATACATTTTTGTATATTAATGAAGCTGTTGTTTTTACCATGCAGTATTGCATGACTTTAAATTATGTGGAATTAACATAACTGATTCCATTTTAATTGTAATTTGTTAATTCTGTACATATCATTAAAGTAAATTTGAAGTTGAAGTAGTGTTTCCAGTTAAATTACAGTGAAAAATGTTCTACTAGCTCTTCATCAGGATCTGAGTAACTCCAGCTGGATCTCGGTGCATCTTACATTTTATGTTACTGAAGTCATCATTTCAGCTCTGCAGAGATAAACATAACTCTATGTAACTGAGAACATTTCCATTAGTATGAAAATGGGCACGGTGTTGCCTTGTAGGGCATGATTGTCTGACTCAATAAAAACAGCTTATTATAGTTGGTGCTAGTAGTGCAAAGCAGAACTGGTGAAGTTCTTGTGTGATGCCCTCGATATTTGCCACAAGAAAGTTAGAGACCAAGTGAACTTTTTTGCAGTTGAGTAATAACTGGCAGACATGACACTAGAAACATTAGGTTTAAGTTTTTAATATCATATGTGTTATCTTTCATCAGTTAATAATGAATAAGCCTATTCAGAAAAAAGTAAACTGATCAAAAACAGCATCTCCTGCTTTTCATTTCCTGCTCTTCAGGAAATTGCTTAGAACATCTTGATGTCCTCCTCGTTCCTCTTGGATAGTGACTTTTTCTTTTTTTAACCTCCTACATATGTGTACTTCAGATTTTTGCAAGAAAAATCTTAAGTTGCACTTTTTCAAGTTTTATTGTACAACTGCTTGTTAAGACAATTTTGTGAGAGGATGCACAAATCTCTTAATGTATGCTGAGTTTTGGGGGCACATGTACATGTTCTTGTTTTCTTTTTCTGGTATGGGGGATTGAGACAAGGTCTTGGTAATTTGGCTAGGTAGGATTCAAACTCCAAGTGCTTCTGTCTCAGTCTCCCAGAGTGCTGGGACTACAAGCCCGTGTGACCATGCCTGGCTGTGTGTCATTGTGAAGAGAAATGACCTGCCTTCTCAAAGTATTCTATGACAGTTTTCAAAAATTGAGACCTGTTGTAAATGGTTTAACATGAGAATAATGACATAATTTATAACTCATGCCAGTGATTTTATATGCTTAACACACTCTTTAAAACATCTTCAGGGTACTCATTTCTAGATCCTTGGTCTATATTATTTGAATACGCATTCAGGTTCTATTTCAGACTTACCAAGTTAGTCTTGGAAGTAAAATAAAATCTGCTTTTATTTATTTATGTGTGTGTGTGACCAGCTCAGCCCACCAGGGGGTGGGGCTGGCTGGCATGTGCTGGGGGATTGAACCGTGGTCCCTGTGCTTTGCTAAGCTTGTTCTAAGTAGGTGCTTTAGACCGCTGAGCCATCTCACCAGCCCCCAAATCTGCTTTTTATCAGGTACCTAGGTATGTCCTGAGTCCTACTCCCTGAATAGGAAAGACATATACACATAAATAACACATTAGTACAAATATGTATTTCATACATATGTTAGTCAGATAAATCTTTTAAATTTATAAGTAATTGGTTTTCCAAGAAAAATTTGCAGTAGTTCACTTTTTTAGTAAAAAGTGATGTTAACCATCCTGTTTTAGACTTTTTCCTCAGTGGATTTTAGACCAGTATCTTTTCTGAATGTGGAACAATTAGAGTTTGAAAGATTTCCATTAGAATCTACTGTTATTATCTAATATTAAACATCTGTGCTTAGTTGTACTTTTAATTAATATGCTGCCCTTTAAATGATGCAACTATCCATGTTTTGGTTTCTCTGTGGGCTCTTACGGGGATTTAAATTTGTGAGTTTTTGAAGATTGTGCAAATTACAAATGTCTTATAAGTAAACTTCTATTTTTTAGGTTATCCATCTTGGCAGGAAAATGAATGTATGACCTGGAGATGCAGGGTGGAGGGAAGTGCAGTGTATAGAACTTTTTTTTTTTTTTTTTAATAAATAAAGCACCTCTCTCTGCCCTTGTGAAGTTACACTTGATGAATTCAGTGTAAAGAAAAATTGTTGTAATAAAAGTTTTTTCCTAAGGCTTGTCAAGAATCAGAAATACCAGATTTGCCTAATGGGGTTCAATCCTTACAGATAAAATTGGTCACTTTTTTTTTTTTTTTCTTACAGATAAAATTGGAATGGTAGAGGTAAGCTATTAAATATTCCTCTTAAATGCCTATGTTTCTTCTCACATATTTATATGCAAAAGGCAGAATGCAAACAAACTTCAATAAGCTTAGCAGTGATCAATGAGCGGTGTGGTCTGGCTCAGCTTTTTTAATTAAAAAGATTATTAACTGAGAGATGGACTTCTCCTGTGACAGTCCATGATGGATGCTTCCAACACCGGACTAGCTGATTGGAGGCATGAGAGTCAGTGGGTTAGTAGGCTGCTTTACAGATGACTGGTTTTAGACATCTTTGCGTGTTATCCAGCCCAGTTATACTGGCAGAGAATATAGTCGTTCCACAGGGGTCACCAGTGTACCATACAACACAAAGTGCTCAGCAGTGAAGCCAGCAAGGTCCTTTTGGGTGCCCGTCATTTCAGTGCATCACTGCTAGGACATGTGGGCTGTCTTAGTTTTTTCATTGCTGAGACAAAATACCCAACACCCAAAGTGAAAGTAGGAAAGATTTGGCAGACAGTTCATGGAGGTTTCAGTCTACAATCAGCTGGCTCCAAGGGCGTCACAGAGGAGAAACAGTTCATGGCAGACGGAAGGCAGCCAAAGCAGCAAGCAAGTGGTGAGCATCCAGCCTCTACCCTTAGGGCAGGCAACACTCACACCTTTAATGCTAGTGCCTTTAATCCTAGCCTTGTACCAGGAATCAGTTCCAGTGTCACACACCCCAGAACCAATCTAAAAAAACCCATCTATTACTGCATACAACTTTGGGGGGGCATCTAGATGCAGCCAGAAGAATGGAGTACAGGCCTAAAGAAAGTTTTGGCTACTTGCTTTGTAAAGTATTAAATGAGCCTAACATAGTGTTTGCTAACCAGGAAGTCACAGGCAGTTAGCATCTACTCCAAATAGAGGATACAAAATTAAGTGGTTATATTTACTGAATGGAATTATTATTTTTGTGTTTTAGGGAAGGGTCTACAGAGTGTTCAGGATCTCACTACTAGATCAGACTTGTAGTGATCCACCTATTTACCTCCTCCCAAGAGCTGGGATTACAGGTGCGCGCCACCACACCCAATCTCACTGTCTCAACATGCTCTGGGGGCGGGGCTGGCATGGCAGGCCTGGGGATCAAACCCCCAGCTTGCATGCATGTGTATGTGTGTGTGTGTATGTTGGGGGGGGGTATTGGAGATTGATCGGTAGGTACTATGCAACTCTTGATTGATTGAGGAAAGTCTTTGATAAGTTGCCCATGCTGCTTGCAAGCTTGTGACCTCCTTGCTCCTGCCTCGTGGACCTGTGTAGTTGGGGTCTCAGCTGGGCATCACCACACCTGGCTGTTTTATATTCAGTGTTACTCCACATAGAGTAACTCCACCAATGCTCCTTTTTTCCCCAGAAAAGGACAAAACTCAGTATATTTACAGATGTCAGGATATAAAAAGTGAAATCTAAAAATGGGTCTTTGTCAACTTGCTCAGTTTTAACTAAGCAGCATGGTTTTGGAGCAAAAACTCTTGACCAAAGTGTTTTAAGGATTCTTTATAAAGGGTCATGGGCCTGCTGAAAGAGAAAAACTCAAATGTGTAGTTCTTACCAGCTTCCTTTGCATCCTTCTGTTTTCCGGACTAGCATTTACAGTTCTTGTTTAGCATGAATTGTGCTGAAGTTTTATTGACAATATAGAAAAGAAAGTCTTTCATTGGCATTGTGCACCTGAGAACGTCACAAATGACAACTTGGCGAGTGGGTGGGTGGGTTGAGTCTTGGCAGCAGCTCATCTTTTTTTTAGAGAAAAAAATTCATGAGTAAAAGATTACCTGTTATGTCCTGTGTGTAGCTGTCCCCCAAAGCCATGTGCAGTCAAATGTGGCCTTCTCAGAGGTGACTTGATCTAGAGTGTGTGATTGATTCATGGTGCAAGGCTAGGATTAAGGTTTGATGATTACTAAAATCAGTCTACTGATTAGTTCGGCAGTACCCTAATCTCAGTAGCCTGGGTACAATGTAAAGGACAGAAAGCCTGTCTCTTGACTCTTGCTTCCTTTGCTACCTTCTGCCCGTCATGGATTGTTTATCCTCTACAAAGCCTCTCTGCTGTGCCACCCTGCCGTGGAGCCAGCTGGTTATGGACTGAAACCTCTACAGACTGTGAACTAATTAACCTTTCTCCCTTTAATTTTGGCTGTTGGATATTTTTATCTCAGCCATGAGAAAAGTAACTGAGATAGCACTAGAGTAGTTCAGATGGCCAAATGTTGGAACTGCCATTCAGGCGTTGTAGAAACGGTTTTCCTAATTCATTTCTTTTGATCTTAACAGAAACACAGTTGAACCAGTCTAGACATGGGAAAGCACCCTCCATTAAAAAATGAAACAAATCACACTTGTAGTAAAGGAAATCTCATTTTTATTCGTCACTTTCTAAATTGGTTTTATGGCATTTTTCATGTCTGGGTTGCTATGTTCTCCATATTGCTCTTCAGCTCAGAATTTAGACTTAAGTAAATTTGGAAGTGTGAGACTGGGTGGAAGCTTGAAGCCAGCATTTCATAATGTCAACATATGAGTCCCTTAGAGGTTTGGTCTTGGTTCAGTGGTCCCTTAGTCCCTCATTTTATTTGTTTATTTATTTTTAATTTTTTTTTATGTGTGTGTGTGTGTGTGTGTGTGTGTGGCCAGCTCAGCCCACCAGGGGGCGGGGCGGGCTGGCATGTAGTGCTGGGGGATCGAACCGTGGTCCCTGCGCTTTGCTAAGCTTGTAAGTAGGTGCTTTAGACCACTGCGCCATCTTACCAGCCCCCCTCATTTTAATTTCTCTGTAATTTTTTTTCTTAAGGACTGATACTGAGAACTTATTGAGAACCATGGATGAAAAATAAAAGACCTCTGTTAAGATTGTTGTAAAAAAAAATTTAAGTTTCATAGGCTTTCCTTTTCTTCATCTGCTGTCACGGACTCATACTTCTCATCTCAGTGTACAGTTTGATACATATATAAATCACAAGTAGTGAGAATTCTGTTGAAGATGGCCCTTCTGGGCAAACTGCAACTTGCTTCTGGCACCTCTTCAAATGGTTCAAGATGGCCTGTATTGTAGGGTGCATGTTTGGATTACTTGTAAGATGCTTTGTATTTCTTAAAAATAGTTTATATTCTTGAAAAAGACATAAAGCTTCAATGAACCCTCGAAGCCAACATGTGCAAAAATCACTCAAACTTCATTCATACTCAATGTCTGTAGTGTTTCTGAATGTGAAAGAAAGGTTAAACTCTTTAGAGGACAAGTTTTAGAGTTGATACGTGACTCCGCCACTTCTTAGTTTGCAACTATAATTTCTCATACCTCACTTTTCTGTCATTCTTTTTTAATGAATTTAGCACAGCATTTACAGGGTCTCACTACACAGATCGGACTCGTAGTGATCTTCCTGTTTTTAGCCTCCTAAGCACTGGGATTATAGGCATGCACCACCACGCCCAGTCTCTGTTGCCATCTCAGCATGCTCCAGGGGCGAGGCTGGCATGGCACACCGAGATTGAACCCTGGTCCTTGCATCTGCCTAAACAGGTGCTTTAATCTGCTGAGCTGTCTGGCCAGCCCTTACCACTTTTCTGTCTCTTGAGTGGGAACAGTGGTGTCTCGACCAGGAAGGGTAAATGGAACACATTGAAACTGTTTAATGTGGTGCCCGGCATGGAAAATGCTACTTTTATTGTTATCTGATGGCAACCAAATGTGTAGCTACCAGGACAGACTATGTTTTGATGTCAAAGCTATGTGGCTGGCTTTCCCTCTTGGACATATCATCCTGCTGATCCAACCTTGAGGCACCCGTTGGTTGAATTCACAGTCTCCAGCCTACACTGAATAACTTGGTGGACTCCTGTCATGCCTTCACGTCATGGCCATCCTTGATCATAATCTCTTCACATCTGCAGAATCTTACCCTGATATTCTCATTAGCTGACTATATCTCACTCTATGCTTTCTCCCTTCATTTATCACTTCCTGGTCTCTGCTTAATCCAAACTAATTCTGTCAGCTGACCTTATAAATTGGATTTTTGCTTATCATAGATTATGTGGATGATCACTAACACCTGCATATCTATCTCTTCAGTTTCTGCCAAGGATTCCAAATCAGAGCCTAATTTTGTATCACTCTGGTTTCATATTCAGGGTGACATGGGGCTTTTAACATTTTGGGCATCCAATATCTGCCAACACCTCTGTTAAGCACTTTGAACACCTTGAATTTAATCACATAATAATCATAAAGTAGGGGCTGGGGAGATAGCTCAGTGGCATAGCACCTGCCTGGACCAAGCACAAGGTCCTGAGTTTGATCCCTGGTACCAAAAAAACAAAGCCAAACACTCATAATGTATATGTATTTTTGTATGGTACAGAAGTGGAACTTGAGGAATGTGAAGTGATGTGTTCTCCTCAAGCACAGAGGCAAGTAGCAAACAATGTAAAATGTAAAGATTAGCTTTTAAGATTAGCTTTAATCGAAATTACCAACAAAGTGAAAAGACGACCCACAAATTTGGAAAAAATCATGACAAGTACTCAGACAAAGGTATGCTCTTTAGAATTTATAAAGAACTAAAAAACACTAGGGCCCCAAAATTTAAAGACCCAGTCCAGAAATGGGCATCCGAGATGAACACACACTTCTCAGAGGATGAAATTAAAGAAGCGAATAAATACATGAAAAAATGCTCCACATTACTAGCCATCCATGAAATGCAAATTGAAACAACATTGAGATATCATCCCACCCCAGAAAGAATGGCTATCATAAAGAAATCACCCAAGAACAAATGTTGGAGAGGCTGTGGTGAAAAAGGAACCCTTCTCCACTGCTGGTGGGGATGCAGACTGATGCAACCGTTATGGAAATCAGTGTGGAGACTCCTTAGAAAAGTTGGACTGGGAATCCCATTTAAACCAGCTATTGCTCTACAGGGATTTTTCCTGGAGGATCTGAAAACATCATATTATAGTGATATATGTGTGCCTATGTTTATAGCAGCACAATTTGTGATAGCCAAATCTTGGAAACAACGAAGATGCCCATCACCTGAGGAATGGATGAAAACGATGTGGTATTTTTATACAATGGAGTATTACTCAGCTATAAAGAATGATAAACTTGAAGCCTTTATATTGAAGTGGGTGCCATTTGAAGATATAAGTGAAATAAACAAGACACACGTGTAAATATCGTATAGTTTCCCTAGTATAAGAACTCAAAAGCAGTCAGACTCAGGTTGCTGTGGTTCCATCCCCACAACTCAAGCCAGCCAAACATGCCCTGAAGGCATTCGGAGCAACAACAAAATAAAACAAAACAAAACCTCTTAGAACTGACAAGAAAAAATACAAATAAGTATAATACAATTAAAAAGAAAGCAAGAACTTGACAAAATAAAAGAGGGAAAGGAGACGATCTAGGAAACACGACAATATCAAGCCATACAGTTAAATGTAGAAGATGGGTAAGGCAATGATCCTGAGAATCTTCAGAAGAGTTTTGGATCTAGCAGTTCGAATGATTCTCACCCTAACTATAGATACTGACACCTGTGAACTAAGCAACTGCACTGAAGATGGCACTTTGTAATAGTAGGTTCATGCATGGAGTGCTTGTTACTCTGGTCTGAATATGGGCTGCTTGTCAGATTGTTCAAAAAGAAGGTGGTGGTGAATGAAGGCAGGAGACAGGAAAAGGAATGTTGCGGGACTGTCCTGCTACAAGGTTGTATATGGTTAGATTTCTGGACTTATGTGTAAACATAAGTATATAATTCTTTATGCCTATTTTCAAAATATATTTTAATTTTTTTTTCATCATATTCTGAAAGGACTTAAAGTTCAACATATCAATACTTGATGAAAAGTACCTGCTCCATGTTATGCCTAAGATGTCTGATATTCAGACAGATAGTGAGGTTAAGCTTAACAGATTAGGTTGTATGGTATTAGCAATAAGCTTGTCTTCTGTATGGTTAGCAACCTAAGTTTAGACACCAAAATTAGAGAAAAAGGAGGGCTGCAAGGAAAGCCAACATTTTGGCCCTAGCCTTCCAAGGTCAATTAAGACATATGAGAACTTGTACTGTAATGTCATGTAACTCAGTAGTGTCCTAAATTTTCTGATCAGGGAGATTATGGGGCCAAAGAGAAAAGTGATCGATGATGTAGAGTGTGCCTAAGGAGAGTCACATGGAGAGAAAACATTCTCTCAGGCTTTCACAGAGAGCATATTGGCCAAGCAATTGGTGTAACTCATCCACAGGACGGCACTGACAGGATCTACAATCTGAGGTACCAGGTCTCAGGATAAATCCTGAGGGGATTTGACTGACCTTATCAGACCCAAAAGCTACAACTCTTGTTGCCTAGGTCTTGCTTTTGATCTTAACTATCCAGCAGAAAAGTATAAAAATGAAGTATAAGAAATAAAGCCATGGTGTCATGTTGAGCTGTAGGGGACTCAGGTCAACAATTTCTGACATTGCCAGTCAAGTGGAAGACCCAATACTAGACTACTGGGCTCTTAGAATATTTTGCTGAGTTAACACACCTATAATATTCAGATGACGGAACTAAACAAAAAAGGGTATACAGATGAATGTCCATTTTTTATCTGTGTATTCAAAATGCTTAGGATAGATACATAGTTACATTGTCTTAATGAGTAGAGGGATTTGTTCTAATGGTGTTCGTAAATAGAATATCATGTCTGCATCTTGTACAGCTAATAACCACTAGGTAGAGAGTATGCAGTGTGTTAATTATTGAAACTGTCCTACCACTTTGATTTGAAACTGTCTCATTGCTATTTGTTTCTCAGTAAAATTATGGAAAAAAATAAAATTCATAGCTTAATAGATTAAAAAAATGTTGAGGTGTTGAATACATTGATTGGCTTGATTTAATCATTCTATATTATTACAAATCAGAATTTCATGTTTCTCATAAATATGTACAATTATAATTTCTTAATATACATATTTTAAATAATTATATATAGATTTTATTATATGTAATATCCTAGCATACTGTCAAATCTGCCGTATGCTAGTTGTACACCTGTCAATAAAATAAAAAACGAATTGGGAAAAAAATTAGCTTTACTTAAAAAGTTTAAGATTAAGTCTATTAAAAACTAGTGCCTATTTATACAGTTAATTTAAAGTCTCTTACTTTTATAATAGATGTCATATAGCTTCCACAACACTTACTGTCAGGAGAACGTGGGCCTCCTGCCCATCTTCCAGCTCCTCTCTGCAATGACTGAGTTGAACTTTCAGCTGATGATCTCGGTATTCTCGATTCTACGCTTCTGCCTTCTATGCGTCTCAGAGCTTTAGCATGTGTGTGTTACTTCCACTTCGATTTTCACTTTTAAGCATTAACTATTGACTTTCCAGTTGAAGGTGGGGATTCATCTTTACCTCTTCCCTTCAGATCCCACTGTTCACATATTGCTTAATCTTTGACTGTACAATTGACATTAATTAGGTCAATGTTTAGTGTTCATGATATGATGACTTTATAAAAGCAGTTCACAAGTCAGACATGTCCTCCTTGACCCTGACTTTGCCTTTTTCCTACAGGAGTTTTATCAGAATTTTTCATTTGCTGCTTTTCTCCATAATTGTTATTAATCTAACCTTGCTAAATATTTAAGTGAAGCTTATCAACTGTGTGCTTCACTGCAGGGTAATCTGATTACACTATTTTGTTTAGAATTCTTAGTGTTATCTTTAGCTCCCAGTATGTTTCTCCATCTTTCTTCTTAGCATAGGCAGATTCTCCAAGGAAGACTCATCGCTGAATCCGGCTTCAGGGTGAACATCTGGCTATCAGCCAACTGAGGTTTGGGACTCAATATGCACCATATGCATTCATTTAATCAGTCCCTTTTCAGGATAGTACCCATAGTCTCAATTTGCCTGGTGCTTTTAAGTGCAGAGTCCTTTTTTTTTTTATTACTCTCCTTTCCAGAGAGTAATTTCCATTTATCTAGGGGACAAAAGGGGAGGTGGCATGGCTGTCGAGGGGAGGAAAAAAATGGAACTGTATCTCCTGGTTAGGGGCGAGGGAGACCAGCTGTGGTTAAAATCCCAGCACTCTTGAGAGGCTGAGGCAGCCTGGCAAGCTTGAGCTCTTCCCAGGTAACTAAAAGACTTTGCAAGGGTCTGTTGGGAAACAATAAAATAAGGGGTGGGAGTTGGGGATGAAACTAAATGAGAAGGCTATGGTCCTGGGTCAGAGGGAAGCTTTATTGTGATGTAATTCATGTATCAAATTGTTGGGTTTCAGTGTATTTACAGAAAATTGTACGCTACCACAGGTATCTAATTTTAGAGCATTTGTATCAGTCCCCAAAGAAACCCTATGCCTTTTAACAGCGATTCCCTACTTCTTCCCTCTTTGCAGCCCCTGCAGCCCCTTACCTACCTTCTGTTTGTCTTTCTCTTTTTTATTGTCTCTTTTTACGTCCTGTAGACCCTGTTTGTAAACAAGGTCATACACTATGTGGTGTTTGTGGCTGGCTTCTTTAACTTGGCATAATGGTTTTAAGGTTCATCCACATTGTAATATGCATTACTACGTTGTTTACTTTGCTAAACATGCTATTTATAATACACAGTATTTTCTCTTTTCATCAGGCGATATGATTTGAGTTTTCACTTGCTGTTATGAATAATGTAGTCATAAATATCTATGTGCAGTTTTTGTAGATAAATATTTTCATTACTCTGGGGTGTATAGCTTAGAGATACTTGCTGACCCATATGGTAATTTTAGGCTTAACATTTTGAGACCTGCCAACCATTTTTTTTTCCCCAAAAGAACTACATCATTTTACATGCAGCTGGAGTAAGATTGCTAGGTCGTATGATAACTTTATACATAATACTTTAAGGAACCATCAAACTTTTCCAAAGTGACCTTTGTACAGTTTTATAATATATCACCAGCAATGTATGAGAGTTGCACAATTTCTAGTTTTTTTTAAATCAATGCTTACTATTTGTATTTTTTATTTTAGCTATCCTATTGGGTCTAACATAGTATCTTATTGTCTCTTTTGATTTGCCTTTCTCTAATAATAATTTAGAATTTCTTTCCATGCATTGATAGGCTGTATCTTTGGGGAAATGTATATTTAAAGGTTTGCCCATGTAAAAAATGGTCTTTTTTCTTTCTTGAGTTGTAAGAATTCTTTATTCTAGATATTGTCTTCTGTGAGATACATGTCTCATAAATATTTTCTTTCACAATATGGATTATCCTTCACATTATTTTCCCATAATTTTATTGATAAACAAATAGCAATGGGACAGTTTCAAATCAAATTGGTAGGGCAGTTTCAATAATTAGCACATTGCATACATTCTTCCTAGTGGTTAATTGCTGTACAAGATGCGGACATGATATCCTATTTACAAACACCATTAGAACAAATCC
>NW_004524623.1:9066283-9069948 GCF_000260255.1 Octodon degus
AAAGGAAGGGCTGCATGAGTAGCCAACATTTTGGCTCTAGCCTTTCAAGGTCAGTAAAGACTCGGGACATAGGAGAACTCTGTACTGTAACAACATGTAACTCAGTTGTGCTCCAAATTTTCTGATCAAGAAGATTATGGAGCCACAGAGAAATATGTTCGAGGATCTAAAGTGAGCCTGGGGAGAGTCATATGGAGAGAAAAAACATTTTCTCAAGCTTTCACAGAGAGCAAATTGGTCAAGCAATGGCCGTACTCATCCTCATGTCAGACACTGACAAAAGGATGTACAAAGGGTGGTACAGGGCTACCAGATAAATCCTGAGAGTACTTGGCTGACCTTATCAGATACAAAAGTTACAATTCTAGGTATATAGATAGGGCTTGCTATATCTTGGTCTTAACCATCCAGTAGAAAAGTATAAAAATGAGGTATATAATGTAAATCCATATTAATACGATGAGCTGTAAAAGGCTCAAGTCAATAACTTCTGAGGATAACCCACTAATATTATAGACTTCTAGACAGTATTAGATGTTTAGTTGAATTCAAACACTTATAGTATTTAGATGCCAATAGAATATTCACCTCTGACAGGACAAAAAAATAAATAAAAATTAAAGAAAAAAAATGGAAATGGAAAGAAGCAGCCAATGCTCTAATTAGCTTCGTCTCCTTTTTTTCAATTGTTTGTACTTTTCTTAATTTCTTATACATTGCTCCAGTTTTTTCTTCTTCCAATTTTATGTGTATATATCCAGTAATATGAATAGCTGGTTGTAAGACAATACCATGTATTACAACAAATACTGTGAAATTCATATTACTTTGTTAAGTAAAGTTCTGTATGAGTTGTCAAAAATAAATAAATAAAAATAGGCATAAAGAATTATATACTTATTATGTTTACACATAAGTTCAAAAATCTCACCATATACAACCTTGAAGCAAGACAGTAACACATTATTCCTTTTCCTGTCTCTTGTTTTCATTCACCACCCCCTTCTTTTTGAACAACCATCTATCCAAGAGACATCATAGCAGCAACTGGCATGTGATGACAAGCAGCGCATATTCAGAAGACCAGAATGACAGGCACCCCAAGCATGAAACTACTATTACAGATTACCATCTGCAGTGCAGTAGCTTAGTTCACAGGTATCAGTATATATAGTTAGGGTGAGAATCTTTCCAATTAACTGCTAGATTCAAAAATCGTCTGGAGACTCTCAGGATCATTGCCTTGCCCATCTTCCACATATAACTGTATGGCTTGACATTGTCATGTTTCCTAGCTCTTCTCCTTTCCCTCTCTTGATTAGTTAGTCCTTGAGATCCTGCTTTCCTTTTACTTGTATTATACCTTTCTATTTGTATTTCTTCTTTTGAGTTCTTATACTAGGGAAACTATATGATATTTACATATGTTTGTCTGGTTTATCTCACTTATGAGTATATGTTCAAGTGGCATCCACTTCAATATACAGGCTTCGAGTTTATCATTCTTAATAGCTGAGTAATACTCCATTGTGTAAAAATACCACATCTTTTTCAACCATTCCTTAGGTGATGGGCATCTTGGTTGTTTTTAAGATTTGGCTATCACAAATTGTGCTGCTATAAACATATGCACACATATATCATGTCCTTCACTTTTTGATAGTGTGTTCAGAAGCACAAATATTTTTAATTTAAATGAAACTCCATATGTCTTTTTTCTTCACATGTTACCTCAAATAATTGCCTTATCGAATGTCACAAAGATTTGTTTTCTTCTAAGAGTTTTACTGTTTTAAGTCTTACAGTTGAGTATAAACCACTTTGAATTAGGTTTTTTTAAATAATTTTTTTAAATGTATTTGATACATGGTTTCACTATGCAGATTGGACTCGTAGCGATCCTCCTGTTTTCAGCCTCCCCAGTGCTGGGATTACAGGAATGCATGCACCACCGTGCCTGGAATCCATGCTGGCTCCGAGCACCTGTGGGTGGGCCTGGCACGGCATGTGGTGCCAGGAACTGAACCCTGGTCCCTGCATTTGCCTAAGCAGGCCCTTAATCCACTGAGCTGTCTTGCCGGTGCTTGAATTAGATTTTTTTATGTGACATATGATAAAAGTCCAGTTTCATTGCTTTGCATGTGTATGTTCAAAGTTGTCCCAGAATAATTTGTTAGATTATTTTTCTTAAGTTTTCTTAGTGCCCTCATTGAAAATTTATTGATCATTAATATAAAAGCTTATTTGGGGACCGTCAATTCAGTTCCCTTTATCTCCTTGTGTGTTTACATATCACAACGCTGTGTTGATTGCTACAACATTGTTGTAAGTTTTGAAATTGCCTGACTGTGTCACAGCCATTGAAGATTGCATTCCTCTGCCCTCCCCCACATCCAGAACACCGTGAGCACTTGGGATTCTGTAGTGTAACCTGCATGACTTCCCATCTTCCTCATTGCTCTTTCATCTCCTTTTAAGAATCTGATTTTTCATCGCTGTTGTTATCCAATTTATGCTATTCTTGTGTGCCTTGAAAAGAAAAGGAAATATTTTATGTCGCTTTTAATAGGATTTCAGAGGGAGCAAAATAGATAAACCTTAAAAGCTTCAATAAATGACTTTAAATGTATTTTTTTCTGTTTCCACATTCAAGCAAACACATCGTTTTATGGGTTCTTCCCCCCCCCACCCCAACTGGGCTCTTTTTAGCATCCTGCATGCTATTTCCTTAATCATGTTGTCTCTGGCAGGACAATTTCAGATCATAAGTTTCTTCTGCCTTCACTTATGACGTCTTCTTCCAAGGTACTGCTTTCAAAAATATCAATATGTGTATGTAGTTGCCTTGCATAAAGCACCTCTTGTTGTTGACATTTGCTCACAGGAAGAGATGAAAGGTACAAAGCCCTCCTGGTGTCACTGGAGGTTCATCAGTCTGGGTCCCACCTTCCCTTCAGCCTGCTCTCACTAGCACCCTTGCCCGGTCCCCATACTCCTTTGCTGTTGCGCAGCAACAGTGCTCTGTATATTTGCTTGTGTTCCCTCTGCCAGGAACCTGCTCTTTACTACTTCCATTGCCTCATGACTAACAAGTACAAATTTGCCTTTGAAGATTCAGCTCAGGCTGGAGAGATAGCTTAGGGGTCTAAGCACCTGTCTGGCAAGCTCAAGGACCCAGGTTTGATCCCTAACATGCCACACTGGCCCTGGGCCCCAGCACTGAGCTGACCACTGAAACTGGGTGTGGTGGCACACACCTGTAATCCCAGGGCTGGGGAGGCTGAGACAGGATCACTATGAGTCTGAGCTACACAGCGAGACCCTGTACCAAATAAATAGATGTTAAAAAAGATTTTAAAAGAAGAACATTCAGCCCAACAAGTCTTTTAGAAATCTCCCCTGACTCCTCTGAAGTGGCACTGACACTCCATCCCTTGTGCTTTTCATATCTTTTGTACGGAAATCAATTTTGTTTCACATATTAATTTGCATGTGTATTTTTTGTGTGTATTTTTTTTGAATAGTTATTTCCTTAGGGATAGGCACTATAGTCCTTCATTTTTGCATTGCTCATATGCTGTTCCTTGTTTGGAATACTCAAGGGGGTATACAGTGCAGAAGAACACAGATTTTGGAAACAGATACCTTGAATTTAAAGTATGCCT
>NW_004524623.1:9078843-9083441 GCF_000260255.1 Octodon degus
GCACCTAGAAATGTAGTCGCATCTTCTTAGTCTTGAATCTGTGGTCTGAGCTTTCAAGAAAGATCCTGGGAGAGGATGAGGCAAAGCTCTCATCCTCTTGCCAGTGTACCTCTGATGTCTCCTTCACTTGTCAGGGATGCACTTTCCCTTACTGAATGCATTTTATTTGAGGGCAAAGGCTGCTGGTGAGAGAGGTGAGATAGGAGCCCAACTCTTCCTGCACCTGGGGCTGCTATGCTGTGGCCAAAGACAGCTGAAACTGCTATCTGGGGACTTAGATCTGTATTCTCCCATTTTGGTCAGTCCCTAGCAGCTTCCAAGGTTCAATTTTCTTCATTTGTAAAACAGTAATAATAATTCCTACCTCACTGGCTTGTGGGAGGAAATCCTAGGGACAAAAATGCTTTGTGAAGCGTAGGGGAGGGAGGTACTAGGTACTAGGATTATCTGGGATGATCCTAGAGGGGAAAGTAGCCCCCTGTGCCAAGTGTTCCCTTTGACCTTGAAAGACAGATCAGGTACCATAAACAGTGATAATGGAAAATGGGGGTAGTGTTTTACACATGATGAAGCCATCTGGGGCTGTGCCCACATGGAGTCCATTGACAAGCTGAGCCTATTAGAGAACTGGGGACAGCTGGGGAAATCCCCAGAGAAAGAGTTGATAGCTTTAAGTCATCGCTCTGCCCATAGCTAGTGTAAGCTAAACCACTTCAACTGATGGTCATTAAAAGTTGAAGTGACACAAAGTATATGAAATTACCTGACCCTTGAGCTTAATATTAATGTTACTTTTATTATCACGCAATTTGGAAAATATAGGATTATTATGAAGGTTAATAAAAACAGACCATTTAGCTTCCTGGTCACGTGACTTGTTTCTAGTATTATCCTGCTCCTGTGCTGAAAACTGTGAGCTCACCCAGGATCATATCAAGACTTGGGCTAATAATGGAGTAGACCATCTGGAGTGATGGAGCAGGGTCTGCTTAGGGGTGGAGAGAACTTGGTCTTCAATTAACTGAAGAGAAAGACAACTGTGTCACTGGGGAAATTTCAGCTTGATTTTTTTTTGGCATTAAATTACTTTTATCTCTTGAGTAGCTTATTACAAGGAGATTTTCACCTCTGAAGTTCATCATAGATAGTTGTAGCAACACTTTTCTTGGGCAAAGCTAGCCTGGAGGTTGCAAAAGGGAGTAATTACTAAATGGTCAGACTTAGGGGATATTATTATCTTTGACCTTTTGCTTTGCCTTCTCGCTGTGCCATAAGTAAATGACTTGTTTGATTTCCTTTTGCCTTTAGAGAGACTCTCTCAGCTGCTTTTCTTGCTTTCTTGCTTTTCTTCTGATTTGGGTTAGGTTTTGGCCAGTATTTACCAAATACTAGAAATTTTCATATCATCTTCTCAATTTCTGCTGGCTATTTTTTCAGTCACTCATTTTTTTTAAAGGTTGCTTCAGTTTAAAACTTTAGTTTGGGGCTGGGGACATAGCTTGGCAGTCTAAGTGCCTGCCTAACAGGCTGGAGGCCCTGGATTTGATCCCTAGCATCACTTACCATGCTGGCCCCACCCTTGAGTGTGCTGAGCTGGCCACCGACACCAGGCGTGGTGGCTCATGTCTATAATTCTAGTGCTGGGGCTGCTGAGACAGGAGGATCACTATGAGTCTGAGCTGTGTAGTAAGACCCTGCACCAAATATATGAATAAATAAAATTTAAAAAAATTTAAAATTTTATTTCAAAATGAAGCTGTTCATCACTATGAAATTAGGAGGTTGAATTTTAGTTGTTTTTCAGAAACATAAAATGCAAATCTTGGGGTTAGATGATAACACGGTGGTAGACAGTTGCAGGTCCCACTCCCAAATAATCATGTATCACCAATGGGATATGGACCACTTTGGGAAATGCTGATATTATGATAAATTTTATGGGGGCCCTTTATTTATTACAAATGCTGTCCTTTTTTGGAATGAGGCAAGACAACAGAGGCTTGACAGTTCAGGTGTCTTATGGAGGCAGTAGTTGGAAACACTTCTACTTATTAGTCAAAGAACAAGAAGATTGTCTTTATTTCTGTTTTGTGGGTACATGACACTTTGTTGCTTATGAAACAAACAAACAAACAAACAAACAAACAAACATTTCTTTTCTCAGGACCTGAGTGTGAGTTAGAGATGTTACTTAATGTTTCCACAGGAAAAACACGTTAACATGGTTCACATTGAATCCAGGAGATCCCGGAGAAGAAGTTCTGAGGTTGAAATCTTCGTGGATTGTGAGTGTGGCAAAACAGAATTTAATGAGCTCATTCAGTTGCTGAAATTTCAAGCCACCATTGTCACACTGAGCCCTCCAGAGAACATTTGGACAGAGGAAGAAGGCAAGGGCTGGTTTTGCTTGTTGAGTGATTTCTGCAGGCTGACACATGTTGTGAAGGGGAAGATATGTTCTGTGGGTTAATCTTTGTTTTGCACTTGTACTGTTCTTAACAGAGCTGGAGGACGTGCCTTGGTTCCCCCGGAAGATCTCTGAGCTGGACAAATGCTCTCAGAGAGTTCTCATGTATGGCACTGAGCTTGATGCTGACCACCCAGTAAGTATCGGGCCATATCATCTCACAGCTGTGTTTCCAGCCCTGCCCATGGGCCAGGCAGGGCGCTGCAATGTGTTACAGTTGGGCACTTTGTCACGTGTCCTTCATAACCAAGAGCAGACTGTGTGATGATAAAGCTTCCCTGTACACGTGCGTTGACTAGGAGCAGGTTAGAAAGATGGCATTTCCACGTAACATTTATTTTTAAAAGAATTGGATCGAGGAGCAGATTTTGCACCCTGAAGATTATTTTGGTGGAATTAGACAGACTGAAATATACTTATAGATGGTGACCCTTGGAAAAATGATACACTGTGATAGATCATACCTTTGGGATCCTAGAGAAGGCTGGGTGGGATGGGGCTCAGAGAGGGAATAAAATTTTTCTTGCCATTTTCCTTGACTGGAGGTCGTTAGGGGCAGAGTAATGTAGTTGACTTTGGTCTCAATGGAAAGGCAGGAGGTTTTAAAATAAGGCTGTGATGGAAGACGTATCTCTCCCCTCATCTACCCTGAATCTATCTACCACCGTTCTCTCCTCTGCTCCAATAAAAATGACCATCCTTAAAGAAATATGATACTTTTGTAAGCATTTCCCATTATTTCCCCTTTCCTCTCTTCACATCAGTTTTTATTTAACACAAGAGACCTAGAACTTCTTTGTGATCAGAATGAAGTGCAGTTAACAGTCTGGGAGAGGAAGGCCGCGCACCCGTTTGTTACCCGCAGCTTCTTCCTGCCCCAGTTGCCCTTGCCTGAAAAGAGGCAACAGAGAGAAATCCTAGCAGATAGTTGTGCTGATAGGAAGCCTCTGTGTGACGAAGGTACAGATTACAGAGGTCCACACTGCGTAAACCCAGGGATCTGATAGTGTGACCACGTTCTTCTGGGTGGCGGTCAATTGCCAGCGCGTGTCCCGCAGCACCAGCCTCCCCTGGACACGTATGTTAACCCATCCACACTGAGGTTTGAGAACCACTCTCCTCAGGGATATTGTGAGAACTTCAACACCAGAGAGCTTTTGAGCCCCTGGTCATTTTTTGCATGATAGACCTCCGCAAAGCGAAGATGTGACCCAAGTAAATGATAAACAGCCTGATTCACTTGCATTTTTTTTTTTTTTTTAAAGTTACATCCATGCATGAAGCAATGTGTTTCCCTTGCCAGCCTGGCCTATCACTTTGGACCAGTTCACGGTAACTCACGTGGAAAGTTTCCTGAGCATCAGAAAAACATTTAAAAATGACCTTAACTAATTATCTTTTGTTATCATCACCTCTCAATTCCAAAGGGGTCAGATTCAGCGGATTATCAGGCCTAGGGCTGCAGAGACAGTGCTGTTAACTTGCAGAATGACCTTGGGCTAGTCCCTCTACCTCTCTACCTCATTCTTTATGTAAAGAAGTGGAAATAAAATTCTTATTGACCTCAAAGGGGTGTTTGAAAAGTCTGGTTAGTAAAACAACTGAAAGGTATGTTGGCAGGAGTAAAAGCTTAATTCCAGCAATGAAAATGTGGTATTCAATCATTCAGATCAATGTCTGGACAGTAAAGGATTTTTCTTTTTCTTTCTTTCTTTTTTTTTTTTTAGTAAAGGATTTTTCGATAACCTATTTCCAAATGCTCCCTTCAGTCTAGTTTGAAAATTACTCAACCTAGAGAAAGAAGTTCAGCTGTTTGAATGGAAGAACCACAAAAGCCACTGCCCTTGCTCTGGAAAAATTTGTTCTAACACCAAGAGTAAATTTTCCTGTGCTTAATTTTATTCCATTGTTCCTAATTATACCCACTTTATGATACCTTTTCTTATTTTCTGTGCAGCCACTTGAAATAGTTGCAAGTATTTAGTAACCATGTATCTCTCTTTTCTTTCTTCTTCTTCTTTTTTTTATATACTTTAGGGAAGGGTCTACAGGGTGTTCAGAGTCTCACTACTAGATTGGATTTATAGTGATCCGCCTGTTTACAGCCTCCTAAGAGCTGGGATTACAGGCG
>NW_004524623.1:9083541-9088570 GCF_000260255.1 Octodon degus
AAGCTTGTTCTAAGTAGGTGCTTTAGACCACTGAGCCATCTCACCAGCCCAATGCCCCAGTTTAAAACAGAAGTAATAGTGACTGTCTGGCACTTGTCATGAGAATTAATCATATTTTGACCAACACAAGTCTACAGAAAGCACTTAGAATTGTTATTAGCTAACACCTAGCATTTGGTAATATTGGCTATTATTTTTATTATTTCTATCAATTTACTTAAACTTTCCTGTAAGCTGAACAGCACTGATTTGTAAGGGAAATACAAGTCAAATGAGTCCTTCCAGAAATAGATCAAATATACATAAATACCCCAACTGTAGAAATAACTCAAATCCAGTCAATATTAGTTCACCTGCTCCTATTTAAAAATGATGTAAAATCTTGTTTTCTATGGAAGCAAATTATGCCAGTCCTAGCCTTTTAGTTTTTTGGTCCAGCATGATTGGTAAGAGTTTTCCATTCTTCTGAGGACTGGTAGTATTTTCCCATGGAACAGTGTATTGTAGGCCTTTTAAGGTTTAGCAAGAAAATCAATTGATTTATGCGTGGCGATCGCTGGATTTGATCTAGTTGGAAGTGCAGAAGAACAGTAGCCACCAAGAGTATCAAAGGCATGACTCAGCGGTGGCCACTATGTCTCCTTTTATTCTCACTTAGGAAGAGTCCAGGGTTGGGATCTGGGCTCTTATCTACATGTGGCTAAGTCAAAGCTGCGCATTTGCTTTGCAGTACAATCGCCCGCATGTCACTGTGCGGACAGACATCACGAAATTAGAAAACACTTTCTGACAGTCGTCATACAGACTTGGGCATACACAGTGTGTTCACACAGCTGTAACACACCAGGACAGAAAAAAGCTTTTACCGTAAAATAGCTTAAGGATTCAGCAGTGCCTATCTTTCATATTTTCCTACTTTTAGGAAAAAACAACACAGAACCTTTGAATTCCTTGGGACTTAAACACTAAGGCTGATTTGCCAATAGCAGGCTTGAGAGAGGAGAGCTAACGTCAGAGGACAGATGTTTTCTTTTACAAATAACCACCCGTCCATGCGTGTTCCTCTACCACCTCCGCACCAAAGGCTACTCGCCTTATGAACACAGATAACCCCAGGCTTCGGATCTGTAATCTGACTGTGGCCATCAGCAACCAGAAATGAGTTTCTTTCTAATCGGCTCTCCATCAGCCCCAGTCACTCATATAAAGGAGTCTGGGAGGGGAGGGTTTGCATTGCTCTTGGGCGCCTGGCTTGTGGACAGCACCCCAGCACTCTGCAGAAGAGTACCCGGTCTTTGCTCCTTGCCAGCGCCACTGCTGCCGCGCTAGTACCCCCTGCTGCCGAGAAAGACAATTACATCCGGACCCATGCAACCGGCAATGATGATGTTTTCCAGTAAATACTGGGCAAGGAGAGGACTCTCACTGGATTCAGCGGTGCCTGAGGAACACCATCTCCTTGACAACTTAACAGTGAGTACTGAGTACCTGGGAGCCTCTAGACGGTTTTCTGGGGTAGTGGTCATTCGGTCCCCACATCTGGACACCTAGTGTGGCGCAGGCACACACAGCTCAACTCCTGCCTTCATCATCCTGTCTCCTCACTTCATTTCTGCCCGCCTTCTTTTCCCGTAAAGCAGAGCAGGTGCACTGATGGTTGTGTGCTTAGCTTTCTGCCCACAAAATAGAAAATGAAGTTTCTGAACATTAGGGGAGTGAGTGAGTATGAATCAATGTCCTAAATCCGAAGTGCCTTCAACTTTCAAAGGTCATTTGTTACGAAGGGGCATAAGCAGAAGGAATTAAATCAATTCTTGTGGCGTCACCAAGGTCATAGGGTCTTCTGTACCCTGTTCAAGTCTACAACCACGAGTCTTGACACGCAGAACTAACATCTTGTATTTTTCACTACAGATTCTGAAACAAGAAGGATCAAGCCCCTTTCAAAAGTTTTTCTGCATGCCTTGTTACTCCATTTAGAAAGCTTAATTGATGGAGTAATGAAAACAGTATTTTACTTGTTTCTATATGTAAGGAAGTTTTGGCATTTAAAATATTAAAATAAAATACAAGGGGGAAAACCAGAATTTGTAGAATTTTAGAACCTGATTTGAAGTAATAGTTTTGAGATTTAATAAAAAACTACTTTTACTTTATAACAATGAAATAAAAATGTACTCAAGGTACCTAGTCATTAAAAATACTAAATTGGTGAGACAGCTCGGTGGTCAAAGCACCTCCCTGGCAAGCCCAAGGATCCGGGTTCAATTCTCAGTACCACATGCTATGCTGGCCCAGCGCCGAGCCGACAACTGAGTCTGGGCATGATGGTGCATGCCTGTAATCCCAGTGCTGGGGAGGATGAGACAGGAGAATCAGTAGGAGTCCAAGATGCATAGCAAGACCCTCTACTAAATAAATACTTTTTTTAGATCTAAAAAATATCAAATGGTATTTTAATGCTGAACTATCAGAGTTTATCAACCAATTCCAACTGAGTTTGTCATAGAAAAGTCTGTCTTAATATTGTAACTCCAAGGGCTGGCCAAGTAGCTCAGCAGATTAAAGCGCCTTAGGAAAATGCAGGAACCAGGATTTGATCCCTGGCCTATTGTGCCGGCCCCGCCCTGAGGAATGCTGAGAAGGCAATTGAGACTGGGCATGGTGGCTGGTGCCTGTAATCCCAGCTCGTGGGAGGTTGAACATACACGGATCACTACGAGTTTGATCTACATAGTGAGACCCTGTACGAAAGAAAATACAAAAAATAAAAAGGTAGCTCCAAGTATGTACCAGAAGGTTGCATTGTATTGAGATATTATTATTACTAAAAATGTTGGAAGGTCACAGCAACTTGTGTAGAACTATTTAAATCAATTTGCAAAAGTTAGTCCAAAAATGTAAATAGATTTTGTAATACTTAAGTGTGACTCTTTTGATAAGATATTATATTGAGGCATTTGGAACTCATAATGAACTGCTAGAAGGGAAACAAAGAAAACTCAGAGTTATGGTTAATCTAAGTCCCTTTTGTATTAAAAATGGAACTTAAATGTATGAGATTATGTGTTATGTGGTAGAGAGGAGGCAGATGTTGAGAGTACTAAGACATTTGAGCTTTTAATGACTAAATGTGCTGCCAAATGTCAATGTCTGCTTCTCTCCCTCAAGTCATAAATAATAAAATACCCACTTGCATTACATATAAATTTAGTGAGCAAGGCAATACTAATGTATAAACGTACAGCCAGTAAAGAAATTAGAAGACAGTGACAAGTCACTAATCCCTGGGTTCCACGTGAATAAGTACATTTCTCCATTTCATGAGATAATAGATTGATGTGATCGCATTACATCATCGTTTTCCAGAGGGATAGTTTTATCTGCTCGACTCTATTTGCTGGCAAAGAGTATAAAATAAGCCACCATAGTCCTGCATTGTGTGACAGTGAAAATACTCTCATTTTTAAATTTTGCATTGCTGACCATATGATCTGAGTTGCCAGAATCTGTCATCTTTACCTTTCTCCAGGAGGACTAATGACTTTTACTCTGGCTCTCTTGCTCACTGCTCCTGATGGGCTAGCCGGTTTGCCTCCCTCCCCGCACCCCACTTTACTTCTGGTGGGAGTTTAGCAATCACTTCTCATATGCTGTCTCCTGACACCGTTGCTGAGCACTTCCACGTGCAGGTGGAGTCACACTGACATTCACATTGACAGTGTGGGTCTAATTACAGCAAGCAAAGTTATCCATTTTAGCTCAGGTCTTTACATATTTAAAATGAACTAGATGTTGCTATTTAGGTTTTTTATCATTAACTTTATTGAAAATCTATAATTATATAGTACATTAAAATTGTAGACAAGTATTGAAATGTGAAAGATATGAGATGTAGACAGAGTGAATTTTAAAGAAATATTTCTGAAATGAATGCATAGCATGAGATTAATAGATTACACATTGTAAATAAATTATTTACAAATGTAAATGAATATAACAATAAGAATTGTCTAACGTAAAAATGAAGAGGAAAGAATTTACAGATCAGTCACATAATAGTTCACTCTGTGCCAAAATCAAGAAACTATATTCATATAATTAGAATTGTCAAAGTAGAAAGGGATGGGCAATAAATATCTTAAGATTTAGAATTTCTGAATTTAGTTGAAATTACAGCATCACATTTCCAAGGAAAATGAACCTTTTGCACAAGAAATTTGAATAAAATCATACCAAGATACACAAAAATGAAATTGTCCAAAACTAATTGTAAAGAAAAAAATCATTAAAGCATATACATAAAAAATAGCTATGGAAGAACAAAATTAAATAGCATCTTATTCCACATTAGAAAAAAAAAAGCAATTGAATAAGAAACTAAACTAATTAATCAAAGGACTGAAAGAAAAAAAAAAGAGTTCTCATTGAATTTTATACTTTGGGGAGATGGCTCAGTAGACTAAGCGCTTGCTTAGCAAGCACAAGGGACTGAGTTCAATCCCCGGTTCCACAAAAAACAAACAAACAAACAAACAAACAAACACCCCCAACATTTTATACTTAGCAAACGTACCTTTGAAAAGTAAAAGTAAAATATTTTCCAGTTATGCAAACTCAAAGTATTCTAATGCCTCCAGAGGTAGCATATAGAAAATAACGAAGACCATAATCCAGAAGGCAAGAGGAGTTGCTGTATGGCCCTGAATAAAGAATAAAGCGCTCTCAAAATGGTAGTTATGCAGGTCTGTGTAAAATGTATTAGATGAACTCTTTTAAAACGTCATTGAAGATTTCTACAAAACAGTATCAATCTTATGTTGGATTATATACGTATTTGTTTGTGTGTGTGTATGTGTTTTAGAGAGAAGGAAGAAGTAATATAAAGTCAATGGAAAGTGGAAAGATACTTTTTAAAGTTTCTAATACTAGGAGAAAATATACCTTATCTCATAAGTAGATTGCAAGTCAAAGATACAGTATATATCTTAAAACAAAAATTAAGACTAAACAATATTCAGAAAATTAA
>NW_004524623.1:9088691-9089729 GCF_000260255.1 Octodon degus
TATGAATCTGTGATCAATTCAGAGTACTCACATAGTATTTGAATAGGTTAATATATATAAAAATATCAACTAAGAAAAAGTTTTCATGATAATAAAGAATTACTAAGAATAAAACACAATAAAAATATTGGAATGGCAAATATATGACCAGCACCTCTAACAGTTTGGGGATAGGATATCACACAAAATTCTAGTATGTGGTGGATGTAGACAGTGTCCATGATGCTTGCTGGTGGCCAGGTGTCACTTGTGGGACTGAGCTACTGCTATTTCCTTGATATCCACCCTGTAGACCCAGACAGAATTATGACCCATAGGGTGCAGGAGAAGTCCATTTATAGAGTGTGCTCATGAAAGTATTTTGCTGCTGTATACAAAACAATAATTGAAAAACTGCTTTTGTATAACTCCTTTTCTCCTGTATTTGTTTGCTCTATTTGACGGGTTCTTTCCATTCTCATTCATGGGGCTGTGATTAATTTGCTTCCTCTCTAGAACATCATTTAGTAGTCTGTAGGCTTGGTTTTGTCATCGTGAAATTCTTTAGCTGTTCTTTGTCATGAAAGTATTTCACTTTTCCATTATATACTTGAAAGAGAGTTTTGCAGGATATATCAGTCTGAGTTGGAATTTGTTTTCTTGCAAGACTTGTAGTACTTTGCTCCATGCTCTTCTTGACTTGGTTGTTTGTGATAAGAAATCTGCCATTATTCTGATGGGTTTTCCTTTCAATGTGGTCTATTTCTTCTCTCTAGCAGCTTTAGTATACTGTCCCTGTGCTGAATTTCTGGGATCTTGATTATTATATGCCTGGGTGTGGTTTTAATTGGGTTGATGTTATTTGGAGTTTTATATGCCTTGGTTTCCTGAATGTCAGATTGTTTCCTCATATTTGATAAGTTTCCTGCTATTACTTCTGCCCATATTCTTTTTCTTGCAAATTGGGGATTGAACTCAGGCCTTTACACTTGCCATAACCCTGCCCCCTTCTTTTTTGATGGTAGCAGGGATCAAACTCTGGACCTTGTGCTTTTTTTT
>NW_004524623.1:9089829-9091624 GCF_000260255.1 Octodon degus
CAGGGCCAGCACAGCAGGCCTGGGGATTGAACACCCCTGCCCCTGCTTGCAGGTGCTTTAATCTGCTTAGCTATTTGGCTGGCCCTCTCTCTTGTATTTTTAACCACCTTTCTTTTTTCTTTTAAACCACCTTTCTTTTATAAGCATGCCAAACACTGATTATACAAAATTTGATATTGCTAAATTGATGCTTTGTAAGCTCCAGTTGGATGAAGAAGAAAAATGTTGTCTAAGCATTTTTTATGACCAAGAATGATCTCAGTCTGAGATGGACTTAGGAACCCTGGCATTAGGGGAGTTCAGAAAGGGCATGGAATGTAAGTCACGCTACTGAGGTTCCTTAGAAAGGTTAGATGTCTAGCTCTGTGCCTATGAAACTTTCAAGGAAAACAAGTCACCTGTGAGACCTTTTAAAACGTAGACAGGGATTCTATAGGTCTTACGCTTCTGGATGTCTGTGAGCTCCTGGTGGGGGCTTCTACTGGCAGGAAGGGGGGCCTGCCAGGATGAGATGGAGGCTTTCAAAGTATGATTAGAGGTCTGTTCCTAAGGTGCTTGTTAAAACGTAGCATCTTAGGCTCATGGGAAGCCTACTGAGTCAGAACTTTCAGAGACAGACCCAGGAATCCTCCTTCAAAAGGAGCGGCAGGAGGTTCTGATGAGCTCCAAGTGTGAGAACTGAAGTTCTCGCTCAGTGAGTCCCCGCTTCAGCTTCCCATCCACATCATCTGTGGAGTGTTCGGAAAGCTGAACAAAGCACTGATGCCAGCACCTCATCCCAGAGAGCTAGCATCAGAGTCCCTGGGAAGATGGCCAGGTTTGGGGTATTACTTAAAGCTCCCCAGATACTTCCCGTGTCCCACCCGGGCCGAGCCGTGCGGGATGGCTACCTCAGGGTCAGCATAAATCGAGCTGGGCACTTTGGGGTTCAGGCTGGGTCTTCAGTTTCCTTTGATTTAAATGGAGGGAGAGAGGGTAGATTGGTACAGCAGGAACTCTCAGAGTATAGGCTTGCCAGGCTGTGGGAATAACTATATAGGATGCCCAGTTAAATTGGAAAAATTTGTTATTTATCTGAAATTGAAATTTTACTGGACGTTCTATAGTTTATCTGGTGGCTCTACCCATGGCTTCCATTCAGAATGAGCAGCCAAGTTAGGCTGTGTCTGGAAGCCTAGTGCAGCCGGCATCTCTTACTTTGACAGTCCACGGTTGGGTTTGTTCAATCCAGGAAGCTCTGGATGGCCCACCACATTTGCGTAATCACCGCCACTCCAGGCTAATGAGGTGTGATGAGTTAATGTCTCTCCTGTGGCCCGGGAAAGGTGCAGGTGTTTGCTGAGGAGAAACAGTTGAGATTCTTCTGGAAGCCCAGCAGATTACGATGCTGTTACCATGGTGTCCCTGGCAGGAATCAGGGAACAGATGTTGTGCATTTCCGAGGATTCTTTCTCCTCTGTCATGGCCTATTTTATTTTTGAATAGTAAAGGTGCTTGGAGTTCTTCAATTTTCCTACCCCCAGGTAACCTGGTTTTGCTAGTGAGTGTTGCCACTAACTTTCCCCCCTACCACATCTGACCTCTATGTGAGGACATTTTTTGATCACAGACCCAGTAGTGAATGTGCTGTGTTCACAAAATTTTATCTGTAGACATTTTAGAGCTTCACAAGCCTGGCTATCAACTCCAGTTAAAAAATGCCAAATCCACAGCACAAGACAGCAAGTGCTAGCTTTTGAGCAGAGGAGACTTCATTTGCTTTCTTTCTTTTTTTTTTTTAATTATTATTTTTTTT
>NW_004524623.1:9092194-9104702 GCF_000260255.1 Octodon degus
GCTCTCTGTGAAAGCCTGAGAGAGTATCTTCTCCCCATGTGACTCTCCTTAGGCCCACTCTATGTCATCGATCACTTTCCTCTTTGGCCCCATACATTTTCTTTCTTTCTTTCTCTTTTTTTTTTGTTTTGTTTTTGAGACATCATTTCTACTGAGCATTAGGGTGATCTCAAGGCACTTATTCCTTCTCCCCCCTATTAGGAACTCTCTTGTTATTCTGAAAGGAAGGTCATTCTTCATTTCTGTGTAGTGGACTGCCCTGAGAAGATTCCCGGTCTCTAAGGCCTGTTATCTGTTAGTGAAATAAGAGAACAGGGTGATTTTCTAGTGTTTTGGGGGTTCCTCTTCATCAGTCCACCTTGCAGAAATGTCTGTGTTGCTGCATAGGGAGTATAGGCCTTTACAGGCCCTGGGGTTACTCTCTGACCCTTAAACACCATGGTCCCTATGACTTGTCTTCTTGCCTGGCCTCCATGAATAAAGGTAGCTGCCTTCCAGTTGTCCTTAGGGGCTGTGAGGTTGTAGAGATAAGAAGTTAATTGGAAACCGTTTCTTCTGATTGCCCAGTAGCTACAGCAGCAGCAAAATCCCTGGGAAGAATTGACCAGAAGGATAGGGAGGAAAAGAAAGTGGAAAGTGTTGGCAAGAGGACAAATTATTGAGTAAAATGGGAAGTCTTCTCGGAAGGTTTCCTCTTGACTGAAAAATGACAGACATTGTGCTTAATTTCTCAAGTAGATGATGCTAGATAAAAATCCTAACTGAGTTGGCTGCGACATGGTAGAAAAACTAGCTCACAAGGAGATGCAACCCACCCGCTGCCCTGGCATGGATCCCTTATCGATTTTAGGTTGCATGGCTGCAGTCATAAATGACAGCAAAACCTCTTTAATTCATACTAATTTGGGCATCTGACGATTATTTTAACAGAGATTTTAGTAAATGTTATATTTATTATTTACATGGAGTGATTAGAACTCAGTGAACTTACTGAATAATCATTAAAAGAGACTTGTTTTAATAAATAGAACAAGTGTGACTTGTGATTAAGATTAATTACATGCAATTGCTATTTGAAAACCAGAAGATACTGTTCAAAATATCAATTTGTTTAACTAAGCTATTCTGCTTCCTCATTGGAAAGGTAGACTTGCTTGAATTCCCACACATCCTGAATTCAGGCCAAAAGGAATGAGGTTTTACTGTAAGCACAATTTGCCTTTGCCTCTGTCATCAAGACTGGTCGTCTGAGGATAAGATTTACATCTGAATTGAACCCTCGATAAACACTACAGTGATTTTCTTTTAGGCCTTCTGCAGCTAATTTTTGGCACTTTGTCAAATAACTTAATCTCTTTTTTTGTTTAAGGGATTTAAGGACAGTATCTATCGACAGAGGAGGAAGTATTTTGTGGATGTGGCCATGAGCTATAAATAGTAAGTACTGGTATAATTCTTTCTTGTCACTGACTAGTGAGGAAAAAAAAAAAAAACCACATGCTGGGTTAAACAGACCTGTCTTCTCTTCACTTAAACTTTTGCGGAAGGCAGACATGATCCATTTTAAACACTCACCAACTCTATAGGTTCTAAATGCCAGCACTGATATTTGACATCTGGGTATAATTGTAATATAATGAGAGCCGTGGGCCACATGCCAAGTGCTACATTTACACTGTTGTGCTTGTGGCTGCATGAAGGTATGAAGTCATTTCTGCGCTGTCGGCAAGGCTTGGAAACTGGGCTTTACTTTTACTTTTTTTTTTTTTTTTGGTGGAACTGGGGATTGAACTCAGGCCCTTGCGCTTGCCAGGCAAGCACTTATTCTACTGAGCCATCTCCCCAGCTCTAATTTTACTTTTGGCTGCCTTTTCTGTCACCACTCTCAGTGTCTAGCTTCTGCAGTGAGAGTGGAGGATTCAGCAAGAGTTGGGGAAAGACACCTACGCAGCCCTGGTGGAAAATAATTGAGCTTGCTTCCTGCAGAAAGAGGGTGCCCCTGGAATTTGGAGGGGAAATGGGAAGCGTCACATAATCCGAGATCATGGTTGGGCTGAAAGTGAAGAAGCTGCCTCGCTGGGGTCGGGACTATCCCCAGTGCATGGTAATCAGTGGAAACGACAGAAGGAGCCCTGTGTGGCCATGATGCGGGGGTGGTGGCTGCCGGCTGTGTCCAGACAGGTGGGGTGGGCATTGGGTCCCTGTTTAATTCTCCTCTCTCTCATATGAGAGAGAGAATCTCTTTTCTTTTCCTCTTCTGGTATATGAGCAGCTATGTGAAGCTAATCTGCAGAAAAAAGTATAAACCCGCCCCTGGTAGAAGAAAGATTCCGTCTTTCTGTAGTGGGGGCCAGGTGAGGAGTTTGGCTGTTCCTAGAGGCAGTTGTTACTGGTGAGAATTTAGAACAATGTGTTATTACAGAGGTAGCAGTATTGGCTTTTTGTGTTTTTTCCTTTTTTGGGTGGGAGGCAATCACTTATCCATTCCTACTTTCCTTTGATTATTAGGCTGTCTTCCCTGCCTCTCAAGCCCCAGGCATCCTTTATCTTTTCTCTGTCAAACTTATAAAAACCAGATTCATGAAAGCAGGTCTACTTGGCACATGCTTTTCCCCATGGGTCTATTCTGTTTCCAGCAGTGTCTCTCACCTTCTGTGGTGACTTTCGGTTCCTCACAATGTCAAAATCTGTTAGGCTTACCCTAGCCCAGATCTCACATCCCTCTTTGCCCTCAGCACAACTATTCAGTAGTCCCTCCTGAGAATTTCTTAGTCCAATTGCCAAGAGAACATCCCACCAGGCTGGGCTCATTTTTCTTGTTAGACCCAGGTAAGCAGCTGTGGACCTTAAGATTGCCACCCTCTTCTTCACAAGCTCTCTCTGTGATCTGGCTCAGGCCTGCATGAGTGGCACCTTAGGGGGGTGTGGGTGGGGCAGTTCTTTGTGGGGAGAGACCCCTCCAGGACCTGGTAAAGGCTAAGTGCCAGGTAGAGCCTGCTCCCTTAGGTAAAATATATAGATATGTAGTTTAGAGTAGATTATATAAATATCTATGTCTATATATCTCCATCTCTATATCTATCTATCTATCTATCTATCTATCTATCTATCTATCTATCTATGTGTATATATATCTATTGGTACTGGGTTAAGGAACCTAATTTATTTTATAATTTTGGGAAAGATGGTTGTGTTTGTGTTCATTTGAGGAAGATGGCCACAGTTGTATTTGTCACCTGGTGTGAGCTTTGTGACAAATTTTCTGGAACTCTTGTTCGAGAAATGAACTGTTTATGAGCAGAAGCATTTGTGAGTCAAGGCATTACTGTATATGTGTAATATATATATTATATGTGTATGATTTTTGACCTAAGATTTTGTTTGCATGATGACTGAAGGGTAGTTCAGCTGTTTTTTCCTCTCAATAGACCCCAGAAACTGGACAAAGAAGAGCTGATATAGTAGTAACATATATGTAGTAGTATGCTGAAAAATATTCAAATTAAAATTAAAAAATTTAAATTAAAAAAAAGCTACAGAAAAAGACACAGGACCTGGAATCCCCCTCAGGCTCCCCTTCACCTCAGCGTACCTCTTCCATTGTTCTTGCTCTATCTGAAGCAGTTCGGGAGTCCCGTGAGTGTCTCTAGCTACATTGTTGTGGCTGTCTCAACGTCCTGAGTTGATTCTAAGCATTTGCCTCTCCCAGTCATTTTTACCTTGGGAGGAGCTAGAATTTGCACTGTGCCAAACCAGTAAACAAGGTGGATGGGGACAACCATACTTGTGCGTGCCTGCCTTTCCACTGGATGGCACTTGGGAGCCACGCTCACCATGTGCTTGATCACACCTTACAAAGACTCACCGAAAAGCACCTTTAGAACTGCTTCGGAAAGTGGCAAGAATGATGGGTGAAAATAGAGCATTTGGAGTGGGACTAATGACAATGTGTCTTTTACTGTAATGATTTCTTTGATTTAAACGTATGCCATATGTTCAGATTGGCCCTTATGTGAGTCAGTGGGTTTTAAGGAGCAGGGATCCTGGGAAATCATTTGCTTTTAAAGATACACATGTCAGGCCAGGCAGATAGCTCAGTGGACTAAAGTACCTGCTTAGGCAGGTGCAGGGACCAGGGCTTGATCTCCAGCATGCTGTGTCAGCTCTGCTCCCAGCGTGTGCTGAGGCGACGAATAAGACTAGGTATGGTTTTGCGTGCCTATAATCCCAGTGCTTGGGAGGCTGAAAACAAGAGTACCACTACGAGTCTGATCTGAGTAATGAGACCCTATAGACCTGTACTAGATACATAAAAAAAAAAAAAAAAGAAAGAAAAGAAAATCACACACATGTCTAAGAAAGGAGAGGAAAGAGCAGCGTGTTCTTGAATGAAGGCTGAGACTGTCGAAGTGTTAGCAAGCATGTACCTCTGCTACCTTTTCGTAGCTAAGATGTGAAATTGAGCTGTGGGGAAACAGAGGAAATTGGAGTTTGGAACGGGGGAAGGCTGCATAGAGCAGGCTGCGTGGAACTGAAGAATCCCTAGACCTGTCCCAGCATGGAAGTTGGGGGCAGGCTCGGGTCCAGAGGGATGGCTCTTGTAATTGCATATTCAGGAGCCTGAGGTAGGGAGGACACTGATAGTTCATCACTTTCCAGAAGCAGCTGTCAAAGGACTCACACAATCCTTTCTGTTTTCATGATAGCAGAGGAGGCCAAGTTAGACGGAGAGCTGCTGGGTAGGCACACAAACAAAAGATGTTTAACTCAGAGTTTGGTATCCAGTGGTATTATGACCTGCTAGCTGGGCAGCGCTGAGCTTAGACCAAGTAAGCAGGCTAACAAAGTGCTAAACATCGGGGGCACCAGAGTAGGACAGCTCTGCAGCTTCCTGGCTAGAGTATCAGCCGCACTGTGCCTCAGCCTGTTCATCTGTGAAGTAGGTCTAATGGTATGACCTCTCTCCCAGGGTTGCAGTGAATATTTAAAAAGAGAGGACACGTGCTGTGTGTGGCACCATGCCTGTCAGTAATAGCATGTCTCCCTTTTCCTTGGGTTGTTGCCCGTTTCTGGTTGACCTATTCTCCTTCCTCTTCCTCCACCTTTTCTCCTTCTCCTTTTCCCTTCCTACTCCACCTCTGTCTTTTTCTCTTTTTCCTTCTTCTTTCTGTGATACTTAGAATCAAACCATGGAGAGCTGAGCTACATCAGAGCACTTTTTAAATTTTGAGACAATTTTTGTTTTACTAAGTTGTCCAGGCTGGATTTGAACTTGTTACCTATTCCTCCTGAGTAGCTGGTGCTATGTGCATCTATCACAGTCCCTAGCCAATTTTCTTCTTTAGCTGTGTCAACACTATTGTTTGTGCTGCCATGGCAACAAATAATGTAGCTTGCCAGTTGTGGTGGTGCACACCTGTAATCCCAGCATGCCAGAGGCTGAAGCAGGAGGATTCGTTGCAAGTTTGAGACCAGCCTCAGCTACAAAGTGAGCTCAAGGGTACCCTGAATTGCAGAGCAAGACCCTGTTTCAAAAAGAGAGCAAACAAACAAACAAACAAACAAGTAACAAATAATGTAGCTCAAGCATCTCTAAAAGTAACGCTTGAGAAGAAATTATTTGGTTTCCCATTAAGAAATTGTTGGATAACCTGATGCTTTACACTTTGACTAATATTCCCCTTCATGAAAAGACTAATAGTAAGTGTTCACGTTCTTCTTTTTGTACATGTAAGAGAAGCTGAGGAAATGCTAATAACAAATTGCCATTCCTGCCGGGTATTCCCTGAGGAAGGTAACTTCCAGGAGTAGTTCAACCAGGAAAATATAAACCCAGGAAGTTTGAAAGCAGATCCTTCTTCTACAAAGGCTTTTTGCTTGACAGGTCTTGGACTGTCCTGGCTCAGGTTTCTCAGCATTATCAGTGTGAGGGTGGAGAGGGACTAGGCATGCGCAGTGTGTATTTGCATGTGGGGGCGCTTGCAGCTCACTTTCTAGTTCCTGCACCTGTTGTGACGTTAGTGGGGGATGGGCACAGCTGCTGACCAATGCCAAACAGGCCACGCAGCAAGTAATGTCTCTTTCCAGTCCTCAGAAAATACATATAGGCTTTCTAATTGAAGCAGGTACCTTCAGGTGTGGGTGACTTCTTGAATGCACCTGGTGGACATCACAGCTGCTTAACACAAGCTAGTTCTAGTACAGTTTGGTGGGGGATTTTAAACCAGAGTTTAGACCCACTGGACTAAGGTACAGATTCTTTCCGATTGGGTTAGACTTGATAAATCCGTGCCAGTATAGTTTGCTAATAAAGTTAGGTCCATTCTGGAGCCTGGTAGAGTGGGGGAATGTTGGGCTCAAGTAGTAAAACGTTTCAGGTAGAAGAGGGAAGAGGTGAACAACCTTTGAGGCGTGAATATGTTGGATCCACCTGCTCAGCTGTAATCCCAGCCTGCATTGCATGCATGTGCCATAGCATCCCTTTGTAGCACATAAATGTATACAGTGATGCCTTGTCAGTATGTGGGAAAGATCAAATAATATAAGAAATCCTCTGACATGAAGAGAGTAATTCAGTTTGCTGTTGATAATTAGCTAAGGCTTTCCCAATACAGAGGAGAAGCCGTAAACATATGGACAGAACATCGTAAAAACCAAAGTACAGATGCTTTGAGGCTCTAGCAGGGATGGCCAGGATATGGTCTGAGGTAAAGAGGAAGAAGAACAATGAAACACATCATAATACATACTGAAACTACAGCCAGGAAAGCCCCTGGAGGATTCGTGTTGAATACTGTATTTTTCTGTGATAGTCTTGAAAGGATAAAACAGGGAGAGAGTCAACACAAGCAGAGAGAAATGAAAAAATTCCACTTTATGATGAAAAAACAGCAGGCTCCAAGCCGGTGTTATCGTGAACCCGAAAGAGGAAAACACAACACGCTGAGCGCAGTCAATAGCGGCCACTCAGGCGAGGGGTGATTGACAGCAGCGGAGAACTCGATTGATTACCCGGAGGCGGAGGCCGCCTGCGGGCCTGTGCCCAACGGCCTAATTGCCTCAGCGATAATGACAGAGGACAGGTTGATTAGTGCAAGCATTTCGCTTCACGGTAGACCTGAGCATGAGCACCTTGGGTAGAAGGCAGGGTTTCTAAACTCCTCCCGAGAGAGACTGCCAAATGCACGGATCACACCAGCTTTCCCCAACTCAAATAAAAGAAAAACTCCTGTAAACCGGGGGCACGTATACCCCAAGATTAGATGATCTTTTTTTTTTTTTTTTTTTTTTGAAGTTTTCAAATAGAGTTTATTATGGAGCTTTTGCTTTGCTTCATAACTATTCATACCAAATGTTATGAATCACACTCCTATCTCTTATGCCTCATTCTCTCCCTGACTGTGTATCTATAGATATATGAGAAATATATATCATTTTTAAACCTAAATTTATCTTTACATATTCACCATAGCATTTACTAGAAAATTTTAATTACATAGTTTTTTATGTCCTTTTCAGTGATTTTGTGCTTAGAATTGTGGCTCAAGACAGGTTGTCTTTATGCAGTTGTGAGTACAGTGGCTTGGAATCACTGGTTTCATCATGTGCCTTCCTCTATTCTTGGTTATTAACGGAGTAACTGGAAAGCAAGAGGCAGTGTAGTGTGCCCTGACCCCATGTGACTCCTGCACGGCTATCCTGTGTATTACTCTCTTACTTTTTTTTTTTTTATCTTGGTCTTAACCATCCAGCAGAAAAGTATACAAATGAGGTATATAAAGTAAAGCCATATTAATATGCTGAGCAGTAAAAGGCTCTAGTCAATAGCTTCTGCAGATAACCCTATTGTGGACTGCTGGACTGTGTTGGATTGTTTTGCTGAATTCAAGAACCTAGAATATTTAGATGCCGATAGAATACCCATCTCTGACAGGACTAAACAAAAAAAAAGGGACACAAAGAAAGGACCATTTTGTATTTGTATATAACAGAATAGTTAGGATAGATATATAGCTACTTTCGCTTAATTCAATGAGAAGAAAGATTTGTAGTAATAGTGTTTGGACAGGATATCCTGTCTGCGTCTTGTACTATGGATAACCACTAAGAAGATAACAATGCACAATGTATTAATTATTGAAAATGTCCTGTTAATCAGCTTTGAAATTGTCTCATTGATATTTGTTTCTCAATAAAATATAATAAAATTAAAAAAAAGCAAGATTAGATAATCTGAGGTGCAATAGCCTTGCAGTTGAGAGGAAATAGAAATACACCGGGGAGCAGATGGCATGCAGAGGCAGAGAAATTAAGACCCTATGCTGTAGCTGTTATGTTTGTTTGACATAATCCAGACTCCTCTCATCCCACCCTTATATTTTAACCCAGTTTCATTTTTGTGGATTTCACAATTGCTAAACTGTTGGAGGTGGGGGATTCATAGTACAGTTTTTTTTTTCTTCAATTGACTGGAAAGAAAGTTTTCTTTGGGGACTAGCACAATGATTACTCTTCAACATGCACATGCATATTTAATTTAATTATATTTTTAGTGGGGGTGGTGATAGATATTTCAATCCATTTTGTTCTCTTAGAAAGAGGCCTTGAGCTTTGACTTTAATTATGCCACTCTTGTTTGCTTAAATTGTTGCTTGTTGCTTGTTGATTTTGAATATTACTGTGATTATGTTTTGTTATGAATGTGTTTTCTCCCAGTTGAAATTAAGGTGGTGCACAAACCTCATGCTTTTTCCGTGGTGCTGCTTCTGCTTTGGTTTATTATCATTTTTTCCATGCCAGGAATCTGAAATGAAAGCTGGTAAATGCAAATGCCAACAGGTAAGGCAAACAGAAAAGTCTCAACAGTTCTGAATTGGGACTTAAACGAGGTTGGAAAAAAAAGCCCTAATTTGCCAAGAAAACACATTTGATTTCAAATTCAAGAATTCAAATTGTACCCTAACATTTCCTAACTGCAGTTTTCTCCTATGTAAAATGGAGATAAAAATAGCTCCTTTTTTTCTGTCACAAGAGTATTCTAAGGATTAAGTGAAGTAAATAGGGACAGTGTTTTGCAATGGACTTTATTGTCTTTATCAAAATAATCAAAGAATTTAAACCATGGCATGGGGTTTCTTCAGACCCCTGACCAACTCAGAGGGCTTTAGTACACCCCCCGTTCTTCTTTACTTCAGAAAGATAGTTTGAGGAGGATTAAGAAACAGCAGTGAGAGGTGCATTGCCTGGTGAATCTCACCTTTACTGTTTACTGTTCAGTAGACTTCAGGGCCTCAGTTTTGTAATCTCTAAAATGCTGTTTTGCTACTACTTTAGAGGATTACCATGAGGGCATAATGAGTTACCATAGAATGAGCACTTGGAGCACTGCTTAGGGAGTGCTCTACTAATCTTTACTAACATGATTTTATTTTTATTTTTATTTTTTACTTCAACTGATCTCACCTTTTGTCTATCTTCATACTTCAAATCTTTTATTACTCCTTGGGTGCCATCTTTCTCTGCTCCTCTCACTAAGGCTGGCTGGCTGGCTTTCTTTCTTTCTTTTTTATGAGTTCAGGCTGGCTTTAAATTTATTATGTAGCCCTGGCTGGCCTTGAACTCACAGCAATCCTCCTGCTTCAGCTTCCCGAGTACTGGGGTTATTGGCATGCACTACCATGCCTGCCCAGCTTACTAAGGCTTTCTTTAACTCTTAATTTATCTGATTTTCACACTATATTAGTTCCTTGTTTTGTTACTCTCACAATTTTGGCACTTTTTTCCCCATAATTTTATTGATAAACAAATAGCAATGAGACAGTTTCAAATCAAATTGGTAGGACAGTTTCAATAATTAACACATTGCATATTCTTTTCCTAGAACAATTTTGGCACTTAAAAGTAACAAACATGCATGCTCTCAAACAACTGCTGAGCATCAGGAATTAGCGCGTGGCTTCCCTGGGTGTTTCTGGATCTTCAGGCAATGGGTAGGCCAGGCCAGAAGCCAGGTACAGGTACAGCAGGGGCTAGAGAGTGGCTGTTTACAGGATCGTTGGCTGGAGGCCTCCACTTTCACTCCTCCTGTTGTTGTTGTAGTTGTTATTCTGCATCCTGTGTCTTCTTCCTACCTGTCCTCCTTTAATTGATTTATCTTTCTGTTTCTCACAATACTGGAGATTGAGCCTAGGGCCTTTGCACTGAGCTACATCCTCAGCACTCTACCCCCTCTTTTAAATTTCAAGACAGACTTTTGTTCAGTCACCGGGTTGCCTGGGCTGGGCTTAACCTGCGGTCCTCCTGCCTCACCCTCTCAGAGTGCTGGGAGTATAGGAGGCATCAGTTTCTTGTAGCATGCACTATCCCCTGGGCAGCATGAGTGGCAGGAAGAGAGAGAGAGAGAGAGAGAGAGAGAGAGAGAGAGAGAGAGAGACAGAGAGAGAGACAGAGACAGACAGAGACAGACAGAGAGATAGAGACAGAGATATAGAGACAGAGATACAGAGACAGCGAGAATCTACAGTGTCTTCTGTACCAGCTGTGGAAGTGACACAAATCACTTTTGTTGCATTCTTTAGGCTTCGCAGATCAGCCCTGACAGTGTGGGAGGGTGCTGTACCTGGTCATGACCACACAGTGGCAGGCTTCTTTGGAGGCCATCATGGAGGTTGTCACCACAGACATTTCTTATGTTCCATGTCACTTCAAGAGCCTCCTTAGCTGCTCTGCGTTACCTACAGAACTCAGCACTGTGAAAGCTGAGGGGTCCTGGTGCAGCTGAAGGTGAAAGTGAATGCGCAGCTTTGGAGCTAGGTTGCTGGATTTGAGTTTCTGCTCCCTTATGCCATGCTCTGTGGCCACGAGCAGTGAGTTACTCTTACGAAGCCTCAGTGCCTACTGAAAATGAGCACAGTCTCTATAGTTAGCGAGCTTGAGAAGATTAGTGATTGTGCCAGGGGTCGGAATGCTGAGGGACGCAGGAAGTGTGGACTCTGTGGTAGACGTGGTACCTGCAGTATCAATATGATTATCATATTTGGTTCCATATAATCAATGGCTATGTGCATTTTGAATGAATGAAGACTAGAGAGTAAGTAGATTAAGGAACTGAAGGCTTCAGTGTGTGACAGATTAGAGGAGCCTTTAAAAATATGTTGTGGGGGGTGTTTTTCAATTTCTGGTAAGTCATTCCTATCACTTTCTTCTTCCATCTGAAAAACTCACCCTCTCAGAGGCCTTTCCAGGCTAGTGAGTCCCAGCTGGATTAAGGTCAGAGGCTGCCTCTGGGTATCGCATTCAGCCCTGAATGTCTCATGGTGGCAGAAATGCTCATGACAGGTTGCTCTGTCAAGTCACAAAATCAGGTGTTTCTGGCTTCTTTATTGTAAGTTCCTGCCATGTTCTGGGCGTTGTGTTAAACATGTCACATATGTTGTTATGTGTCCTCTCAAGGAACCTTTGATGGGTGTCACTATTGTGATGAAGGAGGCCTAGGTTTAGGAACTTACTAATAGTGACATAGCTGACTGGGTCATCTGCATAATCACCAGTTGTTGATGGCTTAATGGCTCTCACATGTAGCAGTAAACTGAAGAGTGGACCCAAAGCCAACATTTTCTGTACTTAGGTCATTTTCCAGATGGCCAGGATAGCTTTTGAGGAGGGCCAGTCTCTTCCAGGGGTTTCAAGAATGCTGTTCTCCCAGACTCTGAATGTCTGACCAATTGGGATCACCTTTGCTTGTCTTCCTTTCATTTTGTTTTGAAGTAACTGTAGTAACTTCTACTTGACATAGGTTGTTTTATATGCACGCTGAAGTGAGGAGCCATAGAACCAAGAGGCATTGCATTTTGAAAAAGTTAATCTTATTTTTCTTTTCTTTTTTTGGTACTGGGAATCGAACTCAGGACCTTGCACCTGCCAGGCAGACACTTGTGCTAATGAGCTATATCCCTAGCCCTATGCTCATCTTCTTACAGAAGTCTCAGAATATTTAAAATATGTCAGTATTTGAAACACGTTCCAACTCCAAATTTGAATTAAATTTTAAAAAGACTGTATGGAATCAGTATTCCAAGTGGCCCTGTATGACCCCAAGTCTCCGGAACCTCTCACGGGTGCTTTGGTACATCTGTCTGGCTCTGGCTGGCAGAACCATTTCCTAATCCTGCTGCGCAATCTCCTCTGCTCTCCTAGGTCCTGGGCTCTTCTCCTGCTACCCGAAGCCCAACACTCAGAGGATACAGAATGAAGAGAAATAAACACAGCTGGGCTGAGACTTGAAAAACAATTGCCAGGGATCTGACACTCTGGCTTTCATTAGTTGCTAGCCTATTTGTTTCTTGATTTTTTGATTTATAAAATTGTAACCATTACAATTTACTTTCTCTGTAAGTGCTCACCAAAACAGAGACCCTAAAACAACACAGCCCCAAATGGAGATCAGAACATTTCAGAGGTTAAATCAGCAGCTCAATGGGAGTACTCAATTTGAGTGAGCTCATGGGTA
>NW_004524623.1:9104985-9119349 GCF_000260255.1 Octodon degus
AGAGAGACAGACAGAGACAGACAGACAGAGAGACAGAGAGAGAGACAGAGACAGAGAGAGAGACAGAGAGAAACAGAGAGACAGAGACAGAGTCAGACAGAGAGACAGAGAGACAAAGAGAGACAGAGAGACAGACAGAGACAGACAGAGAGAGAGACAGAGAGAGAGACAGAGAGAGACAGAGAGAAACAGAGAGAAAGAATAAATTTTCTTTGCCAATATGGAGAGGTGTTGATTATAACCTCTTCTTAGCAAAGCAAAGAGGGACTTTTTTTTTTTTTTGCCATTATGTAATGTCAAAGCCCTCTGGGACTAAGATTTAGTAATATTCCATGCATCTTTAAGATATTTGAAGAGACACAACTATAGGATGGATGTTGAAGGGAATGAGCAGACTGGGCTTTCAAGCACCACCCCCTCACTTTTCAGGAGATCCTCAAGCTTTCCTCTCACACAGGTGACTCAGCAGAGGTCAGCTGTCTTCTCATGGTCTTCTGCCATGAGAAGAAGATCGGAGACAAAGCAACATTAGGCTCTCCAGATCTCATGCAGAGCTAGTTTGCAGACCTGCCTTTTAACTCTCAGTGTTCAGTACTGTGCATATTAAGGCTTCTCTCACATACATGGAGCTGGGCCATGTAGCTTTCTGTTTGAGCTAGGAGATTACTGAGGCTGAGTCTCTCCTACGAGGCACTTGCAATTATTGCGACTTGCAGAAAAATAACTGGGGTGGCTCCACCTCTCCACCTTTCCAGAAATTTCAGTTGACCTTAGCATTTCTCATTTCATGCGAGAAGAGGCATGATTTATGGATCCTGCTTGGCTTCAGAATGTAGTTTAAAGGAATACATTACAAACAGGAGTTGTACCACATTAGCTATTTCTAGATAGGCGAATCCTAATTGGAAACACGGTCAATAGAAAATGGGGGAAGAATGGACAGGGAGGTTAGGCTTTCTCAACAGGGAAAAACTCAACTGTGGGTTACAAGCTTTTATCTTTAGGTCGTCTCATCAGTTTCACGGGCAGATGGTCACCTTCATGAACTGTGAACTTATGCTATGATGTGAGAGAAGGCTTTCATTTTTTTCCTTTCTTTGCATTTTTAAGAAGAGATACCTTAGAAGGCAAATGTTTTCTCCCGACTGAGCTAATTTTATCCCATTCCATTATCTTCCGTTGATTTGCTTTCCCAGGTTTTGAATGAAACTGAAATATATGTGGCTGTTTGGGTATTTTGTGACTCCTGCATAAACACTAGTTGTTGATGCTTTAATTTCTCTGAAATGGAGCGGTAAATTGAAAAGTAGAGCAAAACCAAATATTTGCAGTACTGGGGTCATTTCCCAGATGTCTAGAAACATTTTTGAGGATGTTCACATTAGGGATTTTAAGAATGTCTGTCTCATGGAGCCTAAATATCTTTCTCTGCTCCCGGTCACACCTTTTCTTGTTTTTTCCTCAAAAATCTGTGTAGCAACTTTCACTTGACATTAAGTTATATCACACACAAGTTGACAAGAAGAGCAACTGAATTAAATGAGTTGGATTTTAAAGTTATTCTGATCTGTACAGAATTCTCAGCACATTTAACATGTACAAATGCACAGTTCTTATAGGTATTTAAAAGACTTCCTCTTGGTGGGAGAATCATTTTTATGCCAAATGTTTCCCTCTACCTGAAGTTCAGCTCAATGGCTAAAAGGAAGGGAGTCTGAGATTTGCAAAGAGAGACAAAGGAAAAATTGATTTGGAAAAGGTTTCTCCTTTTCATTTTGGGGGCTTGGTGGGTTTTTAGGTGTGCATGAATGCCTCAGTAGGGCGTTGTCTGATTATAACATGGCTCCTGCAGCTGTGGAGAACATTAGCACAGTATGACCTGTATCACTCATTGACAGGGACAGCAGTTGTACCGAATTCTGAGATGTTTCATGGAGAAAGAAGTGTGGGTATTTTCACTTGAAAATAATTTCCAGGAACAGGGAGGATTCAAATTACTTCCACAAGTTCTGCCCGAGAGGTGAATGGATTTATGTGGAACAGTGCTGCTTTGTCTTCTCCAGACCCCATTCCCAAGCCTGCAGGGAAGTGATGGAATTTTATTCATTTTGGTACAGCTGGAGGGTGGGAATCAACCCCAGGAGTGTCTATTCGGTGCAAGGCACTGACCCAAGTGCCTTTCAGACAGCATCTTACTCTGTCCTGATAGTGTCAGGAAGTAGTCTTAGTTCTCTTAGTTTCAAATGAGGAAATAGAGGCCAAACTGCCACGCTAGGTCCACACTGCATACTCAGTACCTTGTCATGAAGTGTGTCTAGTAAGAGAGGAGTCTTGAGAGTGAGGCTACCTCGAGGCTACCTAGATCTAAGTCATGACACGCCTCCTCTTAGCTGTTTCACCTTGGACAGATTACAGCATTTGTTAGCCTGTTTTCTTTACTATAAAATGGGAATGCTAACAGTTCCTTAGTCATCCTATAAGATCAGATGGTCCATGTAATGAGCTAGAATATTAATATTTCAGCCAAGGTGACCAGAAGGACTGAATGCTGTTGCTAACATTCTGTAGGATTACCTGTGCTCCTTCTTGTACCCCTGGAGAATGTTGGGGCCAGGAGTAAGAAGCCTCATTACCTGTTGGCCAAGGCACAAGATGTATCAGACTGACTTTGGGGCTTCTAGAGACCCTAGGTCTGGGTCTTTTCATCCAACTGGACTGAAATTGTTGGCTGCCATTGGTGAGCTGGGAATTTTAGCTTTTTCTTAGATTGGGTTCTTGAGTCCAGTCTCCTTGTGCATGGTGAGCATGTACCTCCTGACAGATGTTAAATCTGTTGTTGCTGCTGTTGATATATAACTTCATGGTAGTCCCTGCAGATGAAAATCACCCATCTGTTCTGTGGGGAGGGCTTTCTGCGCTGTGAGGAAATGGTGGGAAGGCCTGCCCTGTGGTGCACAGGACAAATACAAACCATTTCCAGGAGTTAAATCTTCACTCTCCCCGAGGCTCCGTAGGTGCAACAGTTTATTTTCATTATGTCTCTTGTAAAGGCAGCACCAATATTAACAATGTGAGCAAAACAAACTAACATTTTTGTTTGCTATCATCTGAAAGTTCCTTAGGGCCCATAGTCTCATTTACGAAAACTGATATATGCAAAACTCATTTGCAAAAGCAAATAAAATATGTGATCGCAAATGCTCCTTACCTGACTGGCCTGGGGGAGCAGCTGAGGATGCTTTTGTGCCTTTATTCTTATCCTGACATGTTTTTGCAGTCGTGGGTTTCCCCACTTTCGGACCAGATGAGCCCTATCAAGCCATGGTATGTGGGACCACTTGGAGTTTTTGGAATTGTAGTATTACTCAAAGGGAAGGGCTAAGTTTCTGCACTGATTCGTGTCTTTCTGAAAAATATCCTTAAGTTGTTGTGCCCTATGGCTTTAAAATATTTTTGAAAGTTCATTGACTAGGATGCGTAGGCCATGAAAGATCTCTATATTTAATGAAGTTTAGACTTTTATGTCCTTTTGGGTTTATATGTGCTGCTTTCTTTCTTTCTTTCTTTTTTTTTTTTTTTTTTTGTTTATTTATTTATTTGTGTGTGTGTGTGTATGGCCAGCTCAGCCCACCAAGGGGCCGGCTGGCTGGCATGTGGTGCTGGGGGATTGAACCGCGGTCCCTGTGCTTTGCTAAGCTTGTTCTAAGTAGGTGCTTTAGACCACTGAGCCATCTCACCAGCCCCAATGCGCTGCTTTCTTTCTTCGTGAAAATTTTGGTTAGAGGTCTGACTGGATGACAATGTCTAGACAGGGGCAAGGAGGTCTGAATTGAGAAAAATTAGAAAAAAAAAAAAGAGAAAGAAAGACATGAAAGTAGCTAGTACATAAGCCAGAACGTATATTAAAATCTAAAAATCTTTAGTTGCTTTTCTATAGTTAAAAATACATGAAGCAAGGATGAATTAAGACAAATACAATGTAGGCTCGTTTGTTGATTTATTTATTCAACAAATATTATTTACTGGATGCCAGTATATCACAGGCTCTACTTTGGATGATGAACAAAAGAGAAATCTTGTCTTCAAGGAGCATATATTCCAAAAAGGTAGCAGATTTTAGTTGAACAAATGTTAATTACGTGTAAAATGCAGTTCCGTGTGATGTTCCCACAGATATTTAGAGAACGCTGATCAAACCTAACTTCTTATCCAGCAGCCCCACTTGATCTCTGATAGTCACTATTCTACATTTAAGTCAAGTTTTTTAAACTTCCACATGTGAGATCAAACATATGGTATTTTTCTCTCTGTCTGGCTTCATTTGAAAATGCACTCCAGTGCCATATAGTTTGCTGCAGAAGACAGGACTTCATTCATTTTATAGGGTCAACTAATGTTCTGTTGTTTAGGTGTGCCACATTTTTATTATCTATTCATTAGTTGAGGGGACCTATACTGATTCTATACCTTAATTACTGTGAATAGAACTCGTGAAACACAGGCATGCTGGTACCTCTTTGATAAAGCAGAGTACTATTGTGAATATTTTCCTTCTTGTTTTTCCCCTCTGGGTATCACTGATAATATTTTATCATAAAGTTATTGAGCAGGCTAGATGGCCTGAATTCTAATGTTCAATTTTTATCAAGTAGAGGAGCTCCCAGATCTTTCTTAAGCATGTTCTTGGAAATCACTTAAAAAATGAAGTTTGCTTTTTGGTTAAACTGTAATAGAATTCATTCATTCCACTCAGGATATTTCTTTTTTGCTGGCAGCTTTTCATCCATTCACAAAGGCATGATCAGTTTTCATGTTGAACACTCCTTGATTCCTCTAGAGATACGTGGAAGCGAGTGATATGATTTCATGAAGCATAATAGTAAATAAGATTAGGGTCACTAGGTGTAAGTGGGAGTCATCAAGCACTGACTGAAAGGTCTGCACATGGGTATGTCTTCAGTTGTAAAAGGCATAATAAATGCTCAGTAACAATGAGCAGTACATTTTGTGAATGATGAATACTTTTCTAGAAAAAATATATTTGATCAAAAGCAAGTTTACTCTTATAATAATAGCAGCATAATGTCATTCTTATTTTTCTATATTCTTGCATGCTTCCTTGGGCAGGAAGAAAAGGAGATAAATTGCAGGTAGCTTCTTAGAATTATGCAGAAACCAGGCTATGCCCACTGAGGAGTGAAGCAAGTGCCTCTCATGAATCAAGAAGGAACAAAGATAGACCCCACCAGCCTTGCTGTTCTTGTAAACTTTCTCCAATGTCTAAAGTCTTGCTAATGAGTTGCAATTGATAGAGTTTATATTTTATTCTCTTTTTCATTTCTGTTCTGCAACCCCAGATGGAAGTGTCAATCAAGAGACACATACTAAGAGGGGGGAAGAGAGAAAAAATGAGGGAAAGATGAGAGAGAAAGTCTATCCTAGCAGATAAACAACTATTGAATCAGTGAGACATCTCTTGCTCCAAGGAATATGTCATCAAAAAATAGTAAATGAGTTCTTCCCTATCTGTTTCATTCAGATTCACCCATTCCCTTAACCAGTTCTCTGCTTACCTTCTGCTCTGATTGGGGCTGGCTTCTGAGAAAATTGATCCGTTCTCCAAGAATATGATCAGTGTCGTATTTCAATGAGGTTTACTGCTGTGATGTAAATACTATCAATTGCAGCCTGTCACATCTTCTTCCACTAAATAAATGAATTGCTTGCCTGTGCTAGAGGTTTTCTAAAGGTAACACAAGCAGAGAAACTGCATCTCATAGTGGAAATCTATCCGCAAGAACTCTGGAAGGCACACAGGATATTCTGCTATGGCAGGGAGAAACACTGAAATGACACCCAGGATTTGGAGACAGATTTATTTATGTTAGTGGGCATTGATTAGGATCATTTTCAGAATACCAGGGCCTGATATCTGGTGGTCTAGGGCTTATATGGGATCAGCAAGCAGGAAGTACAGAAGCAGAATAGCTTGTTAATTGCGGACTGGTTTATACAGTGTGCACCATAGTGACCAGTTATGCATCACAGTGATCAGGTGTTTCAGAGAGACAGAAGAACTTGAACTGGAACAAGAACTATTACCTGAGCAACCAAGAAACTGAAGTATAACACCTATACTATTCAAATGACAGAACTAAACAAAAAAGGGGATACAGATGAATGTCCATTTTGTATCTGTGTATTCAAAATGGTTAGGATGGGGCTGGTGAGATGGCTCAGTGGTCTAAAGCACCTATTTAGAACAAGCTTGGCAAAGCATCAGGGACCACGGTTCAATCCCCCAGCACCACATGCCGGCCAACGCCGCCCCCTGGTGGGCTGAGCTGGGCCCCCCCCCACAAATAAAATTTAAAAAAAAAAAGTCTTTTAAAAAAAAACCAAAATGGTTAGGATAGATATATAGTTATATTCTTTTAATGAATAGAGGGGTTTGTTCTAATAGTGTTTTTTTTTTTTTTTAAATTTATTTAGTGTGTGTGTGTGTGTGTGTGTGTGGCCAGCTCAGTCCACCAGGGGGCGCGGCTGGCTGGCATATGGTGCTGGGGGATCAAACCGCGGTCCCTGCACTTTGCCAAGCTTGTTCCAAGTAGGTGCTTTAGACCACTGAGCCATCTCACCAGCCCCTCTAATAGTGTTTGTAAATCAGATATCATGTCTGCATCTTGTACAGCAAATAACCACTAGGAAGAGAGTATGCAATGTGTTAATTGTTGAAACTGTCATATAGCAATTTGATTTGAAACTGTCTCATTGCTATTTGTCTCTCAAAAAAATTATGAAATAAAAAAGAAACAAGTATACTGGCTGCAGGTGAGGGGCACTTTCGATTACAGAATGACCACAAAAAGGCATTTCACAATTCCCCCCAATTAAAAAGATATAAATATGAATATGACAAGTAGCTTGCTGTTTATTTAACTATTAAAGAAATAGTTAAATTGAATGAAAGCATTTCTGCTTTCATTTTTATGGCTGTTGAAAGACCACTCACAGTTTCAGTCTCTATGGGGTTGATGTCCCGGGATTTCTGTGTCAAAAATATACTTGTTCAACAACATTTGGTCTAACAAACTCAGGATTTACACAGAATAACTCTTCATACCTGTCCCCAGTTGGGTGTATCTGTGCACTTCCTACTCTGTCCTCTCTGTAGGGATAAGGCAGCTTGCTCCAAACTGTTCCCCAGTTTCAAGGAAGAGTGCAATTTCAACATAGAGGGAGTAAGATGCCTCCCACTGCCATCAAAAGGCCCAAAGAAACTACTTAATCATTTCTGAGAAAGTAGGATTTTTTCCTATTGTCAACCTAAATCCCCATGGGCACCATTTGGTCCTTGTCTAGTGCAGTCCTTACTGAACATCGGCTCCTAAGAGGCAGTACATGCAATGGGTGAAATCCATTTCAGGTCACATTTACTCTTATTCTGTGAATTAGAAGTTGTGAGGAATAATTTTGGTGGTTATTGAACATTCCAGAATCCAGGCTAATTCTATAAAGAGGAAGCTTTTTAGATATTCATGATTAGCCTGTTGAGGGGTATCATCTTGTTGCAACTGGATGAACATAGGTGGTTTTATTTTCCCATTCATGGCTTTAGACTGTGTTTTGTTGGATCCTACTTTCCTGTTGGGAAGTAAATTCCTTAGCAACATCTAATTTCCTGTCATTTTTAATTATTAGTATAGTCTCATTTGGATATTTAAGACCTGGTCCTGTTCATTTAAAAAAAGATTAATTTCAAAGTAGATTCAAAATGTTTTTTTTTTCAAGTTTCAATTTTTTTTTTTTTGTGCCGAACCGGGAATTGAACTCAGGCCCTTGTGCTTGCCAGGAAAGCACTTATTCCACTGAGCCATCTCCCCAGCCCCTTGTTTTTTTTTTTTTTTTTACCTTCCCTACATTTATTAGGAGTAGTGAATGTATAATTTTGTTTTGTTTTTGAGGGAAGGTGTGGCCTAGTTCTTAGATGGTTTTTCTTTCTGTCTTTCTCTCTGTCTCTCTCTTTCTCTGTCTCTGTCTCTCTCTTTCTTTTCCTTCCTTCCTTCCTTCCGTCCTTCCTTCCTTCCAGACAAGGTCTCATTGTGCAGTTCAAGCTTGCTTGAACTCACCTTGTAGCCCAGGCTGGCCTCAAACTCATAGTGATCTTCCTGCCTCAGCCTCCTGAGTGCTGGGATTACAAGTGTGCACCACTACTCCTGGAGATTTCTTTCTTTCCCTTTTTTAGGACCTAGATCCTTTGGAGCTTGGGTCTGACCAGAGGCAGAGAAAAGGCTGAGACATATTATGTGATTGCTAGAGATTTGTGGTGGGCAGGTCTCAGGCCAAACCCATCCTGGCTCAGACTCTTCCTGGCAGGGCATTCTCTGCTGAAGGGCTGGATTCTACATAGTGTTATACATTATTATTATTATTATTATTATTATTATTTTGGGTAGGGCCATTCCCTCCACCTCTACCCATGCAGAAATGTGCCCCTCCACCAGGCTGGGCACCCTGGAGCGGGCACCCTCTGGAGTTCTTCATGAGGCATAAAGGAACCATCAGAGTATTCTCTGATCCTGAGAACTGAGCAGAACTGAATAGACTGAGGCTTCCCCATCTTTCTCTGAGGCATGATGCAGTGATTTGGTTCTAGGTTGTCCCCTCAGAAGACTCGTGTGTTTGGATCATGGGGGTTCAGTAGCTAAATATGCTTTTAGGAAGCAGGGCATTGGGGGAACTGGACACAGGGTAACACCTGGAGGGTACATTCTTGTCCCCCAACCCTCCCTTCTCTCTCTGCTTCCTGGCAGCCATGGGTGAACCCCTTTCTTTTCATCATGCCCTTCCACCACCATTTCTCTGCCTAGGAGCAAGAAGACCATGGGCTGAAATCATGAATTAAAATAAAACCTCTCCTCTTCTGAATTGTAGGTGTTGGGTATTTTGCCCCAGTGACCAGAGAGTGACTAGGAAGCTGAGCCTCTCACAATCTCTAGATGTCGTGGGGCAGCGTTCATGTGCACCTTAAATTTCTGAGGACTTATGGCATAGGGGTGCCCGCCTCTCCCCCACAGCGAACAGTACTCCTGGGCTTCTGTGCCTCTTCCCTGCTCTGTTCTAGTGCCTGCACCAGGGAGCCCTGCGGGCCTACTGCACAGTGAGATCCACCTGGAAAGCTGGAAAGCCTTCCGGCCTGCATCAGCCATCCTGAGAAATTATTTAATGGAGCAAGTTGCCCTCCTAGCAAGGAGGCGACAAGAGCTTGCACACTCCCTTGAACCTGCCTGGCCACAACCTTGAGCTCTTATTCCTTATTAGACTGAGGGATGAGTCTGGGGATGGGGTAGGAAGGGGCATGGAGGAGAGTATTGGCGGTGAGCCATTTCTGCTCTCTTATAATGGTCCCTCTGAGGAGATGGCTGCTTTCAGTTGAGGGGAAGGCTTTGTGTAGAATGCGGAGCACTTACATAACTTAGTTTTGGGCTAGAGCCACGCTTTAGGATGCTGATATGCGATGTGTGTTCTGATGCCTTATAACAGGTACCTAGAGGTAGATGCATAACGGCACATAGGGATACGCTGTCGGCTTGTCAAAGGCTGGCACCTTTCTCATATGCAATTCCTAAAAATTGTACTAACTCATAGCAAGTGTGAAAAATTGCGATACAATGTTATTTTTCCCAGGACAGTTTTTATTTTTCCCAATGTCAAATTTCAAAGCATTAAAAATAGTTGGATGGCCCTACATTCCTAGTGCCCCAAAACATACTTATTGGCAATCCAGCCCTGAGCTTCACTGAGAAGTCTGAGAAATTTCTCTTTGTGATCTACAGCTACATGCAAGTACCAGGATGGCGTGTGACTGTAGATGACTTTTCTGCCTTGCGGTCACCCCATGCACTTAGCTAAACCTGAATTTAATTTTGAATATGCAAATAAATTGATGTCTGAAATAAATGTTTGACTTCACTGACCCATACTGGCCAGGGAAGGTTACAGTGTTTTGTGCCAGATGGACTAGGTTTTAAGCCTGGCTTCATGGTGATGATGATTTTTTTGTGTGTTGGGGATTGAACTCAGGGCCTTGTGCTTGCCAGGAGGGCAGTTATGCTGCTGAGCTATCTTCCCAGTTTGCTGACTTCGTAATTTTAGGCAATTTGTTCAATCCCTTTGAGTCTCCATTTCTTTATCCGTGAAATAGGAATAATAACAATATCAATCTCAGGGAATTGTGGGAATCAAATGGGTTAATTCATATGAGAATTGAAGGTTAATTCATGAAAAAGCATCTGACACATGGTAAATTCTTAGATGTTAGCTACTATTACAAACCCACATGCATTATGTAGAAAAAAGGGACTTTCTTATTTTTTCCCCCATATTATAGATGTTTTCTATACAAATGAAATGGATGAAGTGCGTCCTTTACAATGAGTTTGGAGTACTGAAAGAGTTGCTGGGGATGGGGGTCAGAGTGGAGTGAGAAATCTCGTAGTGGCAGAGGTGACTCATTTGGGCTCAGGGTAGCAGAGGGGCCCTGCCCCAGCTTTTCAGCTCCAGTAGCAGGAGGGTGAGCTACCCTGAAGGGCCAGACAATCACAAACAGATGTGGACATCCACTGCCATCTGTATCCCATGATTGTGCCAGGAGAAACTCATTACTGATAAGCAGACCTGTGTAATTCCTCCTTTCTACCCTAATTCACACCGGCTCTTTCTTCTGCACCTGTTGGCTATGTTGAGCTCCCCTGTGAATCGCCGCATGCTTGCAGATTGATATTGAAGGGAAAAGTCTGACATCATGATTTTCTTCAAATGGCTTTTCAATATGTCATTTGTTGTGTCAGCCTCCTTGCTTGCCTCCTTTCTGGTCACGCAGAGGCCTTATTAGTTATATTGACCCAACTAACATGAATGGATCTAGCTGAGTATTCTGGAGTCAAAGGCAGACCATTTATGTATTTCTTTCCTTGTCTTCTTCTTATTGTAATCTTCCCATAGCAAGCTTTCTTTCTGAATTCATCATGGATCTCAAGAATTAGTCTTGATCTTTCCAGCAAATATTTGCCAGGTTGTAATTTCTTATTTGCTATCAACAGTTAAATTTAAACAAGGCTAATCTTGTTTTAATTTAGTTTGTGTAAGTCCAGGTTGATACTTAGGGCAAGCAAATGTTAATTTCCAGTTTTTTCTTCAGTATGCCTTCATTGCCTATATATTTTCCTCCTCCTCCTCTCCTTCTCCTTCATGTGGCCTCACTTTTCTTTAAAGAAAAGAGATTATCTGGGATCAGTAAGAACCACATACGGAGTTAAACTTTAAACAGAAAGTATTGGGACAAAAATCCACTGAAATATATGAGATCCTGTGTTTGGGAGGGCAGTGTGGGGTCTCTTTGATAGCCTACTCCTGTTACCATTGCCTTTTTCCTCTCTACCACTTCAGGGGATTCTCCAAAGATTGCAGCCCCTTGAGTTTGCCCTCCAGCTGCAGTAACCTTGAGTAGAGTTGCTATCTTGCCTACACAGGTAGACAAGTGACTGCCTACTCTGGCCTGCAGTCGGAGACTGCACAGACACCCTGCTTTGCCCTGCATTTGACCTTCCTAAGTTGTGCGTGTGTATTTGCTGATTTCAAGGGCAGAGCTTTTGATGTGTGGCCAGAGTGGATGGTGGGCTGTTGAACGAGAAACTGTTGGCAAGCTCTAATTCACTTGAAGAATAGGTATCTTAATAAGAGGTTGCATTTTGATTCTAGCCCCTCAATCGTTGCTCAAGCACATGTCCATGGTCTCCTTCTCCTACATGTCCCAGGTTGTGTCTGCCACCAGAACTCTTAAGCTTGGCTGCTGGCAGCGGGACAGCATTTCCTCCTCACCTGCTTGTCAGGGAATGTCCAGAACCTCCAGGGCAACAAGTTCCTGTGTCTCCCCCAGGAAGCTCTCTGTGCCCTTTCCAGTCTGCACAACCTTTCAGGAATCAACACCAGTCACCAGCACGCTGATGTGGGCAGATGTAAGCAGGTCGCATTAGAACACATTCCATCTGTTTGCTTATCTATTGCATATGGCTGCTCTGGAAAGATGGGCGGAGTTGTACAGGGACTGTATGAGCTATAGGCCTGAAGAATTTGCTTTCTGGTCCCTTACAGGAAATTTGTAAGCTTTATACCAAAAGGAGAGAGTTTAGTGTGTGTACCTTTGAGCAGGACCTGCAATCAATGTTCCTTATTTTGGGGTTTTTCAAAGCTCATTTTAAATTTGGCATAGATTTTTAGTATTTGTCACAAAATTGCATTTCAAGGTTGAGGGGAGTTTGGGCAGGGGACAAAGAGAACTCATGGAATTCTATTTTTAAGAGGCAGGATCCATTTACTGTTGTTGTCTTGTGATTGTAGAAAAACTCTTCAAGAGGGCCGGGGAAATGGCTCAGTGGAATAAGTGCTTCCCTGGCAAGCACAAGGGGCTGAGTTCAATCCCCGGCTCTGCAAAAAAAAAAAAAAAAAAAAAAAAAAAGAAAAACTCTTAGAGCACAATTCTATTCTTAAACCAGTTCCTGGCTTCCCAGAACTCTATTGTTACCAGCCTCAGTTTAAGAACATAAACCTTACTAAATTTTTATGAGGATGCATAGATGACTTAATTAAAATTGCATGGTGGCTAATACACACAAAATTAGAAGATTAATGTTTACTTCAGAAACAATAAAAAAATAGTACTTAGCAGGTCCTTTTGAACATGGAAGTGTTCCGTGTTATAAGGATCTGGTCAGGCATAGTGATACAGCCGGGCATGGTGGTACATGCCTCTAATCCCAGCATTCAGGAAACTGAGGCAAGAGGATCACTGCAAGTGTGAGACCAGCCAGGGCTACAAAGTGAGCTCAAGGGCAGCCTGAGCTATACAACCAGAACTTGACTCAAAAAGACCAAAAAAAAAAAAAAAAAAAAAAAAAAGTTTTGTTTTCAAATTTTTATGATGATGTCTTGCTAAGTGGTCCAAACTGAGGCTGATTTTTGCCTCTCCTCATTCAGCCTCCCACAGAGCTAGTGTCATAAGTGTATGCTGCCATAGATTAATTTCTCCTTCTCTCCTGCCTAGCGGTCAGCCCATTCCCAGGGTGGAGTACACGGAAGAAGAAACAAAAACTTGGGGCGTTGTATTCCGAGAGCTCTCCAAACTCTACCCCACTCATGCTTGCAGAGAGTATTTGAAAAACTTGCCCCTGCTGATGAAATACTGCGGCTACAGGGAGGACAATGTGCCTCAGCTTGAAGACGTGGCTGTGTTCCTGAAAGGTGAGGCGGCTTCCAGGGCCCTTTCTCCTCACCTGTGTTCCCATTTGTCTTTCAAGGACTCACACAGCAGCAACTGCCCTTTTTCTAAAAAGGAAAAGAAGTAGTTGATTAAACGGAGCATAGAACCAACAGCTCCCCGTGGGCTGCCCAAGGGATGTGGATCGTGTCTGCAGGCCAGAGAAATGGACTGACTGTTGACATGGCCTGGGATGTGCCGAGGCCTCTTACTCTCTGTTTAGACTTGGTGAACACCACAGAACATTTGCGCGTTCTTCCCCAAGCTTTTTCTAACCCAGGAGCTGCTATCTGTTGGGTCACATGGGTAAGAAGTGACTTTGGAGATAGTACTGGATAAAGAAGTGTCATGGATGATATTGACGATTAGGGACTTTGCTCTGGGATCAGTCAGGCAGTCAGTGAACCAAGTAATCAACATTGTTCACTGTAAGTTGTGTGCCAGGGGCTGTGTGTCTTGCTGTTGTCACTGCAGTGAGCAAGATGAGTCCTAGGCGACCACATCCCATTCCCCGCGTGTCATTCTCCTCAGCTAGGGAGACGGAAGGCTCTCTTGAGGCACTGGGGAGGAGCCCAATCCCACTTCCTCACCTGCTCTTCATTCTGGTTGAGTTCTCGGGCCCTCTGCTCCCCTCTGCCTTCTTCCCTCTTTTTTCCAAACTTCTCTTCCTGTTCTGAAATGTATTTCCACACCTAGCTTCCCTGTTTCTATCGGGATACTTCATTCTCTAGACACATTGGTTTGGCCCTAAGGTCTCCTCTGAATTTCTACCAACCTTCTTCCTCCTCACCCCTACTTAGTAGACCTTCATATTAGTGTTTTATTGTTGTGTAAACAAGTTACCAGAAACTTTAGGACTTGACACAAATGATTGCTGAATGGCACTGGGGGTCAGAGTCTAAATCAAGCCATTGGCAGGGTGACATTCCTTTTATTTATTTATTTATTTTTATTTTTTATTTTTCAACAAATAATACACTGCATATATTCTTCTTAGTGGTTAATTGCTGTACAAGATGCGGACTTGTGATCCTATTTACAAACACCAT